>NC_068938.1:156960973-157283473 GCF_016801865.2 Culex pipiens pallens
CCATGGGTAACAATGAGACACTTTGATTTTTCTTCATTAAACATTTCAAAATCCATGTAAATCTTTCAAAACATGAATTGAAAGTGATATTTTGAATATTTATAGAGTTTCAACCTCATTTAACCAAACATACAAAGTTATTTGGTATAAATATATGGATTTTACAAAATTTTAATACTTTTTAGTATAACTTTTGTTAACTAAAGTTTCATGTTGGCAAAATTGCTCTAAAATGTTCAAGGCAAGTCAGCTGTTATGGAACAATAACAAAAACATGATGTTTTACTAGAAAAGTATTGATTTTCGTAGAGTGTCTCATTGTTCCCCAGCTGTCTCATTGTTCCTGCCAAGTGCGTCTACAATGAGACAGTTGAACAACTCTGGCTGTAGATGTCGGATCGAACTCATATTTTGGCCAATGTTAGAACACATTAAAAGAAAGAAAATGCAACAAAAAGCTCATTAAAACATGCTGATGAAAAAAATAGAAAAATCGTTGAAAGTTGAAAACCAAAAGTGTCTCATGGACTACCCTACCCTACTTTCAATTTGATGGGTAAAGTTTGAAGATCTGCGAGGATTCCAATTAAATCCTTTTAGTTTGCTTAGAATTCATGGTAAAGGAATTCGGCTTCCAATTTAGATAGCAGAAGTTATCTAGCAATGTACTAAAAAAAGTTATCTTGTAAGTACTAAACATCAAAAAACAGCTGCAAGGAAACTTTTAAATACATTTAGTAGCATTTTTTTACTAAAATTATTGAATCTGCAAGATAACTTCACTCCAATTTGTGCAACGTAACTTTTGCTCAATTTTTGCGATATAACTTTCTGTATGATAATTTCAGCTCAAATTTTTGTAAAATAACTTTAGAAGGATTCATAGAACCCAGGCAGAGTGATAAAATTTTTCGATTTTGTTCAAAATAATTGATGGAATATTTTTATGAATAAATTAAACTCAATAAATTCCGCTCTATTTATTTTTTTACTTGCAAGATAACTTTAGTTGGTTTCAGATGATCAATTGATCTCCAACTGAAGTTATCTTGCAAGTAAAAAAAATCAGATCGGAGTTTTTTTGTAATGTATTTATTCAAAATATGAAGCATCCGTGAAATTTTCCGATCTTTTCGAAAACAATATTTTCAAAATGTTTAAATCAAGACGAAAAATTCAAAAAGGCCAAACATTCAATATTACGCTTTTTTGAAAGGTTAGCCTTGATTTAAACAATTTGAAAATATTGATTTCAAAAAGATTGGGAAATTTCACAAATGTTTCATATTTTAACATTGCAACTAATGGTCCAATTTTAAGATTAGTTGCTGAGATATCAACATTAGAAAACGGTGGGTTGTTTGGGTGAGACTTAGAAAACATAAATTTTCCTGTTTTTAAACCTTTGCATGACAATATCTCAGCAACTATGATACGACCATATCAACTAAGTTCAAAAAAACAAAATATAGAGAATATACTCAGCTTTTCAAAAAAAAAAATCCAAAGCGGGGAAATATGGTCATTTTAAAAATGAATAACTGAGACAATTTAAAAAAAAAAAACCTTAAAAAAGACTATAACTTGAAAACGGTGCAATTTTTCAAAATTTGACTAAAGTATTTATTGATTGCAAATTTTTGCGACAATAATTGCGATTTTTTGAAAAAATCAGTATTGATTTAAAAATTCAGTACTCGGTCAAAGATTTTTCTGAAAAGTTTGCATTTTTGTCCCCTAAAACATATCAGAAAATTAAAAAAATATAAAAATAATGTTTTTTTGCAAAGCATGTTTTAGTGACAAAAAGTGAACTTAAAAAATCACCAAATGTGTTTTACCGTGTATCATTTTTTCAGTGTAGTCCTAATCCATACCTACAACTTACGGATTTTTGAATTTTCATACATCATTTTTGTATGGACAGCTGCCAAATTTGTAAGGAAAATCATATGGACAAACTAATGATGCAAAATGGCTTCTTTGGGCAAACCGAAGGCACCAAAAAAGTTTCAGCTGGATTAAAAAAAACATAAATTAAAACTAATTATAGAGGACCGATTTTGTAAAGAACTGCTCAGTTATATTGCAAGTAAAAAAATTAGAACGGAATTTATTTTAATTAATTTATTCATAAAAATATGTCTTCAACTATTTTGAAAAAAAAAAAACGAAATTATAACCTTGCAGAAATTTATTTTGCAGTTACCTCAAGGTGCAGAAATCGAATTTAAGTTATTCTTGAAAATTTTAGTTGAAGTTGTCGATAAATGATAAGTGCAGTGCTTCTGGGACGCGCAGTCCTGTTTTTTCGTGAAAATTTTCGTCGTAAATGATCGTAAAAATTTATTCCAACTTGCTGTTTTAGTATTAACTCATCAAACAATCGATTTTATGAAAAGTGAAGCGTCTTTTATTTACTGTTTTTGACATTTGCTCGCGTTATCTAAATTGTACAAACAGTAAAAATATACTAATAAGTCCAGCTCATAGCACTACTGCTCAGTTGGCACGCGTTCGATTAAAAAACAAACTTTCTAAATAATCAATTATTTATCTTTCCGCAGTCGGCTGCCTAAGATGTAAAATTTTCAACCGATAAACAAAATACTCTTGGTCACATCACTGCCACTCGTGAATCCTGACCTCATACCCATCTACTAACCCCCTCAAAACTCATGTGATACTTTGTCGGAGATGCAGTCGATTGGGCGGTCTCTATCACTCAAGTATCGGACTAACATTCCCATCCACTTCCCCGTGACCCTACCACTGGTCGTGGCCAGCGCCGGTATTGATCAGCATGATAGGGGCCTTTGAGAAGTTGCGAAGCGAGGAAAGATAGCTCCCACTCATCTTCCACGGCTCGTGGATGTAACTTCTGGAGGTCCTGGTCAATAACGGAGTAGCAACTGCGGGTGGGCACCTATGCTTATGCTTATGCTTATGCTTATGCTTAAAATTTTAGTTGAAGTTGTCTTGCAGATTCGATGAATTTAGAACATAACATCGCTGCAAGATAACTTCTGTGCTAAAAAGTTATCTTGCAGCGATTTTTATTTTCATTTTTAGTACTTGCAAGATAACTTCTGCTATCTTTCCAATCCTACCAAATGAGTTAAACATTTAACAAAACAATCAATCAATCAATTTATACCAACATAATTAATACCCTCCAAGATTTTTTCCTCAATCCATTCACTATCATTTTTCACAACGTTCCGAAATCGTGAGTGGGCTTTACTCGTGAAAATGCTTAACGCGAGATTACAGCGTGCCTCGTCCACATTAAATCCCAATTTAATCTGTGGTGTATCCGGGCAAGGCCTCAAATTACGACACACTTTTTTTGTTGTTTTTTTTTTGGGCTCTGAGTCTCTCGACAGGCCTGGGCAAATATAAAAAATTTAATGAATTACTGATGTCCATTATCATCTCCAGGATAAACATCAATTGTGGAAATTATCTTCCTGCCCGAGCTTTGGTCGAATGTTTTTGAGTGGGGTGTGGGGGCGGCGGGAGCTATCGTGGAAGAGAGGGTTGCATGTTTGTGCTTAATGTTTCATGTTTATGCGTTTCACCCCGTCCAGGAAGGATGTTGTTTTCCATCACAAGAGTTCTTTTTTATTATTTTAGAAAAGTCTTGTTTTTTATTATTTTGTTCAAAGAATGTAAATTAAAATTTAAAAGCGCCAATCATTTATTCCAAAATACTTGTTTAGTATTTTTAGAATGAAAACCCTTAATCTAATAGGTGGATTGATCCCCTTCCCACTTAATTCACGCTTCATCCCGCCCTCGGTGCGTATACGCGACATTTTATTTATTAATGCGGGGCTTTTCGCTTTGGACCTGACAGCACCGGCACGGGAATTATTTCACTTTTCCACCCCCACTCTCACTGCTCGTCGGGAGGTGGATGTCCTCTACCCACAGGTGAAAGACATCACCCCGTTGCAACACACTGAATAAAGTATTAATTTCAACCATAACCAAAATAAAAAAAACGAAAGCAAAACTGGGCACACTGTTCAGTTTTTTTCCCGCTCGGTGGCGGTAGTGCGTCAGAAATATTATAATTAATGGAAATGGTTAATTTATAAAATTGCTCGAAATATATATATTATTAATTAATTTAATTATTTGCCAGCCGCACGGGAAATGCATGGTACAAAATGAGGGAGGCACACACCGGAAGAAATTGAGTGGAATTTTATTGAAAAATATGATGGCCGGCAGTGGTCGACGATGGGGTGTGATTGAACTTTTATTATCTGTACTTTTGTGCTGTCAGTCAGAAAATAACACGATAGTATATGCGTGATGATACGAGGAGATCGGTATCATGTTGTTTGTCTTTTTTGGATCTGATTTTTGGTTGGTAATGAGAATGCATCACTCTTTTAATGATTTTCAAACAATTTTGGTAATTAAAATAAACACATGAGGTGTTTGCGGAACAAAAATTTATCGTCCTGTTTAACTTTGGTGCAAACTTAACAATCATAATATTGGCGAATGATTCATATCTAAATTTTATAGTAAAATGACTCTTTGTATAAAATTATACAGGACATTTAAAAAGGGGGTATATGGAAGCGTTGTCCCGTCACGAAAAATTACAATTGTTCAGTTTGCAATGGTTCGTGAAATCGGATTTTCATCATATTTTGGATTCTCTTCCTACTCGAAAAATCGTGTAACAAGCCAGTTTTTGATCGATCTAGACTAAATCGACCCTCCTGAATCCAAATTTGCCTGTTGATTTCCTGAGTCTCAAAGGGAAGCGCGATATTCAAGATGGCGTCTAATATGGCGGCTAAATGAAAAAAAAAAACACCATGAAAGGATTTTTAAGTTCAATCAACTAGTCAATTTTAACTAATTTGGGATCGCTGAACTAGGATACGACCTCTTGAATATTTCAAAGTGTTCGGGAAATGTGAAATTCAAGATGGCGGCCAAGATGGCTAACCTAGAATATTGAAAAAAAATATACAGAAATGTAACAGGCAGTCTGTTGACTGTTTATCAGAAACTAATTGCCAGATTTAAAAAAAGGCTTTTTCACCGACATAAATACAAAAACTATGCCATTCTTATGGATAATTTCATGTTCTTTTCGAGTCTTCAAAAATACAGGAAGATTTTTTTTTTCATTTAGTACAAAAATATTCAATGTAAAATTTTGATAACAATTACATCCAATTTAACGTAAAAGTCCCTTTGACACCATGTTTCCAAACCATCATCATTTCAGGCTGCAAATTATTGAAAAACACGTCTTTTTCGAATGTTTCAAAATCAACCTTCCGTCATGAGATATCGGAAAACGGAGCTTAGATTCGTAATCAGGAACAAAAATTAACTCTTAGGACTAAGTTTCACGCAAATTGATGGTGAGTTGGGACAACTTTTTCTGATTTCGTGTGAGTTGGCGGATATTTAGCCAAATAGATCTCTAGATTACACACAACTGAGAACGTGCCAATTTTCAACTAGATAGAGCATTCATACCTGCAAGCAAAATCCAATTGTAAACAAACGACCTGGTCACGAACTATCAAGCCACTCGCCAGCTATCAAAAACCATTGTAAACAGCATCAATTCATGTTTACTCAATTTATGCGCGCGGAATCCATTTAAAATTGACAAATTAGATAAATTTAAAACTAATCAAGCGGGTAATATTTCGCCATCGGAAATGAGCTCCAATGCCCCTCGCGCAGGCCAGATAAACTGTTTAATCGAATAAAACGTGCAAATTTGAATATTTTGCATTTGTTTTTAACCCGCCCCGTCCTCTCCACGATACTAATCTGAGCGCAAACACAAATGTAATGTACCAAAGCGGTTCACGCGCTAATCAAAGAGTGAGTTCAATTGATACAACGCCAAAATTAAATAATACTTCCACCACCCCCAGGACCGCCTTCCTGTTCATTATCATTGTGTGCCCAAAAGTAATTTATTTGTCGTTCCACACCTACGGCGAGCCTCCCCTCCCACAACAGAGATGATGCGACTGCTGCTGCAATTGCATTTGATCTGATAAGCAACGGGTAGGTGGGGTGCCAGGGAGAAATTGCACTCAGAAAAACTTTTTCTATTACCATTTGATAAAGGAATGCTTTGCATTTGCATTTATTGGTGACCATTTAGAACAAGACTTCCTTCCTCTAAATGTGTTACGTTATAAGTAAATAAGCCATTCGAAAATTATAAAAAAGAGATGTCATATTTTAAGTGAAATTTAAATTTCTGGAAACAGACTCTTAAAATATTTTTTTTGTTTTTTCAAAGTTTTAATTATAGAAAATAAACTTATTTGGTTTTCCTTTGAATGTTTCATGAGTTTTACTCATGATTAAACCCGTAATTATCTGGCTATGGACATCATGTGAGTATCCTTCAAACCTTCCAGTTGAATTGCATAATGTTTTCACTGTTCATTTAATTATTTATTGCACCACCGCATTGTTATCGAGTGCCTACAGGATATATGTTTATTTAGTGTACATTTACTCGCCGGACACACACACACACGCACCGCTCACAAAAACTCACATTTTCTGACCATTATCAGCAAATATCGCGAGTCCAAATGTGGCAGGATGTTCTTTCCTGTTTGCCATCGTGAAAGCATGCATTTTCCGGTTTTCCCCTCCCTGCACCCTTCCCCCACACCTTCACAGCAGGTAGTGTGCGCCCTCAGGTCCTCGGGTTCTGTGGAAAATGCAATTATCGTAGCAATATGGAAAGTTGATGTTTTAGTGTTTTCCGTCATCATCATAATCATCGGCATGATTGCACTGAATAATGTTCGGCGGCGTGCTAATGGTGTGTGTGTGTTTGTGTGAAAATGCGTTGCAATGAATGATAAATTCAATAGTTTCTATCTCCAGCGAGTTGTTTCAAATGACGATGGTCTATTCAGTACGGTTATGTCTAGACCGTTGGAATGGTGCAAAAAATAAACACTTGTCATCGTTTTTGAATTTAGCTCGTTTTTGGTGCCATGATTTCATCGAAATCATAAAAATCATGTTGCTATCGATAATAACACAGCAAAAAAAAGTAGTAAACCAGCTGCGTGTAAAGGGTCTGGGTGTAAAAAAGCCATTCTCTGGAAATTCAGTTACAAATGTCTTTTAACGCTTTTTCAATAGTTAGGAAAATTATAAGCAATTTGAATGGATTCTGAACATTTATTATAAATATCCAACGAATGGGATGACTTGAAGATTGAGTCCACGAACAGGGCATACCCCTTTCTATGGGACGTCATTTGGACCTCACCAATCTACCTGATTTGTGTTCCTGAGTCAAAACATGCATAAAAAATATACTTTCATCTATTTTAACCCTTTAAAAATTCATATTTAAAAAAAATCTTCGAATCACATTTTTTTGAAAATCAAGTTCGTTTGTAAGGATACAAAACAGAAAAAATGATGGTAATATTAATCAGGCAATGGTGACAGATTTTGTGTTAAAAAAATGTGTAATATAACATCAGATACTTATGAAAATTCATCAATTTCTGATGAATATTCATCAGGTTTACAGATTTACACATTTTTTAGGTAATATTACCCAAAAAAGAGGTAATATTCAACCTACCAAATTTTCAACATTCCATAATTAAACTTAGTTTTTGCTGTGTAGATGTCACCAGAAAAAAGAAGCTTCTTATTTTTTTTACTCTAATTTCTTAAAGGGTTAAAATGAATGAAAATAAATTTGTGATGCATGTTTCTATTGTGAAATTGTTTCAGGAATACGAAAATGATAAAATTATCATCGAAAAATTTTGATCAAGGGGGACTTCGAACAAAAATTTACAGTCAAAAAATAATTCACTAAAAGAAAAAGTATCTTTTTCTAAGTTGAACTGCCTTACCCAAAGCATTCTCAATTTCAGATGGTAGTCCCAGATGCCCCTACAAGCTCCAGGTCGATTCGAGTTGATATCTGGATGGAATACTTGGGTGCGGGACATTTCGCCGAATGTCGTTTCGTCGACGGTCGTTTCGCCGACGGTCATTTCGCCGAATGTCGTTTCGCCGCATGGGACGTTTCGCCAAATTGCGACGTTTCGCCAAATGGCGACGTTTCGCCAAATTGCGACGTTTCGCCGAATTGATGAAAAATCGTAAAACAAAACAATATAAAAAGGACACAAATTAGCATAGCATAGCATAGCATAGCATTGGTGTCTACCCGTAGCTGCTACTTCGTTATTGACCAGGACCCCCAAACATTGCTCCGTGGACCACAGATGAAAAGTAGGAACCAATCATCACCCCTTCGCAATTTTCAAAGGTCCCTATCGTGCTGATCAATACCGACGCCGGCCACGACCAGAGGTAAGACACGGGGAAGTGGATGGGAATGTTAGTCCGATACTTGAGTGATGGGACCGCCAAATCGACTGCGTCTCCGACAAAGTATCACATGAGTTTTGAGGGGTTAGTAAGATGGGTATGAGGTCAGGATTCACTGTGATAGGTGATGCGACCATGAGCAATTTGTTTATCGGTTGAAATTTAAAAAATCTTAGGCAGCCGGCTGCGGAAAGATACTTATCTAGGGATTTAAATATAGTATTAATTCGACCGCGATTATCCAGAAATTCTCCGTCGGCGTGCCTTCCGATCAACGGTGATGTAGGAAGGGCTTCATTCATTAAAATTATTTTATATCATAAGCCTTAAAACATATTTGTCGACGTGCCTTCCGATCCTCGATGATATGGAAAGGACTTAATCCAGCAATACGACTTGCTTGTCTCAAAAAACAAAAATCGGATTGTTTCTATCGAAAACTATATAAAGAGAACAAAAATAAAATTCAACGGCCGACGAACGCGCGAATCTAAAAAAAATGAAAAAAGAAGAAGAAGAAATCCAATCACCCCATGTACACAAATAGCGACACAAAAGAGACGAAAATAACACGAAAAAACAGGACTGCGCGTCCCCACAATCACCGCACTCAATATATTAAGGACACAAATTATATTAAAAGTATTTTGTAAAAATTATAATGTGAAACTTTTATGGAGTTTTTGAATTCTTTTTAAAACTTTGTATTTTTTTTTTGTTTGTTAGTATGTTATTTTTATTAGTTTATACATTATTACATGTATAAAAAATTGTTTGAAAAATAATTTGGATAAAAACAATTTTGTGAGTTTTGGCATTTTCAAACAAAAGCAGTTACAATATTAAATCATTTCTGTGGGTCATAACTTTGATTAATTTCTGATAGTTTTTTTTTATTTTCAGCATAACATTCAGAAAAATTGCCGTTAGTTTTTGCATTCTTTGTTTTTTGATGGAATTTTTTTTTAATTATTTCTGTATGTTTTTGCATTCTTTTTAAAATAAATAATTAGTTTTCTTTCTGTGAGTTTAAACATAAATCCAAACCTGAGCAATTCTTTTAAGGTTGAACAAATCATTTGGATTTAGCTAGTTTTTATATTCTTCATTTTTTAAGCAAATTATTTGTTTTATTTCTGTGAGTTTTTGTATTCTTTCAAACATGAAACGTTCTTTACTTTTTATTTTATTATATTATTATCTTGCCACTCCTTCTCGAGTTTGCATTAGTGAGTCACAAGATGGCACTGCAGCCAAAAAATATCATAAATTATACAAAAAAGTTATTTTTTTAAGGCAATTCGGCAATTCAGAAGCATTTTAAATTTAAAATTTAGTTGAATTATGCCTAAGTTACAGCTGTTGTAAGATTTTTAACGTTTTAAAATCGTATTTTTCTGTGTCTCGATTTGCCCTACTTACCCGTTGACCTAATATTTTGGCCAAATGCTAGTTTTATATGTACAAACAATTTCAGGCAGATTGGTGAGGTCCATACGACGCCCCATAAGAAGAGGTATGCCCTGTTTCTTGGACTCGCTCTTAAAGTCTGCTCTTCTTAGGAAAAAAATTAAGGAAGATTTAATAGATAGGCATTTCTCTACCAAAACCGAAAATGGATTTCATTTGTATTTTTTGATTTGGCTCAAACTTTGTGACTTTGTGGGGGCCTTCCTTATGACCAAAGAAGCTATTTTGCGCCATTGGTTCACCCATAAAAGTCTCCATACAATGTTGGCTGCTGTCCATACAAAAATGGTATTTGATTTGATTGGTTTGATTTCAGTGGGTAGCTTCGAGAAAGCCCGGATTTGGACCACCCTATTGTAGAACCATTCGACTCTCCAAATATTTATTCTGTTTTCGTTTGTCACAGCTTCCAGTACTGTTGATTTTTATTATTTTAGTTTTGAAATCTGCAAAAAAAAAAACGCTGGACTAGCGGAGTTTCTCCCAAAACCAGCAGAACAATCGTCTGGTTTATTTTGGAATCCGGAAGATTCTCCTGAACCATTAATACTAATTGCTGATTCTAGTGAAACCGATCCCACCTGTAGCGAATTTTTTTACTCAACCAGTAAATTTTCACTGGTTCGATCAAAGGAGAATGGGCAAAAATTTGTATGGGAGCTGTTCCAAGGATGTACACGAACGAATTTTTTTCGAAAGATCTCGCCGAGACATGAAAAAAGTCCTCTAAACCAACTCTCTAAACCCCGGGGTTCAAAAGTTACAAGCTGTTGAAGTTTGAGCATTTTGGGCTAAAAATGTACAAAAAATCATATTTTTGCTATTTCTAAAATTATTCATAAAATCTCTATTTTATTTTCGATTTTGATCATCTTGACTTCATTGTTTGTGCAAGATGCTTACCATAGAAACAAGTTAACACTTCAAGATTTTGAAACTGGATCCTACCCAGATTGCTTCAGTGAGTATGGAAGGCTACAGTGCAATGTTGTAACAACTTATTGGAATGAACAAGCAAGAGGTCGGCGGTTCTTGACCGCTGATCATACCCGCATGGCTTCAGTGAGTATGGTAGACTACTATGCTAATGTGTTGGAGTGTCCTGGGTTCTCTTAGGACTCCCTGGAGTTAAGATCTGTGGGTCTATTACCGTAACGAGCAAGAGGGCAGTGATTTTTTACCACTGATCATACCCGCATAGCTTCAGTATATGTAGTAGACTATTTCGCTAATGCTGTGACATGTCTTAGATCATACTAGGACTCCCTGGATTTAAAGGCAGCGAATGACATAAATGTTAAAGCTGCCTGAAATAAATTAACTACCACATCCACCACCCTGGATTTAAGATCTGTAAGTCTACTACCGTAACAATGCTAGATGTCGACCGGTTTTTACCATGGATCATACCCCCATAGCTTCATAGTATTGTAGACTACTTTGTTAATGGCTTGGGATGTCTTGAGTCATCTAAGGACTCCCTGGAGTTATGATCTGTGGGTCTACGGCTGTTACAAGGACTCCCTGGAATGATCCAGAACATCCGAACATAACAAAAATATAACCTGCCATACTCACTGAATCTTTGAGGTTATGATGCGCGGTTAAAACCGTCGACCTTTTTCTTGTTACAGAAACCCAAATATCTTAATTCCAGAGAGTCCTAGGATAATCAAAGACATCCCAACACATTAACAATGCAGTCTACCATACTGACTGAAGCCATGCGGGTATGTTCCGGGGTCAAAAACCGTCAACCTCTTGCTTGTTACGGCGGTAGTTCTACAGATCTTAACTCCAGGGAGTCCTTGGATGACCCAGGACATCCCAACACATCAGCATAGTAGTCTATGCGTTTTTGTCCCGGGGTCAAAACCCGCAAATCTCTTGCTTGTTACGGCGGAAGACTGTAGCCTTCCATACTCACTGAAGCAATCTGCGTAGGATCCGGTTTCAAAATCTTGAAGTTTTGACTTGTTTCTATGGTAAGCATCTTGCAAAAACGGTTCAAATGGATAGAAATAAGAGAAATCATGTCTCAATCATGCTAAGATATATCAGAACTCATAGTTTTTGCTGATACACGTCGAATGAAGTCAAGATGATCGAAATCCATAATAAAATAGAGATTTTATGAATGATTTTAGAAATAGCAAAAATACGATTTTTTGTACATTTTTACCCAAAATGGTCAAACTTCAACAGCTTGTAACTTTTGAACCCGGGGTTTAGAGAGTTGGTCCAGAAGACTTTTTATCATGTCCCGGCGAGATTTTTCGAAAAAAATGGTCCCGTTTGTGTACATCCTTGGACCAAATCCGTCCATTTCCCTTTGACTGACTTCCAAACCACCGAAAAAATTTAGCGATTCCAAGTAATTTTTGTGCAGGCTGAGAAATAAGCGACTTTTTTCGCTAGTTCTAACGAACTTTTTCGCGTTTGGCGACGGATCCCTTTTCCGTGTTGGTTTAGGTGAAAAAATTTACTCATTCTTCCCGGTACTAAAATCCCTCGCTCAAGTCAGCAATAAAAACCGGAAACGACATGTGCATTACGTGAAAAACTACTACGCCCACCCGCTCCGTTAAACTAATTAACGTGACGAGTGTGTTCACCGTTGCAAGGCTCGCTGAGAGCACGAGCCTTCAAAGCGGGCTCGTAGAACGCTTTGTGGTTTACCAAGCCGAACCTCATAATCCTCGTTGAGCTGGAGCTTTTTATTCTTTCTCGCTGCCATGGCTGGAACTTACAAGTAGAAGTGCACACACACACACACACATGGTGCCCACTTCAGGTGCAAGTGCAGCCCTTAACCGCGGGGTCCGGAATGCACGTGCCAGCCAAGTGAGGAATTTGCCCAACGAACGGTGAGCGAGTTGTTCTTTTGATGATTTGTGAATGAAACGTGTTCGTTTGATCTTGTTTTCTCGGCTTGCACCGGGGGGAAGTTTTCTGCTTGTTTTCTCCTTTTTCTCTCGCTCTCTTGGTCGGCATAAAAGTTAATTGTGGTTTAGGGGGAAAACTGAAGTGCATTTTTAAGTTGGAAAAACTGAGAGGAATTTCATGCAAAAGGAAAAGTTTACGACTAATCGCATAATTTTGTAGAAGGGTGGCACAGTTATTTATTCGATAATTTATTCCAAGACGTGAGCGTGATACTTTCATAAGTGTGTTTAAATTCTAATCGATCTTAAACTACCGCTCCATGCGAATCATTTCAAGTCCTCAACATAACTCCCGTTTGCTGCGCGATCCACTCTAGATACGAGGCCGTCCGGATATACCCGGACGGATCTCCGGTGCTGCAGCCACGGTTCGAAACAAACGAAACCACTCCGATCTGAAGGTACGTCCCATTCTCCTCGATCACCAGCGGTCCTCCCGAGTCTCCCTGGCAAACGTTCTGATTAGTGCGCTCCCACCCAACGGCACACATCGTCGAGTTCCGGATGACCGACGTTCCGTACACGGTTGAACATTCCGCGTTGGAGATGATTCTCAACGTTTCGTACTTGAGCAGAGCGGAGATCGATTGACTAGCTGGAATGAAGCTGTAAGAAGGTCATATGACTCAGTTGAACATGCGAAACCTACCGTCGGAAGTCCGTCCAAATCCGGACACTACGCCGGCCGCATTTTGGAACGTTTTCCAGGCATAGCTCAGCGGTGGCAGCTGAATCGGTGAAATTTCCCAGCTGAACGGAACCGGCGAGGGAAGCTTAATGACCGCCACGTCATTGTTCAACCGAACGGGATCAAACTCCGGATGCACAATCTTGGAAACGGCGGACATCGTCAACCGAGGAACGTTCAGCAAATTAGAACCAAATCCAATCTGGAAGCCGGTGTAATCCTTGGCGCAGTGCGCTGCCGTAAGAATCCACTGTGGAGCGATCAACGACCCACCGCAAACCGTAACGGATCGGTCCAGCGCGGCTCGGATCGACACCTGCCACGGGAACTGCCCGGTTTCGGCGGTCTTGCCATTGATGACCTTCCCGAAACTGTGCGGAATGCTATACCGAGGGATAGGAATCACATCGTTCTTGGATTACACTTTTGGAGTGAGTTCTTCCACTTGAGCCAAGCATTGATCGTACTTACAACTGCGGCGTAGACGTTGACGTGGAACAGTGTCAGCAGAATGAGAAAACTTCTTAAAATCATCACTCTTGGAAGGAGCCCTTTCTACCAGGTGGTTCAACTTACGCGAACATCGCGGCGACTGGTAGGAGCGTAGCTTCGGGCAATCAGTTTTATATCAGCGATATCTTCCGGAACGGAGTTGATGTTATCGCGTCGAGTCAGGTGTTCTGACGGTGTATTGTCGACCGGGGTAGATACTGCAAGACACCTCAATTCAATTAGGGGGCACTCGGGAGCATGGAAGACGGTATGCTTCATCAGTTCTTCGAAAAGAAGTCAAGGTTTTGTGAATCGAAGGAGAAAGGAAATTCCCCAGTTCTGAATCAGAAACATTACGTGTGCGGTGCTGTAAAATCTTTTTGCTTTAATTTTTAATTGTTTACACAAGCCGGAAAAAAAAGAAGAAAAAAATTATATCTCCAAAAGTTGTTTAGAAAGTTAGGGATGTTCATCGCTGTTGCATGCAGCAGAAAATTGCTATGAATACTATGAATACATTCGCAAATATTCGTTTCGCAAAAGGATTTTCTGATCGATTTGTGGTCTTCGGCAAATTTGATGGTCATGGTAAGAACTAGTCAGAAAAAAGATTCACTAAAAAAACAATTTATTTATTTTTATCAAAAAACAATTACGACAAAGTTTATATGCTTCGATTTATTTTTATTTTTGATATGTTTTAGTAGACAAAAAATCGAATTTTTCAGCTATTTTTTGTGTGTTTTTTTTTAGATTTTTTGTTTATTTTTTTTAATTTCAATATTCATTTTTGAGTTATAGCCATTTCTATGTCACTCAACAAAACTGTCCTTTTCTATTATTTATTTTTCAAATGGGTAATTCTCTACCAACTCATACGAAATCGGGTAAAGTTGCCGTCGTGACGGACGACCCCTTGCATTTTTGAACAAAATCAAAAAAAATGTTTTTTTCATCGAAAAAACAAAAAAAAAACTTTCAAAACTCTGCCATTCTCCATTACTCAACTGTAATATTTTTGGAACATGTCATTTTAAGGAAAATTTAATGTACTTTCTGAATCTACATTAACCCAAAAGGGCAATTTTTTCATTTAGAACAAATTTTTTCATTTCAACATATTGTGTTTTTTTTTAACATTGCTGGTTTATTTTTAGAGCGAAACAATGTTCTGCAAAGTTCTAGAGCAGACAATTACAAAAAAAATGATAAATTAATGAATATAAGGGGTTTGCTTATAAACATCACGAGTTATCGCGGTTTCACGAAAAAATGTTTTGAAAAGTTTCAAAAGGGTAAAACACTAAATATTACGCCCGTTTGAAATGGAAGTATTGATTTTAAAATTTTGAAAGCATTGTTTTCGAAAAGATCGGAAAATCTCACGAATGTTTCATATTTTAACATTGTAAATCGGACCATTAGTTACTGAGATATAGACATTCGAAAATGGTCATTTTCATGGCAATATCTCAGCAACTAAGGGTCGTATCAACAAAGTTCAAAATAGCAAAATATAGAGAATTTTCTCAGCTTTTCAAAAAATATTCATCTCAAAGGTGGGCAGACATGGGCACTAATTTAAAAAAATGAAAAACTGCGATTATTTTGAAAAAAAAATACATAAAAATGGCTATAACTTGAAAACGGTGCACTTTATCAAAATTTCACTACAGTACTTTTTGATTACAAATTCGATTTTACATCGAAAAATAAAGTTGACAAATTTTTGTGACCAATATTTCGATTTTTTGAAAAAAAAACTGTAATGTTTCAAAAAATCATAACTCGGTCAAAGATTTTTTGCTCATTCTGGAAATTTCTGAACAGTTGCATTCGATGTCCTCTAAAACATATCAAAAAATAAAATAAATTAAAAAAAGTGTTTTTTTTTTTTTGCAAATCAAGTTTTAGTGACATTTTTCAGTGTAGTCCATATTCATACCTACAACTTTGCTGAAGACACCAAATCGATCAAAAAATTCCTTTCTAAAGATATAGATTTTTGAAATTTCACATATCATTTTTGTATGGGCAGCTGCCAAATTTGCCGGAATAAAAAATACAAAAAATAAAATTAAAAAAGACCGATTTCGTAGAGAACTGCTCATATTCCAAATAATCTAAATAAGTAACGGAAAATAGCAAAGTTTTCAAAACGTTTTATGTTTTTTTTTTTTTATGAAAAAACTTGTTTGCGGAATTTGGAGAATGTCATCAGATCCAATTTTACATAAAAGTCCCTTTGACACCAAATTTCCATCTCATATCCGTTTCAAGTTGCAAATTATTGAAAAATACCTCTTTTTCGCAAGTTCAAAAATGAGAGGGGTCGAACCGCCCCTCCGTCACGAGATATCAAAAAAGGACCTCGGATTTGAGATCAGAAACAACATCTACCCCTAAGAACAAAGTTTCACGCAAATCGAAGAAGGGTCGGGGCAACTGCTGTGTGAGTAAAATAATTTTCAAATGTTTGGCTAGATTTTGGATGATTTTTAGCTGGTTACAACATCTTGCTTGCATTTACAAATCACATTACTTTATATTCTTCAAACATTTAATTTACTTTACTTAGGATAAGACCACCATGAACTATTAAATAATAATTGCAACCTTTACATAAAAGCGAACATTTCGCAAAAAGTTTAAATAAAATGTAAATACATAGCTTAAGCATAGAACTTGCCCACCAGAGTGCCATTTTAACACTTGGGTAACTATTTGCAAAGAATCAAAGCTCCAAGCTCCACGAAAAAGCAGCCAAATTTTCAATTTCTCTCTCGATTGCGTTTTCGTTTGGTGGTACAAAACTTTCCCACTTTTCCATGCCCCATGAAAATTCAGCGTTCAGCACTTGAACCAGAAGGTACCTCCTCAACTCGAATGAAAAACTAATGAATGGTGTGGTCCGAGAGGCTCAAACCCCCCTCTTTGAGCATCCATTCAAATTAATCGAGTCAGAACACACAAAACCAGTGGAACCATGAAATCTTGTTGCTCCAAAAGCTCTAGCACTCTGTGTTTTGGGGCAAGCCAACGCAAACAAACAACCCCACTTGAGAGCGAGAGACTGACCAAGTACTGTTTGGAGTTGTTGATGGGAAGTGGGCTGTGGATCGGATTTCCGGAAATTTTCCAAGAGTACGGTACGGTCAGTTGAGTTTTTGGACCCGCAACTGACCAGTTCAGGCTGAAGGAAAAAGTTTCAACTTTCGCATTCATTCGCAGAGAGTGCTGTTCGGCACTGTTTTGGTAGTTGGATTGCCTCATTCTATGGGGTCGAATTTGTGGCTTTGGTTTCGAAGGACACTCGACTGAGTTTCGTGGAAAGTTTGCTTTTGGAAAAACTGCACAAAAGAGAGATGATTTTTTTTCTGAAAAGCTGTTGCAATTTTCCGTGAGATCATTTGAAATGTTGAACAGTCCTCAGATCCAGCTTTTACGACATTCCGACCAAGCGCCAAACCGTTCCTGATGAAAATATCTTCGTCAAACTATGCTCGCCCACGTTTGCTTCCTTCCTGTTTTTATGCTGCTGCCCAAAATGGCGATGTTCACCGTCGTCTCGGATGAGCATAAAAGCACGGACCAAAAACAAAAAAAAAAGAAAACTCTCCATGCTTAATTACGAACCCAGACTCAGCATGTCCCGCTTTTGGTCCCCCGAAATTGGCCTCCCGTTTAAGGAGCCCCTCTCACAAAGTGAAAAGTTCGCAAGTTCTTCGGCCATCAAGGCGAACAAGCTAGTGCCAGGCATCAGACGAAAAGTTTTCTCCACTCCCCTTTGCCACCCGGCCACCACTTTAGAGATAGATGGTGACACTAAATTCTTATGGCCGACGCGCATCCTCTATTTCCTTCTCTTCCCTGTGACTGGAACCTGGCTCAAAGCACAGACAGAAATGAGAAAGTTTAAGTGTAATTTGCACTAAAACTTTGCAGCAGGGCACAATCGTCAGGCGCTAGTGTCGCGTCATCATTGCATTTGCGGCCTCAGCTTTTGCGGGAAAAGTGATTTTCCATGGGAAATGATGAAAATTATTGTCTTTGAGCGATTGGAGTTGTTTTGTATTGTTCGTTAATTTATTGGTCTTTTTTCCCTCAAATTCTCAAAGTATTTCAACTAGTGCGTCCATCCCGGGAATTCTCGGGACAAAAATCCCGGGATTTTTCCAAAACCGGGAATTCCCGAATCCCGGGATTTTTTTATAATTTGTCCCAGGAATTCCCAAAATTGAAAAAAAACATATTTTGGCCCGGAAATGTATTTTTTGTAGAATTACATTAATAATTGAATACATAATAATCGATAAGAATTGAAAAGCATCAAAATTTTTATTCGGCAAATATCAGCAATAATTTGACTTATTAGTGAAAATTGTTAAATTTGAGTTTACAGATTCACAAAATTCCTAGTGTTTAAAATATTTTTTATTTATCTCTCTATTTGTTAAAAGACTGGTTATTACATTTATGAATATAAATAATTTTAAAAATTGGAAAAATATATTTTACTATTCAGACTTTAGTACCGGTTTCCCCAGTTGGCCAACGCAGAATAAAAAAACAAAAAATATATATTTTTAATTTGTTTTTGGTGGGTTACATGCATCTAGAAAATGCAAAATAAAACTTATTACAGAAAAAATTATTAAATCCACTTGAAAGATGATCACTCCTGAAAGTTTGATGACGATATTTTATAATTAAACTGAGTAAGAGACGATTTAAGCACAAAATTGTGCCATGCGCAAAGCAAACCCGCAAACTTTGTGAACATTTTTTTCTTAGGATAGGATGGACCGAATTGGCTAAAATTGGGGAGAAGACTGACAAGACCTCCCGTGTGCATGACGATGCCCGATTTTTGAATTTTGCATATTTGAAAAATGCAAGAATCAAAAGCTCTCTAACTTTTATATGAAAAACATAAAAATATTTTTATCTTATTTAAAAATAAACGTTGTGTTCTCATACCAACCTCTGACATTTATGCCGATTTACGTTTATGTAACCCCTTAAGCTATTTAAAAGCTGTCGTATATGTTTAGATTGAAGTGTAGATTAGCACCAATTAATATAATTGAGCTGATTCTATGATGTTAAGCTTGAAAACAAAACAGATTTAATGAAAATATAGATTTAATGAATGTTTACAAAAAAAATATGTTTAATGTTTAATGTTTAATGTTTAATGTTTAATGTTTAATGTTTAATGTTTAATGTTTAATGTTTAATGTTTAATGTTTAATGTTTAATGTTTAATGTTTAATGTTTAATGTTTAATGTTTAATGTTTAATGTTTAATGTTTAATGTTTAATGTTTAATGTTTAAAGTTTAATGTTTAATGTTTAATGTTTAATGTTTAATGTTTAATGTTTAATGTTTAATGTTTAATGTTTAATGTTTAATGTTTAATGTTTAATGTTTAATGTTTAATGTTTAATGTTTAATGTTTAATGTTTAATGTTTAATGTTTAATGTTTAATTTTTAATGTTTAATGTTTAATGTTTAATGTTTAATGTTTAATGTTTAATGTTTAATGTTTAATGTTTAATGTTTAATGTTTAATGTTTAATGTTTAATGTTTAATGTTTAATGTTTAATTTTTAATGTTTAATGTTTAATTTTTAATGTTTAATGTTTAATGTTTAATGTTTAATGTTTAATGTTTAATGTTTAATGTTTAATGTTTAATGTTTAATGTTTAATGTATAATGTTTAATGTTTAATGTTTAATGTTTAATGTTTAATGTTTAATGTTTAATGTTTAATGTTTAATGTTTAATGTTTAATGTTTAATGTTTAATGTTTAATGTTTAATGTTTAATGTTTAATGTTTAATGTTTAATGTTTAATGTTTAATGTTTAATGTTTAATGTTTAATGTTTAATGTTTAATGTTTAATGTTTAATGTTTAATGTTTAATGTTTAATGTTTAATGTTTAATGTTTAATGTTTAATGTTTAATGTTTAATGTTTAATGTTTAATGTTTAATGTTTAATGTTTAATGTTTAATGTTTAATGTTTAATGTTTAATGTTTAATGTTTAATGTTTAATGTTTAATGTTTAATGTTTAATGTTTAATGTTTAATGTTTACTGTTTAATGTTTAATGTTTAATGTTTAATGTTTAATGTTTAATGTTTAATGTTTAATGTTTAATGTTTAATGTTTAATGTTTAATGTTTAATGTTTAATGTTTAATGTTTAATGTTTAATGTTTAATGTTTAATGTTTAATGTTTAATGTTTAATGTTTAATGTTTCATGTTTCATGTTTCATGTTTCATGTTTAATGTTTAATGTTTAATGTTTAATGTTTAATGTTTAATGTTTAATGTTTAATGTTTAATGTTTAATGTTTAATGTTTAATGTTTAATGTTAAATGTTTAATGTTTAATGTTTAATGTTTAATGTTTAATGTTTAATGTTTAATGTTTAATGTTTAATGTTTTATTTTTTATGTTTAATGTTTAATGTTTAATGTTTAATGTTTTATGTTTGATGTTTAATATTTAATGATCAATGTTTCTTTTTTTATTTTGTTTTGTTTTTTGTTGAATATCAAACAAGCATATTCAGAAATTGCTTTAACTATTTTGTAAGATTTTTTTAAAACTTTTTTCAGATTAAAAATTACACAAAAAAAAAGTTAAATTTTGGAAGATTGAAAATTTGGTAGGTTGAATTTCAGATTAAAAATAATTTATTACACAGAAACAAAAAGTTGGATTTTGGAAGGTTGAAAATTTAAGCGCGAGTTTTTCACCAATGTGTAACAGGTTGTATCGAGGTGCTCCGATTTGGATAAAACTTTCAGCGTTTGTTTGTCTATACATGAGATGAACTCATGCCAAATATGAGCCCTCTCTCTCTTCAAAGTTTGAGGTCCAAAAAACCTAAAAAATCTAAAAATTGTTCGCATTTCCGTAAAACTTCATCAATTCCAACTCTCGTAGATGCATTTGAAAGGTCTTTTGAAGCTCTTCAAAATGGGCCATAGACATCCAGGATCGCTTTTACTTTTTCTCATAGCTTTTTGCAAATTACTGTTAAAAATGGTTTTTTTTAAACCTTAATATCTTTTTGCAACAGCCTCCCATAGGTCAAAAGATAGATGATTTCATGGACTATAAGCCTACGGTATTAACTTTTTGGCCAATCGCAGTTTTTCTCATAGTTTTTTCGATTTTTCTATAACAAACATTTTAAAACGTTAATTTTTGCCTTGTAGGCCTCCATAGCGGCACTTTTTGGTCTCAACTTTGTCATATTCGGAATCCACGGAAAGTTTCACGTTAGTTAGAAGTATTGGAGTGGTATCGATACGTTCCTGATGTATTATTACACATTTTTTTCTACACAAAATCTGTCACCATTTCCTGATGAATATTACCATATTTGTTTTTCTGTGTATATTACCACTAGAATTTTTTTAGGAATGATTTGATTTTAATGAATGATCGGTTCGCGCTATTGGAAGTGTAGGTGTTTTGAAATCAACGTTTTAGTGTACAGTACTATTATCAATAAATTAAAAATGGTTCAATCATTTGTTCGACAAACACCATGGAAAAATCCTCTAGTGACATTTCCCCTCCACAATTGCACAAACCAAGCAAAAGCGTTCCACCCCGACTCTTCTGGACGCAGGCCAGCCCAGCAATGCTGTGGGATGACTTTTGATGCGCTAATTATGAGCGTCACGTGGTCCGCCCACCCCCCAAAAACATTTCCACTCCCTTCAGGGAGGACAGGACTTAAGGAAATGAGCGCCAGGGCGCGGAAATGCATGTCGTAGAAAGCACTAAAATGCTGCTGCCAGTCAGCCACCCAGGCCAGAGAGTTCTAGTTTTGTGGCATAACGACTAGGAAAATGATGATGATGATAGTGGGACGCGATAAGAGTTTTAATGGGTGTTGAATTTCTGGCCATGTTTCGGTGAGTTCCCGTGGGGATCCGGCGGGTGATTAAGAGTGTGAGGGTCCCCCCGGCGTGACACTTGTCGCGGATTTGCAGTGGAAGATGGCGATGGAAAGTTTTACGGTTTTTGGTGAAAGTTTGAAGTCTGTTGGTGGAAATTTGATGAAATTTCTTGATGAGAGTAGTTTGAATTAATGCGTTTAAATTAATGTTCAAAAATAAAAAAAATGAATTGGACATGTTAAATTACACATTTTTAGTGGTTCAATTATATGTTTTTTTTATGACAGAAAATTTAGTTAAAATTCGTCGATATGAAATTTTCATCTTTCATACCTTGTGATAAATTTCTCACAAAACTATCCCAAGCCCAATAATGATCCGTAAATCTGGTAATTCCATTTCGATGAACCTTGTTTGATCAATCGATTTATAGCAGGGGATGCTTCGTTTATCTTCTAGATGTAAAGACAAAGAGGATCTTACATTGCATGTCATATCATAACCGTTTGACGTTGAAAATACTACAAAGTAAAATAAAATGGGCCTAACTTTTGTCAAAATGATGAAGAATCAGAAAATTGTAACATTTAGACGAATTTATTTAAAAATCAGTTTAAATTCAAAATTAAATACTTAAGAAAAATAAAAAATTTCCACTGTGCTATGTAAGCCCTAAAGAAACCGTAAGCCGAGTTTATGAAGCTTACCGCTCAATAAAACAGAACCACGAGCGTCCAATTTTTCTTACCCACTATTTTCCCCTCCTATCAGATAAACCCTTTACAATTTCCAGGCCTGCGGTCACCAACCAACGAACGATCCGATCCATCATAAAATCCGGACATTGTAAGTGGATTTTTCAAGTTTATCCGGTGATGCTGTCCCGTCAGGTTGACGTTCCTTTTTTTGTCTCCCTCTTTTCTTCGGAAAAGCGATCCGGATTAATACCTTTCTGCAAAGGATTGTATGCGCTGGATTACACAGCAAAGTTTGCATTTTCTACCAGTTTCTTTTTGTATTCAGCAGAAAAAAAGCCAGAAATAAAACGCTCGTTGAGTCGGCCACAAAGCCATGTGGGAGGTTGAAAAAAGAATAAGCTCCTCTAAAACAATGTAAACTGTCTCCTAAAAATTCTGAAGTTCCCCTTGGGGGGAAATTTTATCCCATCAGACCCATGTTCACCGGCTGACGTGGGGCATGTTTGCCCGATGTTGATGTCACATCTGCATTTCTTGTTCATGGAGTTCTTGGCACTGTGGATGGCCTGCCCACGAGACATTTGCCAGGACATAAAGTCAACGACGCGGAGGTCAGTTACAGGGTTGCATTTGGACTAACATGCATCAAGAGTGACGGGATGACTAAACGAACTGTCACTTGTGGTTAGTTTTGTTTAAACGTGTCAAGTTACACGTTTTCCAACCCGAGTTCTGATATTATCAGGAGGTCAGAATTTGTTATTAACATCCAGATTAACTATTATAGCAACACAACATGATAACAGAGATTTGTTCAAAAAATAACAAGAAAATTCGATAACAGAGAAAAAAACCCAATAACTAAATTTGGTATTGGTAAGATATGTTATTTTGCATTTGTAAATAACTGATTATGATATTGATTTCTTATTATTAGCTATTTATGAAAGGTTGATATTATTTGTTGCATGGTTCTAATTAAATATTATAAATTTTCATATGGGTCATTCCATCTGAAGCGGAACAGCATTTGAAAATTACCCTCTCCGATCCTGCTCAAATTTGGCAGGGCTGTTGATACTATCAAAACATGCAAGAAACCCGAATTTCATCCAAATCGGACCACCCCCTCCATTTTTGTACCTCCCCAAAAAATCGACTTTTTGGCGATTTTTGAGCAAAGCCCCTATCTTCAAACGACAATAACTCAGGACCCACAAATCTTAGAGGGTCGGCCTTAGACTTAATTTTGAAGGAAATTGGACGTAGAATCCATTTCCGTGATCAAAATTTTGATTAATTTATTTTGTCTACCTGTATTGCGCAATTGAAAACTTTAAACGGCCGTATCTCAAAACACCCCAACTTATTTTTTTTATTTGACCTCTCCATCGTGTTGCCCGGCCAATTTTACATAAGAATCACTTATCGACAAAAATGAATATGTTTCGTTCCAGAGATATCGAATTTTAAAGTTTTGTGTTTTCGAGATTACCTACATCAGCTTCATTCGCCGCATCTGCTAGAAGCACACAGGCGGGCTGATCAATAACTGCTACCTGGCCATTTATTGAAATAATATTTCATCATAAATAATCTTTATCAAATTGGACAAAAATTGACTGTATAACACTGTAGGAAACTGGAGTTGAATCACGAATGTTTATCTGCTCAAAAAAAAATGAATGAAGTGAATTTCTGTGCTAACCCATAGGACAGAGCAATAACGCGCACAGTAAAGGGCAGAATTGGATTCCGACGGAGCGAGCAGGAAAATGCAATTAATCTTGTTAGTAACACTGAACAATAAGTGCACGATACATTACTGAGTAAAAAATATGAACTAAAATTTATAAAATTTGTTTATACGTTGAACTCTAGTGAAGGACGATCACAAGGAGCAGGAAAAGGATTTCTGGAAAGTATAAAACTGAAAAATGTAAGAAAATCACAAAGTTTGATCTGCTGCAAAGCGGCTAATTCCCCAAATTTAGTTGCGATGATTTCTACACCGTCCGAACAACAGTATTTTTTCTTATATCAATCTTGGATTCTTTTAATCAAATGGAGCTGGCTCACAATATAAAAATTGATTTAATATGATCAATCTTTTAAATCATAAATCGGATTTGCCAAATTATGGTAAAGTGTCACTAATAAACTATAATAATAATAATAATAATAATAAAGCAGGTTTTGGGGTTTTTGCTGAATGGAACTATTTTGCTACCGCCCATGATAAAGGCCCTAGTCATGGCCTCGGAGGTACTCTAAAACGGTTAGCAACACGTAAAATTACTCAATAAATATTCCTTTCACAAAAATAGATTGATCAAGGTAGGGGAACAGCATCTAATTCCAGCGTTCCTCTACTGTTGCCATATCAGCGCTTTGGCATTCAATCGAGTGATTAATAGCTCAATAATAAGTGAACAAGCAAGTTTCTATCAAAAGTTTTGCAAAATTTGTTGTTTAAATAGTGCAAATGAGCAAATTGGACGAAACTAGGAGCGAGGACTTAACCTGCCAAACATACTAGAATTTCTAGGTATTAGCTTTATGAATAACTATTTGCGTAAAATTATAAAAATATAAATTAAATTAATCATCTCCCAGAACACCAGGTAGCAGTTATTGATCAGCCCGCCTGTGTGCTTCTAGCAGATATGGCGAATGAAGCTGATGTAGGTAATCTCGAAAACACAAAACTTTAAAATTCGGTATCTCTGGAACGAAACATATTCATTTTTGTCGATAAGTGATTCTTATGTAAAATTGGCCGGGCAACACGATGGAGAGGTCAAATAAAAAAAATAAGTTGGGGTGTTTTGAGATACGGCCGTTTAAAGTTTTAAATTGCGCAATACAGGTAGAAAAAATAAATTAATCAAAATTTTGATCACGGAAATGGATTCTACGTCCAATTTCCTTCAAAATTGAGTCTAAGACCGACCCTCTAAGATTTGTGGTTCCTGAGTTATCGTCGTTTGAAACTCGGAGGTTTGGTCAAAAATCGCCAAAAAGTCGATTTTTTGGGGATGTACAAAAATGGAGGGGGTGGTCCGATTTGTATGAAATTCGGGATTCTTGCATGTTTTGATAGTATCAACAGCTCTGCCAAATTTGAGCAGGATTGGAGAGGGTAATTTTCAAATTCGCACTTTTTCGTGCACAGTTGAGATGGAATGACCCATATGCTGAATAAATTCAGTACACATTAATGGCTTACAAATTTTATTCAAAATTTGATAAAATGTATAATTTTACAGAGATCAGGCAAAATATTCAAGTGAACAAATTGAGGTTTTGCAGCACGACTGTGTTTCAAATGTAGGCGGCGCCAAAATGAGGTTACTTGCCAAAAATCGTATTCCTTTCTGCTGAATTGAAGAACAAAATCGCTTATTTCTCATGATTCCCTGCATCAATAATAATGAAACTGGTTGCAAAAGACGAGAAAAATTTTTTGCTTTAAAATAATTAACATCAATTTTTGGGCGCGCAAAAATTTGTGAACTTATTCTTTAAAAAACATGTTTTGGAACACGAAAAAATGAGTTACCCCGTATTTATAAATGAAATAAACAGTTATATAGTTGATAACAGATGTGGTAACGTATATCCAACAATTTTCATTGATTTTTGACAGACTTTCTTGCCAAATGATCCAAATTACTATCTTTTTCTAAATATACAGTTTTCTCATAGAAAAATCAAACAAATATTGGAAAGTTATACACCAAATTGTTGGAAATAATTTTTCTCAACCGAATCCTGCATAAGTTTTATAAAAATGTTGATTATGAAGGAAAAAACACATTTTTCAAAAAATCATAGGTTTATGCTATTTGTTAATAGGTGGCGACATGTGTCTTTTAGCTTTGCTGCAAATTCTCTATAAAATCGTATATTGCTCATGATTCCCTGCATCAACCTTCATCAAACTGGTTGCAACAGACGAGATTTTTTTTTTGCTTCATAATAATGAACATCAAGTAATGGGCGCGCAAAAATGTGTGAACTTTTTCTTTTAAAAAACATGTTTTGGAACATGAAAAAAAATGTTATCCCGTGTATATCAATGAAATAAACAGTCAAATAGTTGATAACAGATGTGTTTACGTATATTGAACAACTTTTATTGATTTTTGACAGACTTTCTTGCCAAATAATTCAAATAACTATCTTTTCCTAAATTCAGAGTTTATGCTACTTGTTCATAAGTGTCTTTTAGCTTTGCTGTAAAATTTCTAAAATTTAATGTCCTTAACAAAATTGGTCAAAATCATCCCATGGTTCCGGGTATATTAGGCAAAATAAAAAATTATAACAAAATGTATTATGAACATTTAGAACATTTTTGAACAAATTGTTGTTTTCCTTAGGGAATATTTCAATAATTTTAAAAATCAACTTTCAAATTATTCACTTTTTATAAAGTTTTGGTGTAAAGACTACATTTCATGACCAAACTAATGGTCTTGACAAAATTATCCCATAGTTCCGGCCATATTAGGCAAAATAAAAAAAAAATATTGAGGTTTTATAGCGCGACTGTGTTTCAAATGAAGGTAGTGCCAAAATGAGGTTATTTGCCTAAAATCGTATGCCTTTCTGCCAGATTGAAGAACAAATTGATTATATCTCATGATTCCCTGTATCAATCTTAATGAGATTGGTTGCAAAAGACAAGATTTTTTTCTTTTCTTTAAAATAATGAATATCAATTTTTGGGTGCGCAAAAATTTGTGAACTTTTTTTTTTAAAAACATGTTTTGGAACACGAAAAAATTAGTTTCCCAGTATATATCAATGAAATTTACAGTTTTATAGTTGATAACAGATGTGTTAACGTAAATTCAACTTTTTTTTTGTTTTTGACAGACTTTCTTGCCAAAATAGTCCAAATTACTATCTTTTTCTAATTAAACAATTTTCTCATACAAAAATCAAACAAATATTGAAAAGTTGCGCACCAAATTGCTGGAAATATTTTTTCTTATCCAAATCCGGCATAGGTTTTGTAAAAATGTTTATTATGAACACAGAAAAAAAATCATGGTAATATTACATCTGGGAAGGGGTACATACTTTATGTCAGAAAAAAGGTGTAATTTTACTTCTGGAAATGCGTAATTTTACCACTTTTCTGGTGTAATTTCACTTTTTCAGTCTAAAATGAGGTAAAATTACATCATAAAAAAGGTAATATTCAACCTTCCAAAATTACAGCTTCCAAATTTACATTATTTTTTTCTGTGAAGGAAAAAACACATTTTCCAAACAATCATAAGTTTAAGCTATTTGTTCATAGGTGTGTCTTTTAGCTTTGCTGCAAATCCTCTATAGCAAATTGTATTATTGACACTTTTTAAACAAATTGTTGTTTTCCTAAGAGGGGTAAATCAATAATTTAAAAAATCAGCTTCAATATTTTTCTTTTACAAAAACTTTTGATATAAAGATTACATTTCATGACCAAAATAATGTCCTTGACAAAATTAGTCAAAATTTTCGCATAGCGTCGCTTGTATGCTATCTTGTGACACCTCCTATCTTTTTTACAGCAGACGTTTCACAAGATAGCACACAAGGGGCGATAGTTCTGGCCATATTAAGCAAAATTTAAAAATATAACAAATAGGGATAGGAGAACTGGTCAAAATTGTGCAATAATTATTGTAAAATTGAAAAAAAAAACAAACAAACAAATTGAACAAAAAAAAAAAGTCTCCGTACAATTTTGGCAGCTGGCCATACAAAAATGGTACGTAAATATTCGAAAATCTGTAACTTTTGATCAATTTGGTACCGTCGCCAAAATTCTAGGCTATGATCATGACTATTCAGAAAAAAGGACAACGGAAAAATAGAAGACATTTTTTAACAAAATTTGTCTTTCCCAAAATCCGCATTTAATATTTTAGTAATTATACATTTTTTTATATTTTTGAGTCTAGACTAACATTTCATTTCATTTTGAAATTTTAGTATTAATTCAAAAATTTTAAAACCTTGTTTTCGAAAAGATCGGATAATATTACGAATGTTTTAATTTTTAAACATTGAAAATCGGACCATCAGTTGCTGAGACATCAGCATTAAAAATTGGATGGAAGTTGAATGGTCTCTTAGACAACACTAAAGCAAATTTTTGTTTAATTTTCTGTACTTTTCAATAGGATAATTTCAGAAATGGCATATATGTTGCTGGAATCAAACTTTCGGTGACCATATCTTGATAACGAGACACTTTATCTTAAAATCTGTAAAGTACTTTTCGATTTCAAATTCAAATTGCCATAGGAAAAAATAAAGTCAAAAACAATTGATTTTTTCCAAAAATCACATTTTTCAAAAAAATATAACTTAGCGGCAACATTCTTTACCAGCCTTCTCTATGTCTCAACTTTTAAAAATAAGTCTTTATTTAAAAATTTTAAAAATATATTTTTCGAAAAGATCGGAAAATTTCACAAATGTTTCACATTGAAAATCAGACCATTAGTTGCTGAAATATCGAAATTAGAAAATTGTGGGTTGTTTGGGAGAGACTTAGAAAACATCATATTCCCGTTTTAAAATCTTTTCATGTCAATATCTCAGCAACTAAGGTTCGTATCAACAAAGTTCATAAAAGCAAAATATAGAGAATTTTCTCAGCTTTTCAAACATATTTTTTCAAAGGTGGGAAAACATTTGTACTAATTTAAAAAAAAAGTAAAATGGCGACTATTTTCATAAAAAGACACCTAAAATGGATTTAATTTAAAAACTAACCTAATCCACCTATGTGGTTGATGCCTTCCTCACTTTTTACCAAAATGGGTAATATGAGTGGTTTAGACACACATTTCAGCTTTTTTTAGATCCAGAAAAAAACACAGATATAACTAGAGGCAGGGTTGCCAGATCTTCAATGTTTCGAACTCATTTGAAAGGCTTTTCATTTATCTAACCAACGATGGGTCGGATGATGGATCCGGACATAGTTTACATACATTTAAGTGAGATCCGGCTTCAAAAAAGTACATAAATATTACTTAAGTGGTCATAACTCGAGACAGGGTTGCCAGATCTTCAATGTTTTGGACTCATTGGAAAAGCCTTTCAATTACCTAACCAACGATGGGTCGGATGATGGATCCGGACATCGTTTACATGCATATAATTGAGATCCGAACATTTGTGAAAACACATTTTTATACATAACTTTTGAACTACTTATCGAAAATTCAAACAATTCAATAGCAATGTATGGGACCCTAAACCAAGTCGAATGCAACTGGTTCGATCAAAATCGGTTCAGCCAGTGCTGAGAAAACTCAGTGAGAATTTTGATCACATACATACATACACACAAACACATACACACACACACACACACACACACATACATACACACACACACATACATTTGTTCAGTTTTCGATTCTGAGTCGATATGTATACATGAAGGTGGGTCTAGGAGCTTTTAATAAAAAGTTCATTTTCAGAGCAGGATTATAGCCTTACCTCAGTGAGGAAGGCAAAACGGTGCACTTTATCAAATTTTCACTAAAGTACGTTTTGATTTCAAATTTGATTTTACATCGATAAATGAAGTTGAAAAATTTTTGCGACCAATATTTCGATTTTTTTTTTTTTGAAAATCAGAATTGACTAAATAAATCATAACTCGGTCAAAGATTTTTTGCACAACCTGGAAATTTCTGAAAAGTTAGCATTTGATGCATATAAAAAATAAAAAAATAAAAAAAGTGTTTTTTTTTGCAAATCAAGTTTTAGTGACAAAAAGTTAAATAGAAAATTACCAGCAATTTTTTTACTATGTATCATTTTTTGCAGTTTAGTCCGTATCCATCGATCAAAAAAATTCTTCTAAAGATGCAGATTTTTGAATTTTCATACCTCATTTTTGTATGGACAGCTGCCAAATTTGTATGGAAAATTATATGGACAAACTAATGATGCCAAATGGCTTCCTTGGGCATACCGAAGGCACTAAAAAAATTTCAGCCGGATCATAAAATACAAAAATTAAGAAAAAAGACCGATTTCATAGAGAATTGCTCATGTATCAAATTTCGATGGTTTTGTTCGAACGCGAATCAGTTCAATTCGGTGCGTCGGATCGAGGCGCTCTTTGTTGCGTTGGGTTCGTGTAAGCCCATACGCTAACTAATTGACACTTTGGTCACTCTGGAACCGATTCCAGAGCATCGTCAAATTGTATAGAAAAAGTTACGTAAAATCAAATTTTGATGACCGGGGTCTGAATAAGCAAAAAAGCAAAAAACGTTAAAAAAAAATTAGGCAGAACGAAGTTTGTCGAGTTAGGCTTGTTATTTTAATTTGTTTTATCAAGTTTAAATCACGCACATTAGAAATAACAATGTTGTAGTATTGTTGAAAAAACTGTTTTTTCTCCTTTGACAAACACTTTAAGTACATTTGATGTCCTTATCAATTTTTCACCTCCAAGCAACAAATCCAGCTACTTTGTTCCGAAAAGCTGCAAAACCTCCCCACAAAGCTCGTGCTACCACCCACCCACCTCCAGCAGGCCCGTTGCCCAAAAGTTTCAACTGCAAGCCAACTAACCAACCCAAGTGCAAGCCACAAAGGGAGAAGAAGATGGGTTGACAGTTACAGAGTGGATGACACCCTCGTAAATGAAGTGTACTTATAAAGTATAGGGCTTGAATGGGGTTGGGATGGTGCCCGCCGGGTGTTGTGACTTTGGACGTCTGCTTCCCAGAGTTGCAACGTTGACTGTTTTGCGGTGGAAAAAAAGTCTGACGACCTGAAGAGGGGGACTTCCTAGAATGCCATAAATAAATCAACACACCGGCTGGGGAGAAATAATTTGAAGATTAAATATTTTGAATGATTTGAATTCTTGATGCGGTGACTTGAAGGGACTGGAAACCGTGACAAATGGTCAGTAGCTTTGCTAGCAAGAAATAGAGCAAGAGCATTTGAAAAGAAATATTTATATTCAAATACCATTTTTAAATATTTCAACCTTGTTTGAGTTGTCCTCTCGTAAAATCCTTTTCTCGCAAAGCTTGACCAATCGCTTTCAATCGCTCCAAGCCGATAAATAAAAAATTGAATCCGTAATACCCAGTTAAATCCGAAATTTCCATTTCACACTCCCCGAAATTCGTGACACGCACGATTGTTAACCCCATTGCACAAAAAAAAAGAACTCCCCAACCCCCGAAAACACCTGCTCAAAACACGTGCATAAAACACGACTTTCGACGGGCCCGGGACATGCTCGAATGGGCCACGCCAATGCACTCAACTCATCGGATTACAGCCTGTCAGTGAGTATTTGCGATCGACCACAGCAGAGCTTCCAGCGAGCCCATCCAGCCGGATGATGGCGCGATGGCCGGGGCCCAACGTTGGAAAATGGGAAAGTGCCTTTTTTCCCCCTCGAAAAAAAAAAACAAAAACTTCAAACATGCGAACACAATCCTCAAAACGCATCCTGGCGAGTCAGCCAGGTGTGTGCTTCAGCTTATTGTTCGGTATAATTTAATTTATGCATTGAACTGTTCGATTGGAAAATAGAATTTGCTGCCTGGCTGGGCCGAGGATTCGAGCATTCCACTCGATGGTACCTGGTGGATAGCGGTATGTTGGGTGCATCCTGTGGGAATCTCCTTTCGATGGACTGGGCTAGACTGCATGGAAATGGTTGCTTCTTTGTTGATTTTTGAGCAGAGGTTGCAAATCAAGTTGGACACAAATGTACGGAAACTTGGTACAAGGATAACGTTATATTTTTCTGTAAATCATCAACAGCCTGAGATGGATTTGAAGCCAAAGTCGATAAATTTTCAGTTTTCGGAATCGGCGCCAAAGTTGGAGTCACTACAAAAGCTACCCAACTTCACAGCCTTAGATATTTGATAATTTATGTCCATTTCAGCAGTTCATTTTATTGACATTTTAGCATCTCTTTCAGGTAGCGTGTTTTCGCTTTACGTTTTGCAAAAAATATGTTCAGTTTGTCACTTCCACAAACACAAATACCAACTCAATAAAAAACTCCAGTACAAGTTGTTGAAATTAAGCCAAATCCCACTCCATCGTCAGGTACTCAAAAGAACCCGACCTAACTAACTCCGGTTTCAACTTTACAGGTTGGTATTGAAAAATAAATTTTCTTGCAATAAAATAAACAAAAACGAACCAAATTAACAAGAAAACATGTTTTGCAATTCTGCTGTGCAACTGTCAACTATTCCTGTCCTTATAAACCCAGAACTAAGCATCGGTATACGAGAGGATAAAGAGCATGGTTCGGTAATAAAATGGCCCTGTGAATGGACGGAGAGCATAAATCCCGCAATTACCGAGAATACTATCTTTGATTCACATTTATTGAAAATCAAGTTTGTTTCCAAGGATACTAGATGACACCAGAAAAAAAGGCAGCTTCTTAATTGTTTTTAACGTTCATTTTTTAATGGGTTAAAATGGATGAAAATAAACAATTTTGTGAATGTTTCTATTGTGAAATTGTCTCAGGAACACGAATATGATAAATTATTACCAGAAATTGGATCTAAGGAATCCCCCGAGCAAAAATTTACTACCAAAAAATTCACTAAAAGTAAAAGTGTCTATTTATTTTGTTAAACTGAATTACCCAAAGCGTTCTCAGTCTCAGATGGTAGTCCCAGATGTCCCCTACTAGCTGCAGGTCGAAGCGAGTTGATATCTGGATGGAACATTTTTTTATTTGAGTTTGAAAATTATGCTATTTTTCCACTAAAATGCTAATAAATCCCCCAAGTAGGAAGACAAATGCCTTTGATTCTTAAGCATTTTTATAATAGTTTTATCAAATGCAATAAAGATTTGTTACATCTTTTACCAAATCCAACAGGTTTTACCATTCCACAAACTTAAACATATTTTAAAGAATTCTTCAAGATATCATGAAGAATTTAGTTTAGAAGTTTTAATTAAGCTTTCAACTTTATACTTTAAGTACGCCTGAAGAAATCTTGATATAGCTTGATTAACTTAACAAATGCTGCTTTAAATCTGTTAAGTCATCCGTAAGCATTTTATCAATCTTGTTAGATTTGTACTTTCACTTTGACATATTCAGTTGTAAGTGAACAGCGCAGTTAAATACATTGAGAGGCGAGCTGATTTTTTGAAGAAACGCTTCTGGGCATAATTACTAGTGAATTTTCGGTTAATGTTTTAAAATTACATATGACTTAATAACTATGTGTTGATAATAATAAAATATTTTTTAATGGGTGGTATTTTATCGTGTTTGAATTGTGATAGAATTGAGAAAAATCGGAACATTTCACTGAACCAGAAATTCTTTTGCTTTGCAATTTTTGCATTTACTGGTGCTGTGCATTATCATTATTGTGTCAAAGTGGATGTACATCATGTTTTTTCGCAATTTATCGTTACTAAACGAGGCATTTTATCAAATTGTTTTCGTTTTAGTGTTCTTCGTCCTGCCCCTTTTATCAAAGCCTTTCAGTCTTGATTAGAACTTCTTTAAGTACATATGGTTTTCGAAAAGTAGTTGATAAAACCTTTCATCCTTAGAGTTACCTTGTTCAAAACTATCAAGATTTTATTATCTGTATTGCTACGCGCTGTCATTAACAGTTTTGCTTGTGCTGATTGCAGCGGTTTTTTGTTCACTAATATGTTTAATTTGAAAAGAGAGTGATAATCGTTTTAAAACATCATTGTTTGTGGTGCGCAGTCTATATTGTGGTGGAGTTAAAAATTGTAATAGCAACAGAAGGTAAAAATAGTGAAAGTAGCTGCTCTTAAGGCAGTGTCCAACCCACCTTCGCTGTTTAAAGTTTGGTCATTGAACTGTGTTGAGTGACCGAGTTTGTGCTTTTTTAGTTGTTATATAATAAATAAACCCCATGCAAACCAACAAAAATGTGTTTTTTATTGAATTATTTCTAAATTCAAATCCGTTGTCCAAGTCGATCTATTTGCAGTTCATGAAGCCCGCATGCGCTACGTTCCCAGCCGTGTGCAATTTAATCTTGGTTAAAACCACGATAAAGCATTGTGAGCCTGTTTTAAACCCTAATAAATCCTTTTTAAATCAAGTTATTCCTAGCGAGTTTTGGGAAAGAGTCTTTGAAGAAGCATTGAATTTGAAATAGACTTAAAAAAGAATTTCAATATTTATAAATTTTCGCCATATTGCCAAACAAGTCGAGGTGCTGAAAATCGTAGCCATGTTGAATTTTGGAGCAACAACCGTCGAAAAAGATTTTTTTTTTCAATAAAGGTTTAGTTTTTTTTGTGATAATTTTAAAGGCGCGTTCCATTTTTCGAGCTATCTTGAATAAATGTTCGGTAATTTTTTTTGGCACTACTGTAACGGTACATTTCATTGGAAAAATGCAAGTGCTTAAATATATTTATACAATTATTATCAAATGAATAATCAACTACCATAAGCCTTTTAGAATTCCATTTCGCATAAGAATATTTGTCTTTAATCAAGTAAATCAGCATGCTGTTCCCTTTTTGTACAGGCTTTTGGTTCTCTTTGAGAGAACGTTCATAAATGCTTCGTGCTTTGTTATAACTTTCAGGAGTTCCTACAGGTTGGTACAAAAATCTTTTCTAAACTAGAAAGTTTTATTCGAGCATTGAAGAGCTTTATAAAGCATTTATTAGGTACACAATAAAATTATAATGTCTTATGATACTCTTAATTTTTAATCTGGCTAACCTCCTAAAGTAGTCCATTTAAGCTTTATTGCTGATTTTACACTTATTTAACACAGCATGTGGGACTAAAAGGCATCTCGCATACATTTTCTCAGGAATTCTACATAACTTCTCCAAAACTACAGTAAAACTAAAATTGTTACTTGGGCCCTTAAGTTTTAACCAATTGAGATGCTTCTCCCTGCATTTTTTGCATTTTTCAAGCCCTTTCAGATGCATTTTGCATTTTGAAATTAAATTGAATTTTGCCTGAGTTATGCCTTTATAAGATTTTTTACGTTTTTGAACCTAAAAACTTTGAAAAGAGTTTGGCGCAACATCAAATGCTTACGTCTGCAGAGAAATCTTCTTACTACCTGCTCATTAATCAGAAGATACCACATGCAGCACTTTTTTTAGGCAAAACCGAGTTAGTAGCAACTTTTGCGAAATGTGCCCCCAAGCAGTTGAAGACTTGGAGCACAAATTTTCACAGTGTGTCAGGACTGGTCACTTGTGGAACTTTCTCAAGTCAAAATTAGAGTTGATTTTGAACAGGAGAAAAACGTTCAAAAACCTAGTTCAGAGATGAAAAATGTTAGTCCATCAGCTAAAAACAAGGCTCTAAAAATGTTTATAACTTATGTAAACTATGTGCTAGAAGCCACTAGCTCGTTAACAGTAGGCGCACTAGAATTTGTTTTACAGTGTAATTGTCTCTAAAATGTAAAGTAAAAATGTTTTAATATAGGTGTATAAAAAAACAAAACCCTCTGTCTGTCCCTGTTCGAATTAATGTCCAGTTTGTCGTACAGAGCGTCATTGTTGTGAAAAAAAGTGATTTCATTGTGGACAATAATATAAACAATTTAAGCTTAATTTTTGAAACAATATTTGAAAGAATTGTCCCACCCATAAGCTTAATTGCTAAGAATCTAAAGTTCCTAAATATTGTATTATTTTTCTAAAGTTTCACAAGCTTTGGAACCAGACATCGTCATGAACACATGTATAATAATACAATACATGTATAATGTCATAATACAGACACCGAAGTAACCACAAGCACAAAATTGAAGTATTAATTCAGTACTAAATTAGCACTGGAATGTTTTGTAGTAGTAAATAAGCTTTGCGAATGCATCAAAGTACCAAAACTTTGCAGCATTACAACTGGCATTAAATCACCATTTACGACATTGAAAATGTAATTCAAAGCATTTGATGATTATCAACAAAGTAACTCATCGATACGGGAAACATTTCAGCCAGGTACGCTCTTATTGACTTTAATCGTTCTCCTGTCATACCGTTCTAATAAGCGTGCGGGCTAAGGCTCAGTTTCCTCAGTGTGCATCAGTTATAATTTTGCGTGAACAGGGTTCTACTCCCGTTGATTGAAGTGTGTTTTTTGTTTTTGTTTTTTTTTTTTTTGTAGAAAACTGTAGCCTGTTATTAAGCCAATTTTTTCAAAACATATGTCACATTAGTCCCGCCCGTGTGGATCAATCGGGCGCTCTAAAATTCTTTGTGTAAATATGGGTATTTGGCGCCGTCGCTCCGTGCCATACTTTCATACACTTAGGAGCCCAGGGCGGCGAAGTCCTTGTAGATAAAAAGGAAGACACTAGTGGTTGGTACTAGCGATGGTGGCCGACAGCTATAAAGTCAACTTCGTTCGTTGTCACATTATCAGAAGTTCTCTGGTAAATTGAATGACTTTTCTCTCAAGCAAAAAGCTTTGTTCCGAAAGTCTGATACACTTTGTGAAATTTTGCCAACCGTGGACCATGCACTACTAGGAAAAACAGTTCTCGTTAGCCGAATTCATTTGCCAGTGCTTGTCCCTATTAACCCCAAGCCTTCCGTAATTGATTGTACTGCACTTGACTGGCTGGCTGCAATTTGTTGAGTGACCCGTCAATATCCAATCTGTCCGTCAATATCCGATAATTTCCGTCCAACGAAATCACAACTGGGTTTTCACATGAACCAAAAACTTGAAACAGCAGAAAGAAAGTCTTCATTAATTTTCGATACATCAACTACAGTCATCCCACATATTCGGAGCACTTTTTTGGTAATTTGACAATTGGATGCAAAATGCAACTTTTCTGTCGTCCCTACTATTTTAAGAACTTTTATTTGGACATTCTCTTGCTATTTCACTAGCAAAAGTAGTTCATTTAGAACAAAAAACTGCATTTCGAGCCAATTTATTCAGCGCTGCAAAACACTGCCTCCAAATTGCCTGTTCCATAATTGTGGGATGTTATTGTGCCTCCCACAATTGTGGAACACCTGAATTTAATTGATATTTTCACAAAAAAGTTATCAGACCATGTTTAAAACATCACTAAGCATGAGTTTTATTGGTTTCAGAGTGTGAAGTCATTATTTTGTAAAAAATATGTTCTCCTGGAGAGAAAAAAAGTTTATTTACATCGTAAGAAAAAAGTGTTCCGAATTTGTGGATTTCCATGGTCAATGTTTTTCATTAAAAACTTGATATAAAACTTAAAAATATACAGCCGGTCTATACATCAATCGGAAGATCGCAAGAAAAGCTTTCAAATGAAGGTATAAGCAAATCATTATGTTCAATTATCGATTTTTCATGAGTTGTTGAACATTGGCCGATCTGTAAACTGTTCCGAATATGAGGGATGACTGTACATTAGGGTGGCTCGACATGATCGAATTTTCAGAACAGGCATTTTCCGGTCCCATTTGGGCCCTCAAACAACCCCCCAAAATTTGGGAGCGATTGGGTTTGACCCGGCTTTCCGCAAAACGATTCAAATTTGTATGGAAAATTGTATGGGCAACCCCTCTTTTTTACATTTTAATTTTTATCATTTTCATTTTTCACTCAATTTAAAAACTAACACCGTAGCCCTGAATGTCCTCTAAAACTTTCCCGATGAAAGTATGGTCCTATCTTGCTTCTGGAAAAAGATACAGAGTTTTTAAAAGAGGCATTTCAAAATAAGTGCTGAAAATTATATTTTTGCAATTCCGTCGTGAAACTACTTACTTTTCCTGTCATTCTTGAACGACGAAATAGCCTACTTTTCTGTACCAAAAATTACAGAATCGAATAGCAACACTTTTCCAAATAAATGCTGAAAAGTTCTACTTTTCAGCACTCAAATGGGTGCTGAAAAGTTGAACTTTTCAGCACTTGTTTCGAAAAGTAACACTTTTCAACATTTTTTTGATTTAAACGATTTATTGACAAAATACATGAAAATTTGACATAAAATTTCACTCAGTGTGTGTTTTTTGGAATTGCAAAAAATGTTGTATGGAACTCGTTGCAAAACTTGATTTTTTCAGCACTCTTCGTATTTATCCAACTCGGTGAACCTCGTTGGATAAATGTACGACTCGTGCTGAAAAAATCCTCTTTTTGCAACTTGTTGCATAAACTACTATTCTTGCCAACACTGCCAGTACTTCGGTAGATATTTCGAAATCCTATGAGCAATTCTCTACGAAATCGGTCTTTTTTCTTCAATTTTAATATTTGTATTTTTTAATCCGACTGAAACTTTTTTGGTGCCTTCGGTATGCCCAAAGAAGCCATTTTGCATCATTAGTTTGTCCATATAATTTTCCATACAAATTTGGCAGCTGTCCATACAAAAATGATGTATGAAAATTCAAAAATCTGTATCTTTTGAAGGAATTTTTTGATCGATTTGGTGTCTTCGGCAAAGTTGTAGGTATGGATACGGACTACACTGGAAAAAAATAATACACGGTAAAAAAAATTTGGTGATTTTTTTATTTAACTTTTTAACACTAAAACTTGATTTGCAAAAAAACACTATTTTTATTTTTTTTTTATTTTTTGATATGTTTTAGAGGACATAAAATGCCAACTTTTCAGAAATTTCCAGGTTGTGCAAAAAATCATTGACCGAGTTATGAATTTTTGAATCAATACTGATTTTTTCAAAAAATCGAAATTTTGGTCGCAAAAATTTTTCAACTTCATTTTTTGATGTAAAATTGAATTTGCAATCAAAAAGTACTTTAGTGAAATTTTGATAAAGTGCACCGTTTTCAAGTTATAGCCATTTTTATGTAACTTTTTTCGAAATAGTCGCAGTTTTTCATTTTTTAAAATTAGTGCACATGTTTGTCCACTTTTGAAAAAAATATTTTTGAAAAGCTGAGAAAATTCTCTATATTTTGCATCTTCGGACTTTGTTGATACGACCTTTAGTTGCTGAGATATTGCAATGCAAAGGTTTAAAAACAGGAAAATTGATGTTTTCTAAGTCTCACCCAAACAACCCACCATTTTTTAATGTCGATATCTCAGCAACTAATGGTCCGATTTTCAATGTTAAAATATAAAACATTTGTGAAATTTTCCGATCTTTTCAAAAAAAATATTTTCGAAATTTTCAAATCAAGACTAACATTTTAAAAGGGCGTAATATTCAATGTTTGGCCTTTTTGAAATGTTAGTCTTGATTTGAAAATTTTGAAAATATTGTTTTCGAAAAGATCGGAAAATTTCACAAATGTTTCATATTTTAACATTGAAAATCGGACCATTAGTTGCTGAGATATCGACATTGAAAAATGGTGGGCTGTTTGGGTGAGACTTAGAAAACATAAATTTTCCTGTTTTTAAACCTTTGCATGGCAATATCTCAGCAACTAAAGGTCGTATCAACAAAGTCCGATGAAGCAAAATATAGAGAATTTTCTCAGCTTTTCAAAAATATTTTTTTCAAAAGTGGGCAAACATGTGCACTAATTTTAAAAAATGAAAAACTGCGACTATTTTGAAAAAAGATACATAAAAATGGCTATAACTTGAAAACGGTGCACTTTATCAAAATTTCACTAAAGTACTTTTTGATTGCAAATTCAATTTTACATCTAAAAATGAAGTTGAAAAATTTTTGCGACCAAAATTTCGATTTTTTGAAAAAATCAGTATTGATTAAAAAATTCATAACTCGGTCAATGATTTTTTGCACAACCTTGAAATTTCTGAAAAGTTGGCATTTTATGTCCTCTAAAACATATCAAAAATTAAAAAAAATTAAAAATAGTGTTTTTTTGCAAATCAAGTTTTAGTGTTAAAAAGTTAAATAAAAAAATCACCAAATTTTTTTTACCGTGTATTATTTTTTTCCAGTGTAGTCCGTATCCATACCTACAACTTTGCCGAAGACACCAAATCGTTAAAAAAATTCCTTCAAAAGATACAGATTTTTGAATTTTCAAACATCATTTTTGTATGGACAGCTGAAAAATTTGTATGGAAAATTATATGGACAAACTAATGATGCAAAATGGCTTCTTTGGGCATACCGAAGGCACCAAAAAAGTTTCAGTCGGATTAAAAAATACAAAAAAATCGAATGACCGAAATCCTAGAGAACTGCTCCTATATTTTAACATAATAAGGAAGTCACCTAGCAAAAGGGAGCGGCCTTGGCTGACTGGTTACGGTGTTCGCTTTGTAAGCGAATGGTTCTGGGTTTGATGCCCATCTGCTCCCAACGAGAAAGTTAAGCTAAGAACAAGATTGTCCGTTCGACGCAGTGGTGAACGCAGAACGCTGTGCCAGTTCGATTTTTCCATCAACTGTCAGTCGAACAATCTGCAGGGGTTGCTTTGTTCAATGGTCGATGACTGGCAGGCTATGATGACAGGCGCAAAATTTTGCGTTCGCGTTCAGGCCTGACGGACAATCTTGTTCTTACCTTTAAGAACACACATAAATTTGAAATGATGAATATGAACGAAAAATCAAAGTGGCTCGAGGCGACGGGGTTCGATCCCTCGTCCTTTGGGTTGGTATTCAAAAATGCTAACCACTAGGCCATGACGACTTGATGAGCTTAGACTGGAATTAGGAATACTGTTACAGAGAGCGAGTTGTGGCGCTATAACCACGGCAAATAGTGTCCAGGGCATTCGTGGAAATACAGTGTCCCATCCCAGAGGGTCCCGGAGTACCAAACCTTCTTAGCATGGTGCTCCCAACGAATACAACCAAAATCTCGGAGCGTATGGTGGTGTGTCCCCACGCTTCTTCCTCCCCTGTCGATTCAGAATTGTGTTGTTGTTCGAACACTCAGTGCTCAAACTCAACCCAATTACGAGTCATCTATGCGATACGGCTTTACGCAGTAGGCCTGGCCGCTATAACGCTTGTGATGTTTCAATGCATTCCGATGCAATGGCGCACTACAAATGTTAATAAATGACAAGAAGAGTGCTAGGCGTCATCTAACCTAAGGCACTCTCCAGGATCCCTTCGAAAGATTGGCTGCGCTAGGGTCTGATTAGATTAGATTAGATTAGATTAGATTAGATAATAAGGAAGTCACCAAGCAAAATGGTGTCTTAGAAAAAGTTGTTGTATATGAATGTGGCTTTTATTTAAAACTATTGACATGCAGGGTGACACACCTACACGGTGTCAACCAAGCCCTAACTTCTACTAGTGACTTATTCGAAGAAATTTTGACATGGTTGGAAGACAGGGTGGCACATCTACAACAACCCATTTCTCGTTTCTATTTAAGACCTTTTGATTTGGGCGAAAAAGAGCACAAATCGCAAAAGGAACAAAATAACGTAAAAAGTCAATTTTCTACATTAAATTTCCTGAGGAATCGATTGCGTATGATAAAAAACAGTTTCTGATCTAGCAAATTTAATTTTACATGAAAAATGAGGTAAACAAATTTTAAGTACTTTCTGAATAACTTAAAACATGCGGGGTTTTGTCACCTAAAACATAAAAAAAATCAAAGATTAAAGATACGGATGTTGGGAAGCAGATTTTTTGTAAAAAAAAAAAAGTTAATTAAAAAATCACCAATTTTTGTCCATGTTTCTATTTTTTCGGAATAGTCTTCATCAATCTACAACTTTACCCAAGACACCAAATCAATAAAAAAAATCTTGAAAAGTTACAGATTTTTGAATATTTACGTACCATTTTTGTATGAACAGCTGCCAAAATTGTTTGGTATAATTGTATAGGTGAACCAATAACACAAAATGGCTACTTTAAAAAGCCTCCACAAAGTTTCAGTCAAATCGGCCGATTTTGTAGAGATTGCTCAAATGTCCTGAACATTTCTACAGAAAAAATCCATTATTCAGCTTCCTTTTATTTTATAGATCAATTTACAGAAAAAATACAACTTATCAGAAAGTTGCCAAACTAGCATCTTAACCTTCTTACCGTGTTTTTATCATGTGCAATCGATTCCCCAGAAAATTTTACGTGAAAAAATGACTTTTGACGAATTTTTGTTCCGCCTCCTTTTGCGTGGCAGGCCTAATTTGCGATTTGTGGTGGGTCTCGTGGCGCAGGGGTAGCGGCTTCGGCTGCCGATCCCGATGATGCTATGAGACGCGGGTTCGATTCCCGCCTTATCCACTGAGCTTCTATCGGATGGTGAAGTAAAACGTCGGTCCCGGTTTCTCCTGTCTCGTCAGAGGCGCTGGAGCAGAAATCCCACGTTAGAGGAAGGCCATGCCCCGGGGGGCGTAGTGCCAATAGTTTCGTTTTTCGTTTTTTTCCCTTTTTCGCCCACTTTACAGTGGTCAAAATGGTCTTAAATAGAAACGAGAAATGGGTTGACACCCTGTCTTCCAACCATGTCAAAATTTCTTCAAATAAGTAGCTTAACAACTTTTCCTGAGACACCAACGCTTTAAGAGGTCACTGGTAGAAGTTAGAGCTTGGTTGACACCCTGTAGGTGTGTCATCCTGCATGTCAATAGTTTTAAATAAAAGCCACATTCATATACAACAACTTTTCCTAAGACACCATTTTCCTAGGTGACTGCCTTATTATGTTAAAAAATAGGATTTCAAAATATCTACCGAAGTACTGGCAGTGTTGGCAAGAAATATAATTTTCAGCACTTATTTGAAATGCCTCTTTCAAAAACTCTGTATCTTTTTCCAGAAGCAAGATAGGACCATACTTTCTTCGGGAAAGTTTTAGAGGACAATCAGGGCTATACTTTTACGGTGTTAGTTTTTAAATTGAGTGAAAAATGAAAATGATAAAAATTAGAGGTGGGCAAAAAAAGAGCGAACCGCTCAAAGAGCCGGTTCACTGAAAAGAGCGAACGAACCGTGGCTCACAAAAAATGAACCGCGGTTCTTTTTCAAACTCCGGTCTTTTGAAAGAATCGTTTCAATATGGCATGATTTTTGTTATAAATATAATTTATTGAATTTCCAAAAAATGTAGTATTAAATTTGTTTTTGATGATTGAAAATGCAATTTCAAAAATTTCAATGCGTATAAAAAATTATACCAAAAGTAAATGATCTTCTAAACAAACTTTTCATTTTAAAACTGAGTGTACATTAAAGTAATACCGGAATACAAATTTGAGCACTTCAAATAGCATAATTTGTCAAATATTAACAAAAATCTACTGAATATTTGAGAGATTTTGGAAAAAAAAATATCATTTTCTGCGATTAAACTTTAACGTTCATAGACTTTATCTATTAAATCAGAATGTAGAGAAGAGTTCACATAATATTTTCTCCAAATAAAATATCAGCATTAGTTCAATTCAGAATACGTAATTACGCAGAAATAAACGCAATTTTAAAATGAATAGCAATTTTTCCAGCATTCTAGATTTAAGTTTGCATGCCATTCAATTACTCGAATGTTCAGTTTTGAGTAGAAATCTTGACAAAGAGACCACCAAGACCTATGGTTTTCAAGGACATCTTCTCGTTTTAAGTTTTTTTTTAATAAAATATGGCCGATACAAATATATTTGAAAGTTTATGTCACCCCTTCCCTTCAAAATCAGTCCGAAAATCAAGGGGCAAAACAATATTATTTTTTCAAAAAACATTCAAATTTCAATGGAAATAGAAGTCTTATCAACTGAAAACAAAAGTTTATTATTCGGCTTAAAAAAAATCATCATACTTCGATATTTTGAAAACTAATGAATGCAACACAACTGGGGATGTGTTATTTTTTCCGACTTTGGTCAGAGTTGAGGGACATAAACCTCAAAAAATATTTGGTAGGCCTAATTTATAGAAGTCCAATAAGAAATAACTTACAAAATCACACGATTCTTGAAAAAAAACCCTTTCCATCCAAATTTTGAAAAAGAGCGAAAGAGCCGTTCAAAAGAGCGGCTCTTTTTAAAGAGCGAACGAAAATGAGCGGCTCCTAAAAAAGAGCGGTTTTGCCCACCTCTAATAAAAATTAAAATGTAAAAAGAGGGGTTTTCCATACAAATTTCCATACAAATTTGAATCGTTTTGCGGAAAGCCGGGTCAAACCCAATCGCTCCTAAATTTGGGGGGGTTGTTTGGGGGCCCAAATGGGACCGGAAAATGCCTGTTCTGATTGAATTAGTCGATTTTAAAATTTTCCCATACAACTTCAAGCCACCCTACTGTACATCGATTAAAACTTTTAATACAAACACTCATTTCAGAATACCTACATCAGTTGGCTAGCGCGCATCCTGGAGATCGTCGAGAAAAATGCAAGAATAACATAAAAGCGTCACACTCACACATGAAACGCAACAGGAGAAAAAAAACAAAGAAGGCCCACCACCAAGTGTGTGTGGAGCAGCTGTTCTTTTTTTCCCCAGGTTTGACGTCGATAAAGCAGTTTATTTTTGTTCGAACTTTCTGTGAGGTATTAATTCAGCATCACTGTGCGCCACTTGAAACATTTCTCAAGGGAAAAGTGCTAATTTAATATTTTTTTTTAATGTTAATGCTGATTTAATGCTGTATTTAGTGCCTACCGGTTACTTGGGCAATTTATTGAATTCACTGAAATTTTCAACCGATAAACAAAATGCTCATGGTCACATCACTGCCACTCGTGAATCCTGACCTCATACCCATCTACTAACCCCCTCAAAACTCATGTGATACTTTGTCGGAGAAACAGTCGATTGGGCGGTCTCTATCACTCAAGTATCGGACTAACATTCCCATCCACTTCCCCGTGACCCTACCACTGGTCGTGGCCGGCGCCGGTATTGATCAGCATGATAGGGGCCTTTGAGAAGTTGCGAAGCGAGGAAAGATAGCACCCACTCATCTTCCACGGCTCGTGGATGTTACTTCTGTAGGTCCTGGTCAATAACGGAGTAGCAACTGCGGGTGGGCACCTATGCTTTACCGGTTACTTGGGCAATTTATTGAATTCACTGAAATAATATAGTGAAAGTTTCACAAAGATATTTTAAGATTAAAATGAGTGACATACGATTTTGAAATTTTTTCTTTATTTAGTGATGAGAAAATTATACGCTGGTTTTGCAAATGTTGCTTTTTGAGTCATATTTGACCCATCAGGTCTGAATGGGTTAATCTGGAAACGATGCTAAACGTCAAGTGAACTGTCAAACTTTTCGAGCGTTCAGGGTGCCACAACATCTCAAGATTGGGTGGATTAAATTGGCTGAAATTTGCAGTGAAGACTCCCAAGCACGGATGGAACAATCGCAAAAAAATCAAAAAATTGAACAATGCTCAAAACCCCTTCGGAACCCCTTACAACAGTTTCAAAGTGATCTGTGGAGCAAATGTTGCAGTCAGAAAGTGTTGAGGTGAAAATTATGTATCTACACTCTGAAACTCGCATCTACGCATTGAAGTCCATCTGGATGGTGCTGAAATTTCGTTTGAGCTTAGGCTTAGCATTCTGAATTTTGCATTTTTTTTGAAGCTTTGAATGTTCAGTGGATTTGTTTAGTTAATAATCACTTAACAAGCAACTATTTTCAATAATTGATATGTTGCTGGGAATAAATAAATGTAAATCGTAAAATGCAGCTTGCTTTCATATTTGTAAAGCCTTTGCATGAAAAACCAGCAAAACAAATCTAAACAAAAGTAAACTTGTAAATTCCAGCGAAAACCCAACTCAAAGCATTTTACCTCCACATCGTGCCCAGGCAAAACCAATCTAAAGCACCGTCCTCAGAATGTATCGGAAGTGTGTGTATATTTTATGATGCATTTCCCTGTCGGCGTCCCCAAACACAAACACATCCATTTCTGCTCCCCCATCCGGGGTGGACAAATAATTCAATTTTGGAGGCTCCATCGTCGTCATCGTCGTCACACGCAATCCAGGGCCCCAAGGATGCGTTCACATTTGTTAGTGAGTGAGTGTGTTTTTACGTCACATACGCTCTGGAATTCAGGTGGAGGAAATTCGTTTGTGTGTGAAGCTGGAAAATTGACGGAAATTGAATCATGTTCGATTCAGGCCAAACAAAGTGCATTCATTATGTAGGAATGCCGTTCGGGGGGAAAAGTTTCAATTGGAAAGGTTTAGGTCGGAAATATGCAGGCCAAGGGCAGTTTTTTATGATTTGGAAAAGATCGTGCAATACTGAATAGTATTAAAATTGCAATCGGAAATCAGCCATTCAAATTTGGCTGGTCGTGAACTTTTGACGTCAAATTTGAATTGAATCGAAGTTGGGAAGAAACCTTCGGATAATCGTACTTCAGATAATTGAAACATTTGATAAAAGAGGCTTCTGGATTGTAACATTATCCCTTGACATTATTTAACACATAAAAAAAATGTGCGTGCAAAATTAAAATGATACAAATTTTAAAAATGTATGCCAGGTCAAAATGCAAATTATAGTTGCACAGCTCAAGCTTCGAGCACCCTCCATCCAGGTTGGCAAAAACACAAACCGGATACGGTCTCATTAGCACTCATCCATCAAAACATGGCCAAAACAGGACGGTGTCCGTCCCGGCACCGCTCACACGCCACGCCAACCCATCAAGATCACCATCAATTCAATTAATACAATTTATTCAATAAATGCAAACAGGACACACACGCACCACCATAAACACACACACACACACTCACACTGAGCCAAAATGGTTGAGGTCCTCAAAGTGGGGGTTGGAGCGAGTTTCGTTCAGGCCAATCCCTTGCTGGTCGTCGTCGTTGTCGCCGTCGGCTTGAGCTGGGTCGCGTGCACCCGGATGTGGGTGTGGGGCACTTCCGGTTTGACCACCGGCTTTTTAGCGTTGTCCACCAGATGTTTGTACGGCACCGACCAGATGCACTCCATGCCGGCCCGTTGCGCTAATCGGGAGCTGAAAAGTCGACGTCGGCCAAAAGCAAAAAAAAAAACATCGATGTTATCGGCGGGCCAACAAACTGAGGCTGGTCTGGGGCAACACCAACTTACCTGTACTCGCTGGTGCAGTCCATCCGAGCCACCTCGAAGCCCAAATCACGTGCCAGGTTGAGCGAGTGGACCGTTAATTGATATCCGATGCCCTGGCCTTGGGCCTCGCGTGCCGTCGCCAGGATTGCGATCTGCGAGGGAAGGGAGGGATCAATGCAAAAGAAGGAGGGAGGTGAAATTAGGGTCGTGAACCTTGAGCTAGCTAGAGGAAGCGTCGGTCTGCCAATATAAACTTGATTATATGTAATTAATTAAATATCCTGCCTAAAATTGCATATTCTTAATATTTTTAACAACAAAAAACCAAAGATGAAATTTCCCATGGCTATTTCATGATAAAATTGATATCAAATAATTTTAGAAAACGCTTCTGAAAAAAATAAAAAAAATAAAACCACAGGATGTTTAAATCATTAAATTATACTGAACCAAAAAGGTATTTCGACTAAAATGATTTTGGTGAAACTCATAGAAAGCGTAATTTTGGTTTTTGTTTTTTTTTTTTTTAATTATTTTTTTTTAGGGTTACCCGATCCTGGGCAGACGGTAATAACAAAATTTACAAATTTACAAACAAATATTGTTAAAATAACATAAAATGTTATGGAATCTTCTTGAAAAATCCATTTTTGCATAAGAGTTTAATAACAGTTTATGTTATCATAACAAAATGTGTTATTGGCCTGATATTTGTTGAAAGCCAAAACAACTTTTGAATATCATTTTTTGTTATGGAAGAATACCTCCAACTGTTATTGGGATGATCGTTGTTAAAATAACAAAAAATAATAACAAAGATTTGCTCGAAGAATAAATATAACTGTTATTACAATAATAATAAAAAAAAAGTAAATCTTTCCCAGTTCCTGAGGGGAACACCCTTGCAGAGTATCGGGGCCGGCATTTACAAAGCGGATTCAGTGGCAGTGTCATTCTCAACTTAATGTTAACATGTTAAGGTTAATGTTAACATTCCATAGGTCGCCTCCCTAAGGTGTCGTGATAAGGTCCGGTTTGTGACGATACACTACCTTCCCTTTACTAAGCAATCGATTCCAGAAGGGAAAAGATCACCAGTTGTGTTGGTCCGAGCCGGGATTTGAACCCCGATCTACCGCTTACGAGGCGGAAGCGTTACCACTGGGCTACGTGGCTCGGTCAATCCAAAAACAATCCAATAACAAAAAAATCATAACGACGAATAACAAATCTTGTTATAAATAACATAAAATGTTATTCGACTAGTATTTTTAAATATCAAAAAATGTTATTCCCAAGTTATTTCCGTCTGCTCGGGATATGCTTAAAAAATTTTTGTCCGTGTTGATACTTCGAAATTATTCAGAAACTGCTGTCCCTATTCAGAATGTAGTCCCGATTCGCCCTAGTTGACGGTATTAAACAAATCTGTAGAAAAATAATTGAGCTGTTCTCATTCTGTCAATAAAAAAAAATATGAAAAAAATGTCATTCCATTAATCTTGAAAAATACATTCATCTATTAATAGTCATCAGAAATTTGGAATTTGGTACCGCATTAGTTACATCAAAAGACTGTTTTCCGGTGGCATTTCATAGAGAATAGTCCAAGGGGTTCGATGTACATAATATATTAACCCTCAAATGCCCCTTGGACATTGGAGCAATCCTCCACGAAACACAAAATTGGAATATTGGAAACATTGTATTTCATTTGACCATTTTCCAGGACAAAAACGACGAACGATTTTTTTCCTTTCATTAAAAAAAATATTTCTCGGAAAAATACTCAAAATTTTTGTTATTGCACTATGAGAAAAGAATGATCGGATTTTTTCAAGCATTTCCAAAGAAATAACACATATTCTTGGAAATACAAATAACCTTTTCCCAACACTACGTTTTTTGGAAAAAAAAAAACTCAATGTTTTAGTTTTTTTACAATATGGGTATCAAATGTTCGTGAATGTTACATTTCAACAATTATAACAGAATTTTTGAAAATGCTATAAAAAAATCACAAACAAAAATAACTGTAAAAAACACAAAATCAGATTTTCACAATATTTGTATCAATATTTTTATCAAATGAATTTTTGACACATTTCAATAGTTATTATTTTTATTTTTATTTATTTTTTTGAAAAAGGTACTAAAAATATGATGTTTTGACAATTTACAATTCATAAGATCAAGATTTTGTCATACATTCCCATTATTATTATTTTTTTTGAAAATAAACAAAATTTTCACAAAACTACGTATTTTTGAAAAAAATACGGAAAATTTGTTTGTTTTACTTTTTTGGGAGTACATGAAGTTTGCACAAACTTACGTATTTTCGAAAAAAAAAAACACAGTAAAATTCAATTTTGACATTATTTGTATCAAATGATCTGAAACTTTTCTTACAATTCGATAGTCATTTTTTTAAATACTCTAAATTTCATTAAAAAAATAATTCTCATATTATGGGTACCAAATGGTTGGAAATTTTTCATGTGCTCTCCAGTCTCGATTATCCAAAGTTCGATTATCTAATGATTTGTTACTAACAAAATGCTTGAAAATAGGCCGTTTGATACCTTTACTGCAATAACTTAAATTATTAGTGTTTTTTGAAACTACGTAGTTTTGTGAAAATTTAAAATAACCCTCAAAGTACCCCCAAAAAAATTATATAACTTTTGAAAGTTATGCAAAATTCTCGATCATTTGATACCCATATCGTAAATTCTAAAATTCTGAGAATTTTTCAGAAGGTAAATAATTTTGTTAAAATTTTGAGTATTATAAAATGTATCATAACTATCGGAATGTATGAAAACATTTGATACCCATATTTTAAAAATCCTTTTTTCTTAAAGAGCAGTTCTCTCAGATTTCGGTCATTCGATTTTTTTTTTTTTTTGGTATTTTTTAATCCGACTGAAACTTTTTTTGTGCCTTCGGTATGCCCAAAGGAGTCATTTTGCATCATAAGTTTGTCCATATAGTTTTCCATACAAATTTGGCAGCTGTCCATACAAAAACGATATATGAAAATTCAAAGTTCTGTACCTTTTGAAGGAATTTTCTTATCGATTTGGTGTCTTCGGCAAAGTTGTAGGTATGGATATGAACTACACTGAAAAAAAACGATACATGGTAAAAAAAATTGGTGATTGTTTATTTAACTTTTTGTTACTAAACCTTGATTTGCAAAAAAACACTATTTTCATTTTTTTTTTTTCATTTTTTTATACGTTTTAGAGGACATCAAATGCCAACTTTTCAGAAATTTCCAGGTTGTGCAAAAAATCTTAGACCGAGTTATAAATTTTTTTATCAATACTGATTTTTTCAAAAAATCGAAAAATTGGTCGCAAAATTTTTCAACTTCATTTTTCGATGTAAAATCAAATTTGCAATCAAAAAGTACTTTAGTGAAATTTTCATTAAGTGCACCGTTTTCAAGTTAAGGCCATTTTAGGTAACTTTTTTCAAAATAGTAGCAGTTTTTCATTTTTTTTTTAATTAGTGCACATGTTTGCCCACTTTCGAAAAACATTTTTGAAAAGCTGAGAAAATTCTCTATATGTCCACGCTCCATACAAAAAAAGATTTGTTTTGAATGGAAATTGTTCACGAAGGGGAGAGGGGTTTGAGATTTCAAAAAAAGTTTCCCCGTGGTTTATGGATGGCCTCTAAGGCTGTTACAAATATTATCAAAAGTTTTTGTCACATTTTTAACATATTTGTTACAAAAAAAATCTTACAGATAACAAATAAAGCTAAATTATAAAAAGCACTCATAGTAAAATGAAAACAGAGTAAAGATCAAGAAAACTTATTAGAATGTGCAAACATATAACCATCAACCAGCTAAAATGCCCGTTGAAATCAAATCGCACATTCACGCGGCAAGACACGCTCTAGCGGCCAATAGTGGAACCATCGTTCCCCACAACATTTTCTGCGCATGCGAGCTTTCGTACAGTGAGTCACACAAGTGTTGATACCACGTCCACCTACCTCAAAGATGCAATCGGTGTTGTACTTTTCGTGCAGCTTTGGCTCGGTGGACACGATCGACCAGATGTAGAACAGCTTCCGCAGCGAGTCACACTTGACGCTGTCCGCCTTGTGCTTTAGCAGGTCCCCGTCCCAGACGCAGTTCCGCTGGTTCACCGCCACACCCACGATCCGGTTGTCCTTGTTTTCGACCGCAATCATCGTGAACCCGTCCTTGAGGTGGTCGCAGAGGCGGGACTCCAGGCAAGGGTTCGCCATCGATTTGGTGACCTTGAGGCTTTTGAGCAGCGGTTCCTGGCAGTAGAAATGCTCCCGGATGAAGTGCATTATGTGCGGATCGTCCTGGGCCTTGGCCAACCGGATGGTGAACGGGCGCGGGATGGACTGTTTGGCGAGAAACTGTGCGTTCGTTAGCTGTCAAAATGATTACGGAATTTCGGTTCCCAAACTCACCGAAAGGGTGAAAACGCCCTTGTTTCGGACCGACGGGGACGTCTCGGGCCACACCAGGCTCAGGACGCCACGCTTGAGGTGTTCGCCAGCGTTCGATAGTTTTGCGCCGGCGAATTTAAGCGATCGAAACATTACGCCGCGTTGATGTTCTAGGATGTTTGGTGGCAAAAACTATCTGTCAAACTCACGGCCTTTCCCAGCACGGGAAGTGTTCACTTCGATCGTTTGGCTGCTAAGATTATTAATTTCTTAGTAAATAATATTGTTTGGCACTGAAACGATTGAGTTTGGGACATGATTGTACAAACTTTGCGCCAGTTCGATTTGTCCAAGATCTGTCAGTCCGTCAATCTACAAGGGAATGTTCCCGAGCAGGGGTAAATAACACGGGAATGCCATATTTTGGTATTACTTGGCATAATAACAAATACCAAAATGTGCCCTTTGTTGCCCAGTAATAGATGGTATAATACCATGAAATCATACCAAAAAACTGTTTTGAGAAGACCAAAGCAATACCAAGGGCAAATGAATACCAGACAAATAACAATTTTCCGGTTAAATAAAAATCTCATTGGACAAAAAACAATGAGAATTCTCTATAAAATTACAACGGGAATTCATTTGGCTAATGGGTATGCATCGAGAAATGGGTAGAATTTTGATGCTATATTTAAATCCTTCGAACAGGCAGGAAAACGAAGTCTAGCTTGGAGAGCCAAAAAATTTCAGGTAAAGAAAACTAGAGGAATACTGGAATCGAACTCATGACAGGTAAGGTGCAGACGACATTTTAGCTAACCGTTTACCAACTGATCTATCAACGCTTATTGAAAACGAGCTGCTGCTGCATCAACATGTTTTAGCTGCAGGCAAAAATATCTGGAAATTCAAAGAAAGAGAAACAAACTGAACCAGAACGAGAATGGCTATAGCCCAAGCAGCGTGGCATTTTTCGTGGGATTTTCGAGGATGCATGATTCCAACTGAATAAGATTCAACACATATCCAATATTAAAAGGATTTTAGAACGATAATTCGAATACCACATGCATACCAACATTTTGGTATTGAAAGAGTTGTATTATAAAATTAACAAAGATTGACATTATTGTTTTGAGTTTATCGATTATGACGAAAAAAGCACACAAATTCATTCTTAATTTTTTCATTTTTCACTTTAAACCTATTGTTATTGTAAAGTTAATCGTCTAAATATAAAAATGTTTTTCTTATCATTTTCAAATGAAGAATGTTAAACATCATTTTCAATGTTTTTTTATGAATCACCTTTATTTTATCATATTTTTATTTATAATACCTTTACAATGCCAATGTATGGTATTCCCTAATTCCGCAGTAACAGTTCAATAGGGTGAATCTGCGTTTGAAAACAAGCAGTCTATCCCCCTCTTAGTTGACGTGAACTGTCACTTGAGAGAAAGGGATACACTGCTTGTTTACAAATGCAGATTCGCCCTATTGAAATGTTCCTATGGAATTTATAAAGATCATTAAATGACTTTTTTAGACCAAAATAAAATAGTTGGCTTTAATTTGGAGTAGATTTGCGTTTTTAAATATGTAAGTAAGTAACAGTATGTAAAAATTCGACATTTTCTTAAAATTTCCCCAATAACAAAACAATACCAAAATTTGGTATAATACCACAGATTGGTATTAACATACACTTCAGAAATTTTTTCAAGGGCTCGCGAAATTCAAAATTTGTTTGCGATACCATTGAATACTATTATTTTGCATTTCCCTTGTTATTTACCCATGCTCGGGATTTTGAGTTTGGACGATGTCAGGCAAACTATGAGGGCAACGTTTTACGTTCAATAGACAAAATACACTTTTTGAATTAAATTTAAGCTGAGCAATTCTCTACCAAAACCGCAAATGGATTTTATTTGTATTTTTTGATTCGGCTCATACTTTGTGGGGACCTTCCCTATGACCAAAGAAGCTATAATGTGTCATTGGTTCACCCATACAAGTCTCCATACAATTTGGGCTGTTGTCCATACAAAAATGGTATGCAAATATTCAAACAGCTGTAACTTTTGAGTGAATTTTCTGATCAATTTGGTGTCTTGGGCAAAGTTGTAGGTATTGTTGAGGACTATTGAGAAAAAATAGGTACACGGAAAAAAGATATATTGAAATGTTTAAGGGGACAAAAACCCGCAACTTTTGAGCCACACAGAAATAAATCAATTCTCGTAATCGTGAATTAAATTCACGAATGCGAGAACCACGAAGGAATTTAGTCATGAGTATGGTGCATTTGCACCATAAACGTGAATATATTCCTTCGTGGTTCTCGCATTTGTGAATTTAATTCACGATTTCATGAAATGGGTTTGTTTAGTGCATTGAGAAACATGGTCAAAAAATCTGCCACCGAGTTATATTTTTTAAATACAGTGATTTTTGGAAAAAATCGAAATTTCATGCAAAAACAAATTTGACGTAATTTTTAAATGTAAAATTGAATTTCCAATCGAAATGTATTTCACAGATTTTTTAATAAAGGGCTCTGTTTTCAAGATATAGCCACCGAAAGTTTGATTTTAGCGAAATATTTGCAGTTTTTTGATTTTTCAAAATAGTGACTAGGTATGAGTGACCATTTCAAAAAATATTTTTTTGAAAAGTTCAGAAAATTTTGTATGTAATTGTTTAAGAGACATTGAAGATTGGACCTTTGATTGCTGAGATATAGCGGCTTAAAAAAAAGAAACATGAAAATTGAAGTTTTCTAAGTCTCACCCAAACAACCCACCATTTTCTAATATCGATATCTCCGAAACTAATGTTCCGATTTTCAATGTTTAAATATGAAACATTCGTGAAATTTTCCGATCTTTTCGATAAAAGTAAAATAAAAAAAATAATATGAAGACTAGAATTTTTAATTAGCGTAATATTCAATGTTTGGCCCTTTTAAAATATTAGTCTTGATTTTATTTTTTGAAAAAAAAAAATTTCGAAAGGATCGGGAAATTTTACGAATGTGTCACAGATGTTGTGTCAAAACAAATGTGTAATTTTACATCTGGAATTGTTGAATATTCACCAATTTGTGTAAATTTCCATCAGGTTCACATTTTTACAAATTCTCAACGCAGAGGAATACATTTTTGTAAACTGATGATTGCATATCAACTGTACGGGTGTATAATGCATTTTAACAAAGGTTTTTTTCATTGAAAGATTGAAATTCTGACTTGTTATTTCAATTATCCTATTTTTTTCATATTTATGCATCTTGAGAGCAAATCCGCAGCAGTAATTATATTAAAGAAAAGCAATTAACTGTTGAATACTCAAAAATGGCTTATTTTTGCTCATTTTTTTTGAAAACGATTTAAACTAAACTATAAACATCCGCAATCCACTTCCTATTTCACTAACGCTGCTGTCCCGTGACAGTTTTTGTACTAATCCAACGACCTTCCCCCGTAAATCATTTCAATTAATTATTCACCCCCCAGTTAGTAACGCTTGCCTGCCAAGCCAAATCGACCACGATGACGGCAACAAAGTTAACTAAATTTTATTTCTGCAAAAAAGGGAGAAAAAATCAGTAAAAACAGAAAACCACAAAAACATTGCCAATCGCGCACCAACCAAATCTTTCACACCACCAAAATTAAGCACATTTCTCACTATCGCTGCGGTTGGCTCGAGGAAAATTTCTTTCGCGCCATTTTCCGCACCGCCACGCTTTCTTTGGGGGGTGACAACGCGAGTTGTGCCTGGAACACTGAGTTCCACCTGAGTGGGTTCCAAAAGTTGTCAATCTAGGGGTGGTGAAAGAACTGATTTGCTTGCGCGTGATGCAATTTTCTGGTGCTTTTATTATAAAATAAATTTCGCAGCTGGTTGTAATCGAGTGACATTCGCAGCTTGAACGGGGAGTTGGCAAGATCTGTGTGCGACGGAGGGTTGTGAAAAATGTGGCATTTAAGGGTTGTGCTAGTGTTGGGGGTGGCGATTGGGTGGAGTTCTGGATACTATCTGTTTCCTGGGATTTTCGATCCTAACCCGTTCATCCCGAAGATGAGCCCGGACGTACTAAAGGTGACTTTGAGTCAGTATCGTGGACCGTTGATAACGAGCTATTCCGGGGACGGAGGGGGCGTTAAAGGTGGTGAAGCTGGTTACGTGAAGTCGAACAGTGAGACTGGTTCCGGAGGGTATCGCCATAAGGAGAGTTTCCACACTAAGGATGGAAATGACTACGAGCATGAGCGGCAGGAAGGTTACGGGGAGTCGAAAGGGGAAGAGGTTGATCATGGAAGTGAAGTGAGTGACGGACATGCGGAAAGTGAACGGAAGAATGATGAAACGGATGAACATAGTCGGGAGGAAGTCGAGGAAGATCGGAACTACGAAGTGACGGAGGAGGATAAGTTAGTGTAGCCTCGATAAACAGTATTGAACGTTTCGTAAAAAGTGTATTTTTCCCTTTTCAACTTCTAGTAATGACCACACAAATCCACAACAACATACGACCTACGGAGTGGCACCCACTAAACAAACGAAGAAGAAGATCCAGCCAGTTCCGGAGTTTGGAACCAGGTTGACGCTACCGAAGAAGACGTCTCACAAGAAGAACCACAACGGGTACGAAACGGTGATCTACCACGATAATGAGCAGAAAGGCTTCGAGAAGGGCTACGATCGTCGGCATGGTCACAATTCTCCTCCCAAGTCGGTGGTGGTCACGCAGAAAGATGAAGATTACGAGGAGCCTCGAGAGGAGGATCGTGAGGACGAGGAGGAGGAAAACGTCCGGGAAGACGATGAAAAAACAGGTAAAATCTTTGAAATTAAAAAAAAGCAGACCGAGGACTACACAAAAACATGAACAAATGAACAACAGAAAGACAGAAAGACAGACAGTCAGAAAGACAGAAAGACAGAAAGACAGAAAGACAGAAAGATAGAAAGACAGAAAGACAGAAAGACAGAAAGACAGAAAGACAGAAAGACAGAAAGACAGAAAGACAGAAAGACAGAAAGACAGAAAGACAGACAGACAGACAGACAGAAAGACAGAAAGACAGAAAGACAGAAAGACAGAAAGACAGAAAGACAGAAAGACAGAAAGACAGAAAGACAGAAAGACAGAAAGACAGAAAGACAGAAAAACAGAAAGACAGAAAGACAGAAAGACAGAAAGACAGAAAGACAGAAAGACAGAAAGACAGAAAGACAGAAAGACAGAAAAACAGAAAGACAGAAAGACAGAAAGACAGAAAGACAGAAAGACAGAAAGACAGAAAGACAAAAAGACAGAAAGACAAAAGACGGATGAAGTATACAAAAAGTAATTACTCAACATTCAAATTTCTTTTCCAGATCACGATCACCAAGAAGATCAGAACCGAGAAGAGTACGACGAGAATTACAACAGCTACAAGTATGGTAATGACTTTGCCAAGAATTACTACGATAATGAGGAACGGGAGAGTGAAGATCGAAGAAATGAGCGCCGGGGATCGGCCCGGGACGACGGTCCCGACTACGACGCCGAGGTCGATAAGGAACAGATTGATGAGACTGCAAATGAGGATAAGTACTACGGCGATGAGTACGATGACGATGATTACAGGCGGCGGCAGTACGAGTACGCCAGTGAGGCCGATTATGATGCTCAGCGATAGAGAAGTGTTGCGAATAGAATTTCTAATTTATCTCGTTTGATTGCAATCTAGATGAGAAATCCCTGAAGCCGTCCCGAGCCAACGAAGGAATGTAAACAAGACGAATAAACAAGCAAAGAGCTTTAATCAAAACATAAAAGTAGAAAAGCTTTAAAATCATCTAGAAAGCTCAATCCTTGCGCAAATAAACATCTCCACTCAGCCCAAGTTTCCACCTTCTCTTTGTTTGTTTACTCCTCGTTTCGAAAAGCTCCATTTGCTCGTTTTTTCCCCTCTTCTCCACAATTATTCGCCATCTAATCGAGTTTTATTTTGTTCCTCACTTCCATCGTCACATTCCATTCGACGTCGTCGTTCTCCTTTGCCTCCCCCCCTTCCAAGGTGATCGCGTTTTGAAATCTTCTACGCCTAGTCTGCTCAAATCTCCCAATTCAACTATGCTCTCTCTCACGCGCTCGCTTCTCCGAGCAAATCTCTGCAGCCAGCTGGGCTGCGCGCGATTTGAACAGCGCATTGACTTTTGGAGCTTTTCTGCGTGTCGGACCGCGCGGAGACTTTGAGACTGGTTTTCCTTCTCTCGCGATCATCTTGCACGCGATGGATTGCTCTCTTGCAGCAGCTGGTCAAATGGGAGATGTGATAATTTTATACTTTTTTTTGTCTTTGGTAATGATTAGTTCAAGTCAAACAATTAAATGGGGCCAATCACGAAGTGTAAAGAGTCATTCTGGAGTTTTTTTTTTAAAAGGTCCAATAAACCAAATTTCCAGTTTTTGCTTTTTGCGTGTTTTTGAAACCGCCTTGAGTCAGGGGTATTTAAAAACACCCAAAAAGCAAAAACAGAAAATTTGGTTTATTGATCCTTTTCAAAAAAAACTCCAGAATTCTCTACGAAATCGGTATTTTTTCTTAAATTTAAATTTTTGTATTTTTTAATCCGACTGAAACTTTTTTGGTGCCTTCGGTATGCCCAAAGAAGCCATTATGCATAATTAGTTTGTCCATATAATTTTCCATACAAATTTGGCAGCTGGCCATACAAAAATAATGTATGAAAATTCAAAAATCTGTATCTTTTGAAGGATTTCGGCAAAATTGTAGGTATGGATATGGACTACACTGAAAAAAATGATACACGGTAAAAATAAATTGGTGATTTTTTATTTCACTTTTTGTCACTAAAACTTGATTTGCAAAAAAACACTATTTTTATTTTTTTTTATTTTTTGATATGTTTTAGAGGACATCAAATGCCAACTTTTCAGAAATTTCCAGGTTGTGCAAAAAATCTTTGAGCGAGTTATGAATTTTTGAATCAATACTGATTTTTTCAAAAAATCGAAATATTGGTCGCAAAAATTTTTCAACTTCATTTTTCGATGTAAAATCAAATTTGCAATCAAAAAGTACTTCAGAGAAATTTTGATAAAATGCACCGTTTTCAAGTTAAATCCATTTTTAGGTGACTTTTTTGAAAATAGTCGAAGTTTTTCATTTTTTAAAATTAGTGCACATGTTTGCCCACCTTTGAAAAAAATATTTTTGAAAAGCTGAGAAAATTCTCTATATTTTGCATTTTTGAACTTTGTTGATACGACCCTTAGTTGCTGAGATATTGCCATGCAAAGGTTTAAAAACAGGAAAATTGATGTTTTCTAAGTCCCACCCAAACAACACACCATTTTCTAATGACGGTATCTCAGCAACTGATGGTTCGATTTTCAATGTTGAAAAATGAAACACTCGTGAAATTTCGATCTTTTCGAAAAAAATATTTTCAAATTTTTTAAACCAAGACTAACATTTTAAAAGGGGCGTAATATTGAATGTTTGGCCCTTTTGAAATGTTAGTCTTGGTTTAAAATAAATTGAAAATATTTTTTTCGAAAAGATCGGAAAATTTAACGAATGTTTTATATTTTAACATTGAAAATCGGACCATTAGTTGCTGAGATATCGACATTAGAAAATGGTGTGTTGTTTGGGTGGGACTTAGAAAACATCAATTTTCCTGTTTTTAAACCTTTGCATGGCAATATCTCAGCAACTAAGGGTCGTATCAACCAAGTTCAAAAATGCAAAATATAAAGAATTTTCTCAGCTTTTCAAAAATATTTTTTTCAAAGGTGGGCAAACATGTGCACTTATTTAAAAAAAATTAAAACTGCGACTATTTTCAAAAAAGTCATCTTAAAATGGATTAAACTTGAAAACGGTGCACTTTATCAAAATTTCACCGAAGTACTTTTTGATTGCAAATTTTATTTTACATCGATAAATGAAGTTGAAAAAAATTTGCGACCAATTTTTCGATTTTTTGAAAAAAATCAGTATTGATTCAAAAATTCATAACTCGCTCAAAGATTTTTTGCACAACCTGGAAATTCTGAAAAGTTGGCATTTGATGTCCTCTAAAACATATAAAAAAATAAAAAAAATTAAAAATATTCTTTTTTCGCAAATCAAGTTTTAGTGACAAAAAGTTAAATAAAAAATCACCATTTTTTTTACCGTGTGTCATTTTTTTTTTCAGTGTAGTCCATATCCATACCCACAACTTTGCCGAAGACACCAAAATCGATCCAAAAAATCCTTCAAAAGATACAGATTTTTGAATTTTCATACATCATTTTTGTATGGCCAGCTGCCAAATTTGTATGGAAAATTATATGGACAAACAAATGATGCAAAATGGCTTCTTTGGGCATACCGAAGGCACCAACAAAGTTTCAGTCCGATTAAAAAATACAAAAAAAAATCGAATTACCGACATCTGAGAGAACTGCTTTAAACGAATAGTCTATTCTATCCATGTCAGCTATAGATTATTTTTTTAAAGGTCCTATCTGCATTAAAAACACATAGCACATAGCTTTGTTTTTAAAATTTATTCCAGTGTTGATGTTTGCATCAGTAGCGCGAAGGATAGACTTTTTGTTTACACTTCGACTTTTGCAAATTAACATTGTTTTGCTAATTTTGGGTGTTTTATTTCATGGTTACTTATTATGCTCCGAAGATGTACCAGAATCCAGAATCCAAAGCCTCGATTATTCGAAAGCTTGAATAAACTCTGAAGTTATCCGAAGTTCGAGGAGCATCTTCATAGAGCTTTATGACGTTTCGCGTACACACACTAGCGCACCATTTGATTTTGCTGTCCGGACAAAATTTAACCTCAATCTTTTTCGTGTACGTACACGCAATACATGCACACGTAGATTACTCTATTGAATCTTCGAATAAGGTAGCGTTCTTATATTCCGTAACGCAAAATTTGGAATACTTCAATATATATCGATAATATAAATAGACTAAGCTAGGGTACAGTTCCCCTATTTATCACTTTGGAATAGTCAGAAAAACTTTATGATAGCTGTACTTCATGATAAAATTGCTGATTGCTCATAATATAAAAGGGCCTCTTTTGTGGAAATTTACTTTTGGCGGTTGTATTTATAACAATTTCAAAAAGGTTCAAGTTAACTCAAAAATAAAAATGCCTGAAATTTTGAAGTTTGAATTTGGTTGCCGGAGTCCCGAATTATAATTGAAAATGTTTATGGTATTCAGGCATGTACGTGTGTCAAACGCGTTCTGACCTGGAATCCCATTGTCCAGTTTTCTTTAGGTTATTTTTGCGCTAAATTTGAAAAAAGCAGGGCCCCGGCGATGGCTTGATATGAGCTACCGAACAACATTGGCAATATGGCGTCGTTTGTTTACAAACATGAGATTGTTTGTGGACGAACCGAAAAATTTACTTTTTTGTAAATAAATCTATATCCATTGTGCAATAACATTGAATCTTATAAAACAGACAATGTTTCGTTAAATTCTAGACCAAAATTTATTTTCTTATTATTTTTCAATTTAAACCTATTTTTCGCGATTCTGATCAAGATTGCACATCAAATCATCGTGGCTTTAGTGTATCTTGAGTTCTCACATCGATTCACTGTAGATTCGTGTTTAAATTTTGAAATTTAGCATAAATTAAAATAAGTTGCAAAATTCCCAACTTCAGCCATGTGCAACAATTTCCACATCACCCATGCGGGAAACCGATAATGGGGTAATTCATGCGTTCCAAACTGTCAAAATTCCAAAACGTCATTGCCAATCTCCGGTTCGCTGCTTTTGTTCGTGTTTGAAGTTTCGGGCCGAGACTCTGGAAAAAAGCATTAAGGAGTAGCTGACCTAGCTTTCAAAGCTAGGTGTCAAAATGCTTATGCGCCCTTTTTCAAATGTTACCCCTGAACTCAACCTCCGATCATCATCATCATCATCATCAAACCGCGTCGTGTGTTGCCGTTTAGCGAAATTGTCCAGCAGCACCACTGCCGGGGCTGCTGAAGCCGCGTGTGTTGTTGTTATTTTCCTTTTTTTTCTCCACACACACAACATACCAACCTACCTTTTCCCAGTCAACAACACTTCTTCTCTCGAACCACACTTCTCCGGCCGCCGGCTTCGACTGCTCTGACTCTATCGCTCTTTAACCGCACCGTCGTCGTCCGTTTCTTGCAAAGTCGCTCAGTCTCTCGACGTACGCTCAAGGGTGAACACCTGTTGCTGCTTGTAGGCCGGGTCTTGATCTGTTTCGGCTTAACTCGGCTTGTTTGTGCAGGACCTGATCGCGACCTTCCTTTTTTTTCGGGACCTTTTTTTGTTTTGCTTCAGATGTTCGGCGCTTTAATCGTTCAATTACGGTTGCTAATTTGCTTTCGCGTTTAAGCTTGCCGCAGTGTTGTTGCTCTGAAGTTGCGAGGTGTTGCTGCGGAGAAGTGCGGCGAAGAGAAAGAAGACGGCAGCAAAACAAAAACAGTAATCAACTCTAGCCGCATCGGTACGCTGATTCGGCTTGGAGCAGCTTTCGGAGAAGAAGTTGTGCGGCGAAGAGTGTACGAGAGGTGTTCAGGGAAGCCCTGAAGTTGATTGGCTCGAGGAGGAAGAAGCAGCTGTGAAGAAGTGTGCGCTGAACGATTTAATGTGGATTATCAGTCAATCGAGTGCTAAGCGAGTCGAGCCTTCTCTTCCGTTTGATTGGTGTGAGTGTTGAACACAGTTGTTCAAGCATTCAGGAAGTCACGTTCAGCTTCTTCAGCTGATTGACTAATAGGATGAGCCGTAATCAGCTAACTTAGCTGCGGAAAGTGACCGCGTATCAACGAGAGTTAACGATCAACTCCCTGTTGTTGTCATTCTGTCAGAAGTGGATTATCCGCGAAGCCCGTGACGCGTTCTGCGGACTTCAGCACGTTCTCTGACTCTCTGGGATGTCGTCGTCGTAGGTCGCCGGTCAACGACGCGCGAGTCACGTTTCGACGAAGGAATTTTTGTGCAGCTTGTTTCTTCTTGCTGCTGTTCAAAGCTGAAGGTCTTCGGCGCTGAGCTAGGCAAGAATCGACGGTGAAGTGTGTGAACTCACGTTGACAACAAGTTCTGCTGCAGGTATTGCCTTGACGCGGCGATTTGTGATAAGAATGTGTTACAGTTTGCACTTTGGCTGCAGGCTATAATTTTGCTGAAGAAGGTGACGAAAGTGTAGAACCCAGTCGATGGTCTGACCGTGTGAAGAAAGCTCAAAAAGGTTGAAAACTTGGCGAGGAAAAGACGGTGTGTGTTGTGATATCGAGTGAGCTGTCTCGTACTAGTTTTCAAGCAAGGTAAGTCAACCTGTTACCTCAATTTTCGACGAACTCAATTTGTTTTCATTTGTGTTAAATTTAAAATAACACGACGTTCAACGATTTGGAATTCCAAGCAAGGTGTCAAATGAAGTTGTTGGCCCTTTGTGGTGGCTTGAAATTTAAATTTTCATCACGTTTCGTGGCGGGGTTTTTGCCGGTGGAATGAGAATCTTTGTGCAGTAAAGCACAGCTGTTTTGGTAAATAATTACTTGCAAATCCGTTACTTATACGGATAAGTGACGGCATTATGACACGTAAAATGTCAACACCCGAAGTTAAAGATCGAGGGGATAGTCCTCCAAAAAAGGAACGTGAGGAAAGTACTATTTTGCGAGAGTATAGACCTCTCGCGTGTTTATTTGTTCATTGAAACAGTTCTTCATATTGGGTGGCTTATATGGACAGCAGAGGGTTAATTGAGAATAACATGATACTTGGAGAATATTTGAATAGTCCTTTTTATCATTGTTTTCATTATTCTAGGTAAGTAACTTTCGAAACTTTTCAAAACTTCTTGAAAACTACACTTCTCTGCAAAGCTTTTTTTGAATTCATACCATTCTGTTTGTAAAAAAATCGTATATATCATTTTGCAAAACAAAAATCCAACTTTTCAATGTCACAACGGTTTACGGTATTCACGTATGTATAATCAAATCAAAATTACTTGCCATGGTTTCAACAGTGTTTGTTTTGAAATCATTAGATTTGAAAAAAAAATCTAGGATTTAATCAAAAAAAAAGATTGCTTGTGCCTCGCAATTTCAAAAAACTTCAAATAGTTTTTTTACTGTTTCAATTATTCTCAAAATGATTATCAACGCAGAGAAATGCATTTTAAATTGTTTTCAATCGATTTCACGTCAAATTTCATTGACATTTTGAAGGTTTTTTGTAAAAATCTTCATTTATACATTCAAACTGAAAGCATTGCAGAATAATGTAAATGTTTTACAGTCAATCATTTTCATATAGTTGATTTTTCAACACAGATTTTTTTTTGTCTGTGTTTCTTTACTACAGAAAATCATAGATTAAAAAAAAACTTGGTGATTTTTTTCTCTATTTCTAAAAATGCCAAACGAATTATTAAGTGCCAACGAAAAACGAAAAAAAAAATCAACACGACAAATAACCTATTGACAATACTATGCAGTTCTGTGGTCAATTTAATTCAAGCTCATCATCCCTGCTAATTTTGCTGAATCGTCAATGTGCAAATCAAACTCGTAAAAGTGCCCGGTACTCCAAATGTCTACGCAAAAGGTCTTTTATCACTAATTAGAACCACATCCCTCTCGCTAGCCCCAGCAGAGTGTCGTCTTCTTTCTAAGGCCGAGATTGACCCACCATAATTAGACGATTCCGCTCGGAAAACCAACTCCCGTTTCATGCTGTTCCTTTTTTCTCCCTCTATCTTTTCAGGAAACTTCTTCCAGTCATGTGTGAACATCAATGATCATAAAGCTTAGAAACCCATTTTGAGTGCTTCCATCCCAATGGGCCCCCACCACCGAAGACAAGGAAGAACAAAACGACCATAATTAAAACGGCTTGGTCCATAAAATCCGCCACAGAAAAAAAAAACTGTGATTTTTGATGGCCTTCGATGCCTGCAGATTGGGTGCGTTGGGTGGAGGGATGTGCCTTATGAAGTTGTGCAACCATTAGGAAGAGAGAGGGGTGGGGGAAAAAGATGAGTAATGAAAATTTAATTAGTGATTTCAAGAATTGATCCCCCGACGGAGGGTCGTAAAAATTACTGCAGAACAAACACAACCATCGGTGGCTAGGTTTTTTACGCGGAGTTTTATCTCCAACTTGGGTGGATCATCTGCTTCGTTAAACTGATTTTTGTGTGTGTGTGTGTGTGTGTGTGTGTGTGTGTGGTGTAAACGGTGAAAAAGGAAGCGAAAAAAAGGAGGAAAAATCTTGGATTTATTAACAACCTCACTCAGTGCAAATTTGTTCGCCAAACGGGAATTCCTTGGAAAACGGTACGACCCAACCTCGGCGAGACCTCGAGAGACCCCGGAATCAGTTAATTGGATTAAATCTTGTTAATGGTAAGTTTTTTTAAAGTGCCTTTTTTGAGCGGAATTCATTTCGCGTTCGCTACTCCAACTGTTTGGTGCTTGGTTGGTCGGGAATTGAGAGTTGCTTTCAGGTACCTACTGGACCAAGTGCAGTTCCATTTGGTCACCAAGCGACTGATCAACGAACCGAGTCAAGTAGCGAAAATAAAAAAAAAATAAACAGACAAAAAAAGTGTAACACTGACAGGAATCGACCCCAAAAAGCACCGTTTTTGGTGCGGTGTGTGGTTTTTCAGTTTCATTTTTGTTATGTGGAATTTCAATTTAAACTTTGAATTTTGCGGATGCAATCGTCGCGACGTGGGTGGGCGAAGTTCATTGAACGACCTTTGAATAGTGCCTGGTTTGGTCAAACTGTTTTTAACGAAATAACGTTGTATATTTTAATGTTTAATTTCTGTAAAAGTAGTCCAAATTGAAACAAATTGAAATGCGCACAAATATAATTAATGACAAGATATACATAAAACAAAACAAATGATAAATTTCTGTTTTCGTTATTTATTCAAGCTATTTTTCCATATTACTATAGTAGAACAAACCCTTTCCATGTCTTGTTTCGAGAAATTTATTACCGCGGTACACCTGGGCAGCCTTTCCCCCCACACACACACCTTAGACCATTTGTTCCCAAAAAGACATCAATTTTGTCAAACTGGTTCAAGAAAAAGTGTTTCAAACTCACGGAGGCTCGTACATTATCACACGAAATACCCTCGGCCTCTCGGAATGTGGTCCAGCTGTTGTGGACAATTGCCCCAAGATTTCCCCCCTTTTTCTGCTCTATACCCCTTTCCCTTTTTGGACCGGCAACCCGGGACGTCCACCGTTTGTTTCGCGGCTCTCCAGAGGTCGCGTGCCATTTATCTACTTTTATTGTGTGTGCCGTATGGACCTCTCAGCAAGAGGCCCGGCCACGGTACGGGGTCCGCGGGTTAACCCTTAACCGTCCAAAGTTTCTTTCTGAACTGTAATCAAAGTACAAAAAAGTTGATGACCAGTTGAGGGTTAACTTGTTGCCAGTACGATTTTTTTCCCAATCCTCTAAAATGTGCTAGTTTCAAACGGACGGGGGCTCTAATCGAAGTCGCGTCGCGTTTCGGTCTAACGGATCACCTCTCTCTCTCTCTCTCTGGCGGGACAGCAGCAGCAGGGTTCGAAGCTACGAAACAATCGATTTACGGCCACTTGCGGGCTCTGAACGCTGCCGTCTTTTTTTAAACTATTACTTTGCTGTTACACGGAGAGGATAGTGTTGCTGCTGTTGGTGGTGATGTTGTTGATGATGATGATAGCAATTGGACGAAATTGCGAATGCTTAATGGGTAATTCTCCGCCAACTCACACAGCAGTTGCCCCGACCCCTCTTCGATTTGCGTGAAACTTTGTCCTAAGGGGTAACTTTTGTCCCTGATCACGAATCCGAGGTCCGTTTTTTGATATCTCGTGACGGAGGGGCGGTACGACCCCTTCCATTTTTGAACATGCGAAAAAAGAGGTGTTTTTCAATAATTTGCAGCCTGAAACGGTGATGAGATAGAAATTTGGTGTCAAAGGGACTTTTATGTAAAATTAGACGCCCGATTTGATGGCGTACTCAGAATTCCGAAAAAACGTATTTTTCATCGAAAAAAACACTAAAAAAGTTTTAAAAATTCTCCCATTTTCCGTTACTCGACTGTAAAAAATTTTGGAACATGTCATTTTATGGGAAATTTAATGTACTTTTCGAATCTACATTGTCCCAGAAGGGTCATTTTTTCATTTAGAACAAAATTTTTCATTTTAAAATTTCGTGTTTTTTCTAATTTTGCAGGGTTATTTTTTAGAGTGTAACAATGTTCTACAAAGTGGTAGAACAGACAATTACAAAAATTTTGATATATAGACATAAGGGGTTTGCTTATAAACATCACGAGTTATCGCGATTTTACGAAAAAAAGTTTTGAAAAAGTTGGTCGTCATCGATCATGGCCGTTCATGGTCACCCGCGACAGACACGGACGACGAAACAAAGAGAAACGCAAAAAGTAACTTTTTCAAAACTTTTTTTCGTAAAATCGCGATAACTTGTGATGTTTATAAGCAAACCCCTTATGTCTATATATCAAAATTTTTGTAATTGTCTGCTCTACAACTTTGTAGAACACTGTTACACTCTAAAAAATAACCCTGCAAAGTTAGAAAAAACATGAAATTTTAAAATGAAAATTTTTGTTCTAAATGAAAAAATGACCCTTCTGGGACAATGTAGATTCGAAAAGTACATTAAATTTCCCATAAAATGACATGTTCCAAAAATTTTTACAGTCGAGTAACGGAAAATGGGAGGATTTTTAAAACTTTTTTAGTGTTTTTTTCGATGAAAAATACGTTTTTTCGGAATTCTGAGTACGCCATCAAATCGGGCGTCTAATTTTACATAAAAGTCTCTTTGACACCAAATTTCTATCTCATCACCGTTTCAGGCTGCAAATTATTGAAAAACACCTCTTTTTCGCATGTTCAAAAATGGAAGGGGTCGTACCGCCCCTCCGTCACGAGATATCAAAAAACGGACCTCGGATTCGTGATCAGGGACAAAAGTTACCCCTTAGGACAAAGTTTCACGCAAATCGAAGAGGGGTCGGGGCAACTTTTCCCGATTTCGTGTGAGTTGGTAGAGAATTACCCTAATAGTTAGTTGAACTAGATTGGAATGTGGTGTAAGCTGGAATTGAAATTGGGGGAAAATGTTCAAAATGTTTGATGATTAATAATAAAAAAATAAAAAAACAAAAAAAAACATAATTTGAAACGGTGATCTTTATCCAATCCTTAAGTTTCAGAAATTTAGAACAGCTCCAATTTTATTTTCGACGATTTCAAAAAGCCGTGATCGAGAGCGCCAAAATCGAGAGAATAATGCTACCAACACACACCACCATAACAAATGAGTTCATTCGTTGATTGAAACAATAAACCTCCAACAAGTGTCATACATTGACATCGACATCATTGTTCACCAAGTTACGGTGGCCGAGGCAGTTAAGTCATTAAGTTAGTATGTCAAAGGTCTCTGGTTCGATTCCTGTAGTCGACACTTTTGCTTTTTTGTTTTGATGGATGAACTTTTTTGCAAATGAACCTCGATAGAATAATTATTTTGCCAATCTCGAGCTGTGTTCTCTGTGTCCGTGAATGGTGCCACTTTTCTCTCGACTCGAGGCCATTATTCTCTCGGACAAGCGCTGCCCAGTTTTGGGGTGAAAGATTTTTGTTCATTGACGTGTTTCTTAAACTATATGGATAATTCTCCGCCAACTCACACGAAATCGGGAAAAATTGCCCCGACCCCTCTTCAATTTGCGTGAAACTTTGTTTTAAGGGGTAACTTTTGTCCCTTAACACGAATCCTAGGTCCGTTTTTTGATATCTCGTGACGGAGGGGCGGTACGACCCCTTCCATTTATGAACATGCGAAAAAAAGAGGTGTTTTTTCAATAATTTGCAGCCGGAAACGGTGATGAGAGAGAAATTTGATGTCAAAGGGACTTTTATGTAAAATTAGACGCCCGATTAGCTGGCATACTCAGAATTCCGAAAAAACGTATTTTTCATCAAAAAACACTAAAAAAGTTTGAAAAAATCTCCCATTTTCCATTACTCGACTGTAAAAAAAAATGAAACATGTCATTTTATGGGAAATTTAATGTACTTTTCGAGTCTTCATTGACCCAGAAGGGTCATTTTTTCATTTAGAACAAATTTTTTCATTTTAAAATTTCGTGTTTTTTTTCTAACTTTGCAGGGTTATTTTTTAGAGTGTAACAATGTTCTACAAAGTTGTAGAGCAGACAATTACAAAAAAAATAATATACAGACATAAGGGGTTTGCTACTAAACATCACGAGTTATTGCGAAGTTTTGAAAAAGTAACTTTTTGCGATTCTCTTTGTTTCCTCGTCCGTGTCTGTCGCGGGTGACCATGAACGGCCATGATCAACGGCGACCAACTTATTCAAAACTTTTTTTCGTAAAATCGCAATAACTCGTGATGTTTAGTAGCAAACCCCTTATGTCTAGATATCATTTTTTTTTGTAATTGTCTGCTATACAACTTTGTAGAAAATTGTTACAATCTAAAACATAACCCTGCAAAGTAAGAAAAAACACGAAATTTTAAAATGAAAAATTTTGTTCTAAATGAAAAAATGAACCTTCTGGGTCAATGTAGATTCGAAAAGTACATTAAGTTTCCCATAAAATGACATGTTCCAAAAATTTTTACAGTTGAATAACGGAAAATGGAAGAATTTTTAAAACTTTTTTAGTGATTTTATCGATGAAAAATACGTTTTTTTCGGAATTCTGAGTACGCCATCAAATCGGGTGACTAATTTTACATAAAAGTCCCTTTGACCCCAAATTTCTATCTCATCACCGTTTCAGGCTGCAAATTATTGAAAAACATCTCTTTTTTCGCATGTTCAAAAATGGAAGGGGTCGTACCGCCCCTCCGTCACGACATATAAAAAACCGGACCTCGGATTCGTAATCAGGGACAAAAGTTACCCCTTAGGACAAAGTTTCACGCAAATCGAAGAGGGGTCGGGGCAACTGCTGTGTGAGTTGGCGGAGAATTACCCATATTATTTGATTTTTCACGCTAGAAATTTGTCATGTTCACGGTGACCATAATTTTCAAGCACAATAATTTCAAGGAAATTTTACGGAACGTGGAAAATGTTGTAATATCCTTGATAATCTTTTGTTGATATTACAGAAATTTTTTTTTTTTTATTCAATTCATATTATTTTAAGTCAAGTACTTTACCATTTTTTAGCGTGATTTACTAATATATTCTAAATTTCTTTGTTCTTTTCAGTAACATAAAATTTTTCTCAGCATGATCGAGTTAAGCTTTAAAGGTTTTCACGGCGTGTTTTCTGGGCAACCTTAAGGAGAAAAAATAGTCATCACTACTTTCAAATGTGTCTTATAGGAAATTTTCTCAGCTTTCTAATGCTTCTAAGAGCGAAATGTTTCATCGGGAAATTTCTGAGATATCTCTATTTTAAGTTTTTTCTTTAAAAATCCTTGATTATTAATTAAACACTTTTAAATAACAGGCCAGGAAACTTGTCAAATTATGTGTTTCATGTGTCTTTTACTCATCAAAATGTGCAGAATAAGACAAGAAACAACTTTGTAGAAGGTTGCAAACCGCTAAACATTTTGAAAATTAAGTTTTAACCGAATTTTTGGATATGTGGGATTTATTCAAATATTAAAATAATAAAATCGTATTGAAATATTATTTTTAAAAGAACAAATAGATTATTACATAATTGATGTGTACAAATAACACCGGTCTGCTCTGATCCAGCTTGGAATTAGCTGATACAACCGAAATTTCTACAGGTTTGAGATTGATAGGGTATTACAAGATTTTTATGAATAAATATAATATTTCCTTAATCAAACACTAAACAGTTGCATGGATACAAAACATGTTTAACACTAGAAATTAAACTGCAAATTACTGTTGCGAGCTTTAGGAGAAATACTTTTCATTAGTATGAAATATTTGTTTTAGTTTTTTTGTATTCAACGATTAGCAATATTTTAGAAGTTTATAAGACTCTCATCTTCAATCTCATCTATAAAAAATATATATATATTTCTTGATTTTTTTTTCAAATAGTTTGATAAGAAAGTTTTTGTTTGTTTTTTTTTTGTTAAAATATTATTTAATTTTTGTTCAAACAAAAAAAATGTTTGTGACGGTGTTTTCAACATTCTGAATTGGAAGACTCGAGTTTAAGTGCTACTTTTAAGTGCCTTTTCAACAGAAAACATTTTATAAAATTTAATTTTTATTTTATACTGATGAAAATATGACTTTTGAAGCTTTCTACAGTAATATGTAGTATATTTTCGATTTCAAATCATATTTGTATTTATGTTCCAGGTTAATGTTTGCTTAAGAAAATATCAAATTTATTCATTAAAATTCAATAATACCATTAACAATCACAAACCTGCCATAGTTTTGGTTGAACAAGCAAAATCAGAGTAGACACGTGTTATTTGTACACAAAAAATATGTAATTATCAAATAATTCTCGTACAAAATATATTTTTACACTGTTTTATGATTTTAATTTCTGAATAAATCCCATATATTCAAAAACTTATACAAAACATGATTTGCAAAATGTTTAGCGGTTTGCAACCTTCTCCAAAGTTTTTTTTTGTCTTATTCTGCACATTTTGATGAGTAAAAGACACATGAAACACATCATTTGACAAGTTTCCTGGACTGTAATTTAAAAGTTTCCAATAAATAATAAAGGAATTTAAAACCAAAAACAATAAAATAGAGATATCTCAGGAATTTCCCGATGAAACATTTCGCTCTTAGAGGCATTGGAAAGCTGAGAAAATTTCCTATAAGACACATTTGAAAGTAGCGATGACTATTTTTTCCTGATAAGGTTGTTCTAGAAAACACGCCGTGTTTTATTTGTCTGATTCTTTTTTTCGTTTTAATCCCTTTAAAAATTATTGAATTAAAATTTAAAAAAATCAATCTTGTCCAGCCAAAATTAATCTTATGAATTATTTCCTACATTTTGGTTTACTTTTAAAGCCATATAATTATACAAAAAATTTAATCTCTAACAAATATTTAAGATGTAATTCACAAAGCTCAAACACAGTTCAGAAAACAAAAATTTACTTGATGATGTTTTTTTAATTATGGATATTTGCAGAACCATAAAATAAATTACAATGTTCAGTAATTTTTCACGCTGTAAATTCCGATTTCAGCAAGGATTCTCAAACTTTGGACCCAGACGAAAAAACAAAAATATTCTGAAAAGGCCTGACTTTCTTAACCACACGTTATATCATAAAAATAACAATTCATTTAATCTTGAATACATTAAGTTTGAGTTCTATATATCCTAGATTTCTCCTTATAACTTAAATGAAGAAATTGAAAATAAACATGAAATGTAGATAGTTAACATGTGCTTAAAATTAAATGAACAAAAAGCTAAATTCTTGGAAATTTAAATTATCTTTGGAAGAAAAATAACTATTAATTTCGATGCTGGTCTGCTCTTTTGTACTAAGCTTGTTGGTTATCCTATCTGGATAGAACAAGAGAGCACAAAGGCATCGATTTTGTGATAATTTGATGATTCCATTTTTTTACTTTTATTATCATTTAATCATTTCAATCATTTATTATTTAATGTTGTAAAAATTGTACTTTATTGTTTGTTTTCTTTCAATTCTTCTCATGTATATTTTCAAGTTTTGCATTTCTGTTGATAACTAATTTAACCATTTATAACCCAACCCCGTCTGTAAACGGGCTTCGATTTGAAAAATCGACAAAAACAATTTTTCAACTTATTTTTGATCTCCAAAATGCATTGAAAAGAAGAACTATTAGAATGTTAGGGTTGGAAGTTTGACTTGTTTTATGTGACTTTGCCAATGTTTAAAAAAAATGATTTTTTTAGGGGTATACTTTGCTTGTGTTTTTTGCTAACATTTCCTATATTTTTAGTCAAAAGAAGTATGGAGCAATTTTTGTAGCATCCCAGACTATGTGTCTACGCATTTTTTTACAATTTAAATGATAACGGTGCTAAACTAGAGCAGAAACGTGAAAAAACAAGCAAAAAATGGAACTAGTGACTGTAAAAGTATGAAAAAATAGATAGGCAAAATGTTATGATAGGAGGTGGAAATGTAGGACAAAAACTACCAAAAATAAAGATACACTAAACCAGATAATTGCAAATTAAAATACTAAAAGTAAAACAAGAAAAACATAAAACAAGAGAAGTTATGTTTTTCGTAGAACAAAAGATGCTCAAAATGACCATCTCAACATGGAAAAAATAAAAAAAGCGAAAAAATGGACAGTAGAGGGTTAATAAATAAATTCATGATACATTATACGAAAAATCACTCAATTCTCGAAATCATGAATAAAATTTACAAATGCGAGAGCCATGAAGGAATATATTCATATAAAAACAAAGATTTTGTAAATGATGAGAAAAAAAAATTAAATTAAAATTTATTTAAATTAAGTAGGTGGACATTTTTCACACTGGACATTTTTAATAAGGTTGATAACTTCACTACAAAAATGTAGTTTGGATCATGTTACAAACGATGTGTTTTGCAAGTGACCTGTTGAGAGTTCAATTATGACATATTTTGTTGACCTTTATAACAACTGCATGCGACTTTATTTTTTAGAAATAAAAATTTTATGTGTGTTAAAGTAGACATTTTATAAATTGTGTAATTTTTTTAATCTCATAAATCATAAATCAAAACCACATCAATGAATAATTGATATTGGTATCTGATTTCTCTTAAGTTTTTTTATTCTGCAATTGGTCAAAATTTAGTCTGACTTTAAAATAAATTTAACAATTCACCAATCAATGCATATTGTGCACATCAATATTTTAATGAGCTGTAATTTCGTTCGCTATAGGATAATTTAGGCAGACGATAAGGTAAAAGGTCACTTCACTTTTAAAGTGTTAACCTCATTACAGCCCATGGAAAGCCCATAAACATAGAAAGTACAACAAGAAATTGTTTCAAAGTACACAATCATTAAATTTTAAAATTTCATGATTTCTTTGAATTCAGGTACCAACTGTAACCTAAATCGAGTCTCACCTCCATTTCCACAGCAGCTATAAAGCACTTGCTTGAGGTCAAAAGATTTAGTTTTTATTTTTTTTTGCACTATCCATTAACCGCCCGAGACGTGTTGAAGTGTTGATGGACCAATCAATAACCCAAACGACCGTTAGGTCATTAAAGTGCGCAAACTATTAGTCGAACAACAACAACAGCCTCCACCAGATGCGAGTGTGATAATTAGTGAAAAACGGATTTTACTCCATGTTAGTGCGTCTTTCACTTGTTTTGTTTTGTTTTGTTTTTTGTTCAACTCCTAGTCTGACTTTCTTCTCAAGAGTGCTATTAGTCAGAGAAATTCGCTTGCACTACGTTTTTTTTGTGCTGATGTTTACCCTTTTCTTCTGTTTTCCCATATTATCCTACACATGTCGATAACTGCGTACAACTCATTTTCACTCCGCGTATTTGTGTAGCAATTGCTCAGAGGTAAAACATACATCAATTTTCTCGTACTTCGCGATGGTCAGTCACATGGCTTGTTCGAGGGTCGCGCGCGCTCTGTTCCAGCTCAGTGGTCGATGGAAATTGACTAAGACGACGGTTGCTGCTACGATGACCTGCAGGGCTAATCGGTTGACTGAGTCCAGCTGAGCCAAAACGTGCGAGCTTTTCCTCGCGGGGCCAAAACATAGTCTGCATGATGGCCCCCCTTTGAAGGCCACCGAATTTGGGTTTGCCGAAATTGGGATGGGAAGCGGGTCACTTTTTTAGCAGTGAGAAATTTACTGATGGTGGAATTCAGGACAAGTTCCAAATTCACAGAAAAAAAATGATGGTAATATTCATCAGGAAATGGTGACCGATTTTGTGGCAAAAAAATGATTAATTTTACCCCAAAAAATGATGAATTTTCATCAGTTTTTATTTATATGAATATCAGGTTTACATTTTACACATTTTTTATGTAATATTACTCAAAAAAGAGGTAATATTCAACCTACCAAATTTTCAACATTTCAAAATTCAACTTTTTTTTCTGTGTTTTTCAAGTTAAAAAAACACAATAAAGTTACTTAAAAAAAAGTTATTTTTTAAACATTTTCTAAAATTGGACCCCACAGGGCAAAGACATTTTCCACTCGAGAGTGAAATTATGAGGGTGAGAGTGAGAGTTGGAGCGGCTTTTCATGGTCAAACGAAAGCATGACGAATGTCCCTGGGGGGTGGCCTGCCCTGGTCTGGCCAATGCGATTCGATGGAGGGTAAGACTAATCCAATTTACTACCTCCGTGGCGCGTGAAGTTTGGTGCGGGGTACTTGCAATGTGTTGGTTGTACTTTTAAAAACGAAAGTGAATTAGTTTAAGGGGGTTTTGTGTTGGTTAGAGGAACTTTAAATGGACTTTTTAAACAAATGTTGGTAAATTTTCAGAAAAAAAAAATTGGAAATTGGAAGCTCTTTTTGTAATACTCATTTTTAATCTGAATCGCACAACAAACAAAGCCTTATCACAACGTACAAATAAATACATTGAAATCAATTTTCCTCCCAAAAAAACCAACCACTAACCACAATTGTCCCCTGCGCGGGATGCAACTGCACTGACAAAAAGAAAAAAAAATGAAAAAAAAAGTGAAAATTGGTAATCACCAATTTTCGCCAGTCCCCAGTGTCGTCAAGCATGCATTTGCGAAACGAATAGTGGAGGGATGGTGGAATTGTGTGTTTGTGGTCTGATTGGGTGTGGTCCCCTTTTGGGAAATTCCCGGGAACTCGCCCCTCCCCCTTCCCCCCTCAATCAGCCGCATTAATTGCCATTCATTTGGGAGGATGCCACAAAAAAAGAATCTGCCTATAATGAAAAGTGAAAAATGGGTTTGGACTCAGGGGGAAAGTTGAAGGAGGGAGTGAGTAACGAACCATAAATTACACAACCTTGTTGTATTATTTCAATTAGTGACCGTCCCAAAGTGGCTTTTCGGCGAAGCGATGATCGACACATTGGTGGGGTGAGGTTTGGGTTGGCCACGATTTTTTTTTCTGTTATTTCTTTCTGCGCTTCATTGATTCGATTTTGATGAACATGCAAGCATGTGGGCCGCATGTGAGTGTTTGTATGTGTGTGAGTTGATGAAAATCGAAATGATTATGATGTTGATGGTGGCTTCGTGATGGTGATGATGATGGTCAGGATCATGATTGCTTGTGTGTGTGTGTGTGCTTGCAGTAGATCAAGCAGAACCGATTTTTCCTCTAGTATGATGAACAATATCACTTGAAATGTGAGCAATTTCCTCAACATAAATCTGGAGTTTTTTTTAAATGGGTCTAATAAACCAAATTTCAAGGTGGTTTCAAAAACACTCAAAAAGCAAAAACTGGAAATTTGTTTTATTGGACCTTTTCAAAAAAACTCCAGAAATTACTGTTATTAACATATCTTTTTAGAAACGGAGATTTTATTAACAAGAAGTTAAAAAAAAAGTGCTTTTATATATTCAATGGCATCCAGCTATGTATTGATTAGGAATTCATAAAATAAATAATTTTTGACAGTTGAAATCACTTTTTAGAAGCAATAAAAAAATGTGTAAATTTTAAAGGTGTAATTTTGGATGGTTGAATACTACATTTTTTATTATGTAAATTTACCTCAATTTAGACTTAAAAAGTGACATTACACACTTTTCTGGTAAAATTACACATTTTCATAGGAAAATTACATATTTTTTCTGACAAAAAAGATGTACCCCTTCCCAGAAGTAAAATTGCCATATTTTTTTTCTACTGTGTTTATGAGTGATATAAAAATATAGGAAAACAAATTCAATGTTATCAACTATCTACCGCATTAAAAATTACAAGAAAATTTATTAAACACAATACTTCTTGAGTTTTAAATCGGTCTTCCAATTGGTTTAAGTTTTTTTAAATTTTATTACATGGCTGGTATAAATCAATTTCCCTCAGATCTGGTCAGTTTCGATGCGAGAGAGGGGATAAAAAAAACTAAATTTAAAATTACAGTTACAGTTAAACTAGGATCATGATTGCTTGAAAATAAAATATAAATGAAAAAAAAAAAACCAAAACTTTTACGTCTGAAAACCGTCCAAAATGTTAAAAAGTTTTTTTTCATTGAAAAAAAAACGATTTTACAAGTTTTTTTTTCAAGAAAAAAATCCTCATTTTTTTTGCCCCTTGATTATTTGAGGGGATCATTGCAATGGTCTTGCCAAAGTTTTAAACATATTTGAAATCATTTTGTTTATTATTCAATTCAATTCAATTCGGTTTTATTGGTGAATAATCAAGATACAATGAGTTATTTTGAAGTGCATAACAGAGTTTTGGAGTTCCTTTCAGCTGTGTGTTGCGTCTTAATCCATTTCGGAACAATTATTTCTTTAACTAAGACACTAGCAAGAGTAAGAAAAATTAAAAAAATAACTTACAGAAAATTTTGTTTATTAAAAATACCATTATTTTCAAAAAGCATTATTTTATGTTCTTGCAGTATGGCAAACAAATATTTGAAAATTTCTTCTTGATTTCAAATGACAAACTACTGTTTAAGAAAAAGAAAAACTTCAAATTTGACAAAGCAATTTTTTTTTTTCAAACTTAAATTCAAACTGAAATTATTGCGCTTTGTTCGGAGATTTTTTATAAAATTTGGCAAAACTAAGTTAAAAAAATACATGAATATGATGTTTTTGCTAAATCTTTATCAAATGTTCAAGGAAAGCTCATTTAGGCCGTCGCCTATCCCTTCAAAGTTGGTTAGAAAAATCAGGGGGCAAAAAAAAATCTTAAAACTTGAAAATTTCAATGAAAATAGAAGTCAAATCAATTATTTTTAGCTTATTTGGTTCGACTTTGTTTTGACTTGTTTAAAAATATTGTGTGGCCTGTTATACAAATTATTCAACTTTTTTGTGAATTCAAAAAAATTAAACAAAACTTGATAAATTGAAAAATATTAAACAAAAGCATCACAATACATCACATTTTCATTACTAGATACTCTAAACCAAAATATGTTTTATTAGTTTACAGTTTTGGGATTTTTTTTAAGTTTAAAACTTCAAAATTTTAGTATTTTTGAAGACGAGCATTGCGTTTTTATTTTATTTTTTTTATTTCCTAAAAAAAATAAAATAAATTGGATGCTTTGATAACAATAGTGCAAAAAATTCCAAGTTTGATAGATTTTTACGTATTTAAAAATACCAAAAGAAAAAGAACCATTAACCATAGGGCCATTAGCAATTTCCTATAGTTTTCAGTTTTTAAGATTCCTACATGGCATAGGATTTCCTATGTTTATAGGACATTTAAAAAAAAATCTCTATATTTGATGATGATTTGAAGAAAGTTTGAACTAAGAAAATTCAAGAACTGAGCTAGTTTTGGTTCAGATTACAGCCTTAAAGTCAATTGTAAAATCTTTGGAAAAATTTAGAGATGTTTTTTGTATTTTTGTATTTTTAATTTATTTATTTGTAACACAAAGGAAAAATCACTCATTTTTGAAAAAAAAAATCAAGGTTATTCTATAACTATTCATTTTTGGTGTGTGGATGGATCAATTTTATAAAAGTTTGCTTTGTTCTATAATTTGATTGAATATAAACAAAATATGTCATCAATTGGAATCATTTTGCACTTTGATAAAAATAAGATATCCTTCAAAAATGTTTAAAATATGAAGCTAACATGTATTTAATGGAAATTCTCTGTGTTGATAAAATTTACTTCAACTAATCAAAAGATCGTTGATAGCATTTGGAAAATCACTCAGGAATATAATAATCATTCGAAAAAATTATTTTGTTGTTTCTTGAAATCTCATGTTTTCCGTATTCTTAAAAAGCTATTGAGTTTAAAATGAATTGTGCATGATGCATTGTATAACAATAATAAAAAAGTTTTTTTGGCGGAAAGTGCGTTAAAAAATACAACACTGAATTTTACTGGTATTCACAATATTTATAAATATGCCAAAATATACTAAAAACAACAACGGTAATGTGTTTTGAATTGTTTTCTGTTTTGTGAACCAAGATCTGATAATAATAAAAATAATAAAATTTAATTGACATAACATTTGTTTTACTAAATTATGATTACAAAAATATATGAAATATGGGGAAAACACTTAAAAATTACGAAAATTATTTTTTTCTTTTTCTTCAAGCGTTGCTGAAAATTTGTATGAACTGGTTCAATAAAGGAAATTGACTTGTGTTTTGGTCTTCAAATAATCTGTAATCTAAAATCATATTTAATTATCAAAACCCTTTACTAAGGGTTCATCAGTCAGTCCTCCAACTGAAGTCGGTGGCGAGTGAACGTTAGCCGACTTCAATCAAAAAAGTTAGTAATTTGTTTTTATCGTTAATTTTTTTTCACTCACACGTCTAATGACGGTTGAAGATTTGTGTGCGAAGTTTTGAAATGGAATTGGCAGCCGATTCGCTCACGGTCATAGCCGGCCCAGACTTTGAGACATTAGAGGCGCGTGAAGTCACGTTTTGTAGCCCCGCTGGCACGGAGGCGCCCAATAACCACCACCGTACCGGTGAGGAACTAAATATTGCGGCACTAATCACATCTCGAGCTTCTGATGGCGGGGTTTACCTTGCTTCGTTAATTAGAGAAAATTTAACGTCGAGGTGGTGTACCTTTGCAGATCTCAGAGATCACCTTTGGAGGTTGGAGTCGCCGGAGCTGGAGGCTGGTGATGTCCTTAATGTTTAGTGCTTCAGCTCAGTTCTGCAAAACCACGAGTATGTAATAAATCTAGAGACGGAAAATTAGCGGTTTAGCAGCAGAGTCGTAAAAAATCGAGCTTCAAACTAGTAGCTTATGCCAGGGGCCTGGATTATGCTCAACCAGGTGCGAGCAACTAGAGACCGGTATGGACACTTTCTAATTACGTGAACAACGCGCGTTGAAGACCATTTCTTCCGTTTCCCATAAAAACTATTGGTCTATGGCGTGTTACGCAACTGATCGAGAGTGAGAAAAAAGCAACAATCTGGAAGGAGAGGAAGGAAGCAAAAGATATCGATATGACTTAACGAGCGTACCAGTTTTGGTCATTGATCAGGGCGGGGTTGAAATGCCTTGGAAAGATTAACTGGTTCGTCTAGGTGAGATCAGTTATCTCGGATGTCGGACTAGTTATAACTATTAATTTTCAATAAAATGACAGTTTTCAAGATCCGGAAACGTTGTTGTTGTTTTACGGTATTACATGTTACAAAATTATTATTTTCATTATTTTTTTTGCTGTAACGCGGTGTTATAAACTGAAAAGATAGAAAGTTTTGTTATCTGCCCAAAATGTTTGACCTGGATTTTCTATAGTTGAAATTTAAAGAGTTCAAACAAGATTTAAACCAATGTACCAGTGTCGATTTCGCAGTGAATAAAACATATTCTGCAAAGTTATTTTATACCAAACCTTCTCTCCGTCACACCTAATCGGATTCGATTGAATAATTGATTCAAAGTGCTATCAACCCATATAAAATGATAATTAGTTTTCCACCACTCGGCTACAATCACAAACCGCGTGAGTCATCATCGCCAAGTTACAAACCGTACCCTCCAAATCACTTACTCATATCGTCAGACCCCAAGCACTAGAAAGAAATTCGGGCCACTTAACCGGTGTACGGCCCGGCCTCCAAGTGCCAGCTTCCTCCGTCACGGTCACCTGGTCCAAACGATACGGCCGGATTGTTATGCTTCAACTGGCAAGATGCGCCACTCACAATGGAAATGCTTTCACTCGTACATCATGTTTATATCGGTCCGACAGAGGTTTTCTGACTGGGCTCTCGGTACGCCGAGGAAAGCTGGTAGAAATCAATTTTGCTTTTCATGTGACTGTGGTTAATCGATCGTGCTTGAACGCATTTGATGCTTTTACTGACATTTAATATTTTGACCGTTTTGATTCAATTATACAAGAGTAGTTTTTTCTGAAGCCAAGAAGTTGGTTCCTTTACTTAGCACTTTCAATGTCGAATCAAGTACCTGTAGACTTTGAAACTTTTTGACGTTCCGAGAAAAAAGCGTTTTAATGTTTGACCTTGACTAAACAAAAACGAGAGCACGCAATGTAAACTATAAGAAATACGTTTTGTTTGGTTGACTATTCTCTGCATTGTCCAGTTGGTTGGTTGAAATAAGTTGCTGGAGCCCCGAGTTATACTTACAAATGTTTCCGGTAGTCGAGCTCGTACTTGTGTTAAACGCGTTCTGACATGAAATTCCTTTGTCCTTTGTCGCACTTACAGCAATTTTCAGGCTGTGGCAAGATAGCACGTCATGATTGAAACTTCTTTCATATTAAAAGTGGGAAAAATGCACGTTTTTCGGTTTTTACTGAATATCTCAGGATTGAAATCGATTTTGGGGATCTGTGAAGGTGAAAAGGTGAGGCATTGTGAGCTACACAAAATGGCGTTCTGAACTCAATTTAGCTTATAATGCACGCGAGGCAAGTAAGCTCGACAGTGACGACTTGTATTTTTTATGAAGTGAAATTTTTGTTTTAGTGGACTATCGCCATATATTTTTTTGAATAGGTCTCATAAACATATGAAACACAATAGCTTAAAGGATCTTAAAAAAAAGACTCTAGAAATAGACGGTAAAACAGATTATTTTCACATTATTATGTGCAGAAAAGTGTCTTAAAACGTTAACAGTTGTTCAAGATACAAAATTAAACAGTGATAAAAAATTATAAAATTAGATTTTGTGAAATTTTCTTTAGTGTTTCAATTTTGAAATATCTTCTAGTCGAATTACATCCTAAACATCATGTTTATCAAAATTATGTGCCATAAACTTTTGCTTGTTTTCACTTTAGAGCAATTCCAGTTCAAATCAGGACAAACTAGTAGGAAATTGGACGGGCTTTCTCAAAAAAATACACTGAAACAAAAATACACGCCATTTCTATGAGATTTTTCAGTTCTTATGTTTGAAAGTGAAATTTTATGGTGATGTCACGATTTTTTTTCGCTCAAAATTTTTGAGGAAATAGCCTAAAATGTTACAAAAAGACTCACGAAAAATGCAGGATGGTATGTCTCTTTTAAAAAATACAAAAATCATTTACTACAACAGTTTTTTTGAAAAGTGGTCTCAACGTCATTTTTTTCAGAATCGATAGTGGGAATCGATTCCCCAGACAATTTTACATAGTCTTCATATTGACCATTGTCTTAAGCCCAATCCTTGGGAAGATACAGCGGTTTTGAAAATAAAAATGTTGAAAAAATAAGTTTTTTGGTGGTTTTTGGCAATTTCTATATGACAGACTTGGTTTTTCAGTCTCGTAAATATTTTTACCGGAAAGCTCGTCCCATTTCCCATAAGTTTGCCTTTGACAGTTTTTCAATTTAAGTTGTCTTATTATTTACGTAAGCTTATTTACTATCCAGGTTTCTACCACATTGAAATAAATATTCTATTTACAGTTATGAGCAATGTAATTAAACTTATATCTGTAAGCCCATACATTTAATTGAAATGCTGTCAAAGACAAACTTATGGGAAATTGGACGAGCTTTCCGGTAAAAATATTTACGAGACTGAAAAACCAAGTCTGTCATATAGAAATTGCCAAAAACCACTAAAAAAACATAATTTTACAACATTTTTATTTTTAAAACCGCTGTGTCTTCCCAAGAATAAGAGCAATGGTCTATATGGAATCTTTTATGTAAAATTGTCTGGAAAATCGATTCCCACTATCGGTTCTGAAAAAAATGACGTTTAGACCACTTTTCAAAAAAAAAAACAGTAGCAGTGATTTTTGTATTTTTATAGGAGAAACATACCATCCTGCATTTTTCGTGAGTCTTTTTGTAATATTTTAGGCTATTTCCTCAAAAATTTTGAGCGAAAAAAAATCGTGACATCACCATAAAATTTAACTTTTGAACATAAAAACTGAAAAATCTCCTAGAAGTGGCGTGTATTTTTGTTTCAGTGTTTTTTTTTTTTCAGAAAGCCCGTCCAATCCTACAAGTTTGTCTTTGACCACTTTTTGATACGATGCAACGGATAGAAATACAGTAATTTTTAAACTGCAAAATACAAAAATATTTAAATACCTTACGCTTTTCTCAAATGTTATTTTCGAGTACTATTGGCTCCATATACACAAAAATGGCTTATATAGGCCTAGAATAACATGTCTACAAAGTTTCATTGAAATCGGAGAGGGTCAGGTACAAAAGTACCAGAAAAATTCCTGATTTGAGCTGGAATTGCTCTTTAGCAAAACAGAAATTTGAGTATTTAAAAAAGTTCAGGAAAAATTCATTATTTGCTGATTTTATTCATTTATTCAAAGTAACAAAATATAAATATTGAAATAACAAGCCATAATTTCAACATTTGCATGGAAAAAGTGTTTTAAAATGCATTTTACACTAGTTCAGTTGTTTTGCAATCATTAGTTTTCAAAAAATGTAAAATTTGACGAAAACAAAAATTTTAGCAAGAAAAAACTTTTCGCGATAGTAAACATCGAAAATTTTCAAAAATTCAAGAGATTTTTAAATCAACCCAAACGTGCTAAAAATGATTCTTAACGCAGGGAAATGCATTTAAAATTGTTTTCTGATCTGATCTGATCTGATTGCACTTAAATTTTCATTGGAAAATTAAAGTTTTTTGAAAAAATATTTTTTTGCCCCATGATTTTTCGGGCAAACTTTGCAGGGGGTGGACAACTTTAAATATTTATTCCATCAATTTAAATGTATTTTGTTGCGTTGATTTACATATTTTCTATATTTGGCCCACTATAACTCACTTGTTGTCTCTCCCCTTTCAAAAACGGTCCGAATTATCGAGGGGCAAAATATATTTTTCAAAAAAACTTTAAAATATTAATAAACTTTTGCGTGCAACCAGATGAAAACAATTGAAAATGCATTCCCTTGCGTTTTAAATCATTTTTGACATGTTTGAGTAATTTAAATAATATTTTGATTTGAGTTTATGTAAATCTTCGTGAACAGTATCGTAAAAAATTTCTTTTTTCCCCAAAATAAACTTTTTTTGAAAACTAATGATAGCAGACTGACTGTACTGCACTGTAAACCATTTTTAATGCCTTTTTGCATAGAAATATTTAAATTCTTGCTATTTTAGTTTTAATATTCTCTATTATTTTTCGCCCTCTACCGAGGGAAAAAACTATGAAAAAATTGTCCCATTCGATATTCCATGACCGACCAGGATTTGATCCCTGAACCTCCTGCTTTCGAGGCAGGAGCCGTAACCATTAATGCACGGAGCCGGTAGAGTTTGAAAAGATTTGGTAGTGAAAAAATCAAATTTTCGTTAAATCAAAATTATAAAAAAATATGTATTTATTGTATAAATTTATTTATTTGTATTACATGTATTAAAATAGCAAGACACAATTTCACATTTATTGTTTAAAAATTGTTGCAAAATGTATTTTCACCCATACAGGTGATATAAAATCATTTGGTTTTAAAAATTAAGATCTGTCGATAAAAATAACTTTTTGTGGTACATCGAAAAATCACTACAATTTGAATGGCTTTGGAAAAAAAACCCGAACACGCTAAAAAATATTTTAAACTCAGAGTCATGCAGGGTTAAATGGATTTCATATGATTGCACTTGAAATTACAATCAAATATTTATGTTTTCATAAATATTTTATTTGTTTTCTGATTTTTCAAGTCGATTTAAAAGTGGGGAAGAGGGTGACTACAATTTTGAAAAATATTTGCCTTGTTTAAAAAGAATGTATATTTTAAATATTTTTGGAAACCAACTATTTAAAAAAATCTTCTTCGTGGCTTCAAGTCGTTGTTGCCTAGAAATGGATAGTTAGAAGAAGAACCAGTTCCACCTGAACAACACACACACCAGGGATAAGGATAAGGGATTTTAAGGATGGTAATTGATAATTATCATTATAATGATCCACTTCACTAAGCAGATAAGGGAAAATCTCCACGCTACCCTCAAGTTAGTTTAGTTTTTTGGGAATTTTAGTATTTATGGAAAAACAAATATTACCTGAGTAAAAATTTTGTTTGGGCAGCACAGTCCGGATTCGATTATCTGATGCCTCAATTACCCGAAGTTTCGATTATCCGAAGGTTTGTTTGGGACCTCGAATAGTTGAATCATTTTTTTATTATCTTACTTTTAACATGTTATTCGAGTTCTGCGATCCCATTTGACTCAAATTTGCATATTTGATTGCATTTCTAAATAAAAAAAATCATTTTTCAACACTTCATTGTCGCCATTTTGACTGCCATCTTGGATTTAAAAATTCTAAATCATTTTAGAGTAGTAATTGGTTCATACTTAAGCTGGACCATCAAAATTAATTGTAAGTTAAAAAAATATGTCTTTTATTGATTCGATTCTTTGAATATTCGATTATCCTAAGTGAAATTTCTCCGAGGCCTTTGGATAGTCAAGTCTGGACAGTACCTATTTTATTCAAAATTGCCCTCATTATTATCTATGACTTTGCTGAACAAACCATATCAATCAGAAAATCCCTTTCCGAAGTACTTATATTTCAAAATATTTTTATGCCATATAATATTATGAAGTTGGCCGATTTTGTTGAGAATTCCTACACCAACTTAAACTTTTTTTCAAGCAGTTTTTTTTTTTTTTTTTTTTTTTTTTTTTTTTTTTTTTATAATTTCTTTTCCATGTACATTCATTCAGTTAAAATATTATTGAGTGTCCAATCACAATCGATGACTTTTCACCTCAATTTTAAATACTAGCAACTTTCATTTATTCATGAAATATTGTAGCTTTCGCTATTCAGTGATTTCAAATGTAGGAGGTCCTGCATGTACAATTTTTTTTTTTTTTTTTTTTTTTTTTTTTCAAGCAGTAGTTTTGACTGAAACATAGAGTCAGTAGTTTTTATTTAAATTAAACAGTAAAGTAAATTAACAAAGTTTCCTTCTAAAGTATGGCAATTTCTGTCTTAGAATCAATATGTTAAGCAATATCTAACTAAGAATATCATTATAATGATTTCCTGATTAGACAAATTGCTTGAAAGCATTCTTTATTCTTCACAATAATGTTTGCTTTTTAGCACTTAAGCCTGCCGCATTAAAATTCCTCAATAAATCTGAAGGACAAATATGCTGAGCGAACCCAGCCTTCCAAGAATGATCCAATGCAAGCTAAAAGTTAAAGATCGTTCAAACAAACAAAAAATCCATCCGCCCATCCAAACAGGTTTGCGATGATCCATGAGGCGAAAAATTCCACCACAAAACCCTGTCAATATAAACACCGTAACATATTAAAGGCAGCAGCATCCATTATGCCTCCCCCCGACCCCCACCTACTCCTCACCCAGGTCACTCCTCAATACGACCAAGTGCAAAACGCCCCCCGAAGGTTACGAGGACATCAAGATATTCAATGTCCACGGGGCAGGTCATCAACAATCGAGGATTGATGCAGTCAAACGGGTTTTTTTTCGGACGTACTTCTTGGAGGTCTCCGTTTTTGGTTTGCAGATTTTTAAATTTGAAAGAACAGGCATTCGGTTCAGGTGAATTACAAAGAAGATTTTTTTTTAATATGACTCGAGATTGGACAACAATTACCCAAACGTCCTTCAAATTCTAAATCTACTTAATTAGAAACCATAACCATGAAGCAACCCTTCCCCTTAATTGCTTATAATAAATCACGGTGCGCGTGATCGTTTCAAAAACCTATGACCACACAAACTTTAGCACTGATGGTTGAACAATTGATACCATCAACGTCGATCAAAACTACCCACACTCAACTGGTTGATGGCAGCAGAAGCGACTTACTGTGAGACCTGAGCGCACAGGTCGAGCGAACCTGACCTGGTCAAGCCTCCGAAACTGTGATGAATCCTCCTAGAGATATCTTAACTAAACCGATCACACTTTGAAGCCACTTCTTCAAAGTATAAATCAGTATTTTGGTAGTTTCCAATTGTTACCTGTTACGATGAATGTTATCTTGATTATCAGCCAATTTATCAACCAAAATCAATACTTTCCCATCGCCCCAAAGAATCAACCAATCAAGTAAAACTTAAACGTTGATGAACTCCAAAAAAACGGTCGATGATTACGGCGGAGTTCCCACCTTCCCCCCCAGAAGTCCAAAGCCAAAACCGGCGGCGGCGGTAATGACACTGGCGATGGTGATGAGCATGATTGGGGCTGGCTGGCTGGTTCACAGGTTGCCACTACTGGCCCCGGAGATTGAAGTTGATTGGAGGAGAGCTGCCGGCCGGTCGGTCGGTCATCATCATCTCCCCAAAATCTCCATGTGAAGTCCATGTGTGTGATGCGGCATGCTGACCACGTGGTGCAGCAGCAGGAGGGGGAAAGCCTGTGGGGGTAGAGGATTGTTGTGGCTCGATATGAGGTAACAGGTTTTTTTTCGGGGGGTTCCGTAAATTGCGTGCCGAGTTATTTAAAGATTTATTAACGATTCTCTGCTTGCTTGCCTCTTTCTTTCGTCTCGATCGTGATGTCATATGGGAAGAATGGCGTTGATGGAGATTTTTTTTCAATTTCGGGGAGAGTCTTAAATTGACACTCGTACAGTTGCTGTCGTAGGTTAGGGATCCAGATGACTATTTGATTTGGTTTTCATAGAATTTGATTGATGAAAACACTACTGATAAAAATGGTAAAATTATTTTAAATCTTGTTGAATATTGTCTACATTATAATCATGGACAGATTTTTTGAATCCTTGTTCCAAAATTTCTTAAAAAGTACTACCCTTTCAGGCCTGATTTTTTTTATATTTCTTAGGTAATGATGGTAAAATGATTTACATGACGATACGAAAATTATGGGCTATTTGGGAAAATTTTGATGTTTGGGTCATATAAAACCCGTCAGGCCTGAAAGGGTTATGCAGATCTTTCGAAAATTATCCATGTGAAAGTGCAGGTGAAAATTAATCTATTCATCAAGTTTAGGGTGCTAAGACCTGTTGTACTAATACATTTGGATTTGCCCAAATATACATGTCGAATATTATAGGTCATACACCCTAACCAAAAATCATTAGAGCCTAGTTCAACAAATAAAGTTGATGAATCCGCTATAACCAGGAAGCAAAGCAAGCTGAAGCAAGGACCAAAATTAGCAACTTTTAAGTTACAGTCCAGACCTGATTATCCAAAGTTTTGCGACCCTATTTTAGCCAATATGAATAGTTTAATGCCTATTAAAGTGATTTTTGCTTTCCTCACTGAGGTAAAGCTATAATTCTGCTCTAAAAATGAACTATTTATTTAATCGAAAACTGAACAAATGTCTGTGTGATGTGACCAATAATATCACTCAATTTTTTCAGCACTGGCTGAACCGATTTTGAACAAACCAGTCGCTTTCGAATTAATTTAGGGTCCCATACGATGCTATTGAGTTGTTTGAAGTTTCGATAAGTAGTTCAAAAGTTATGTATAAAAATGTGTTTTCGCATATTTTTGGGAGTTGAATAAATGGCAGGAAATCGCACCAAATATCATCATGTTATATATCATTGGTTAGGTAATCGAACGACACTTTCTGTTATTTAACAGTATTTGTTATTGAAATGGCATGAATTTTGTTATTACCGTCTGCCCGGCAAAACAGTTTTTTTTTTGTTTCGGAAAAGTAATATTTTTTGTTCAATGTAAATTTTTGTTTTAAGTTTAAAACAAAAATCACTTCTAGAACCTTGTGGGACTATAAACTTCACTGTATTATTATGTATATTCTAATCCGGACAGGAAGTTACAAATATTTTTTATGGAAACTCTTGGGTCTAAGTATTTTGTATTAGAGCAATTCTCTGTGAGTTCGGATTAGTGCGCTGACCACGCGGACGCGCTGTCTTGTTTTTGCATGCTCATTTTCATTTCTTTTGTGTCGCTGTTTGTGTGCTTGGGTGAGTGGTTATTATAATTAAATAATGGCGTCATTAGTGCGCTGACCACGCGGACGCGCTGTCTTGTTTTTGCATGCTCATTTTCATTTCTTTTGTGTCGCTGTTTGTGTGCTTGGGTGAGTGGTTATTATAATTAAATAATGGCATCATTAGTGCGCTGACCACGCGGACGCGCTGTCTTATTTTTGCATGCTCATTTTCATTTCTTTTGTGTCGCTGCTTGTGTGCTTGGGTGAGTGGTTATTATAATTAAATAATGGCATCATTAGTGAGCTGACCACGCGGACGCGCTGTCTTATTTTTGCATGCTCATTTTCATTTCTTTTGTGTCGCTGTTTGTGTGCTTGGGTGAGTGGTTATTATAATTAAATAATGGCATCATTAGTGAGCTGACCACGCGGACGCGCTGTCTTATTTTTGCATGCTCATTTTCATTTCTTTTGTGTCGCTGTTTGTGTGCTTGGGTGAGTGGTTATTATAATTAAATAATGGCATCATTAGTGCGCTGACCACGCGGACGCGCTGTCTTATTTTTGCATGCTCATTTTCATTTCTTTTGTGTCGCTGCTTGTGTGCTTGGGTGAGTGGTTATTATAATTAAATAATGGCATCATTAGTGCGCTGACCACGCGGACGCGCTATCTTATTTTTGCATGCTCATTTTCATTTCTTTTGTGTCGCTGCTTGTGTGCTTGGGTGAGTGGTTATTATAATTAAATAATGGCATCATTAGTGAGCTGACCACGCGGACGCGCTGTCTTATTTTTGCATGCTCATTTTCATTTCTTTTGTGTCGCTGTTTGTGTGCTTGGGTGAGTGGTTATTATAATTAAATAATGGCATCATTAGTGAGCTGACCACGCGGACGCGCTGTCTTATTTTTGCATGCTCATTTTCATTTCTTTTGTGTCGCTGTTTGTGTGCTTGGGTGAGTGGTTATTATAATTAAATAATGGCATCATTAGTGCGCTGACCACGCGGACGCGCTGTCTTATTTTTGCATGCTCATTTTCATTTCTTTTGTGTCGCTGCTTGTGTGCTTGGGTGAGTGGTTATTATAATTAAATAATGGCATCATTAGTGCGCTGACCACGCGGACGCGCTGTCTTATTTTTGCATGCTCATTTTCATTTCTTTTGTGTCGCTGTTTGTGTGCTTGGGTGAGTGGTTATTATAATTAAATAATGGCGTCATTAGTGCGCTGACCACGCGGACGCGCTGTCTTGTTTTTGCATGCTCATTTTCATTTCTTTTGTGTCGCTGTTTGTGTGCTTGGGTGAGTGGTTATTATAATTAAATAATGGCGTCATTAGTGCGCTGACCAAGCGGACGCGCTGTCTTGTTTTTGCATGCTCATTTTCATTTCTTTTATGTCGCTGTTTGTGTGCTTGGGTGAGTGGTTATTATAACTTATTGGACATCATAAGTGCAGTGCTTCGGGGGACGCGCAGTCCTGTTTTTTCGCGATAATTTTCATCGTAAATGATCGTAAAAATTTATTCCAACTGGCATCGATCGATTTTATGAAGAGTAAAGCGTCATTTATTTACTATTTTTGAAATTTGCTCGCGTTATCTAAATTGAAAATAGTAAAAATATACTGATAAGTCCAGCCCATAGCACTACTGCTCGGCTGGCACGCGTTCGATAAAAAAAAACTTTTTAAATGATCAATTATCTATCTTTCCGCAGCCGGCTGCCTAAGATTTAAAATTTTCAACCGATAAACAAAATGCTTATGGTCACATCACTGCCACTCGTGAATCCTGACCCCATACCTATCTACTAACCCCCTCAAAGCTCATGTGATACTTTGTCGGAGATGCAGTCGATTGGGCGGTCTCTATCACTCAAGTATCGGACTAACATTCCCATCCACTTCCCCGTGACCCTACCACTGGTCGTGGCCGGCGCCGGTATTGATCAGCATGATAGGGGCCTTTGAGAAGTTGCGAAGCGAGGAAAGATAGCTCCCACTTATCTTCCACGGCTCGTGGATGTAACTTCTGGAGGTCCTGGTCAATAACGGAGTAGCAACTGCGGGTGGGCACCTATGCTTATGCTTATGCTTATGCTTATGCTTAGAGCAATTCTCTGTGAGTTCGGTCATTCGATTTTTTTTTTGTATTTTTTAATCCGACTGAAACTTTTTTGGTGCCTTCGGTATGCCCAAAGAAGCCATTTTGCATCATTAGTTAGTCCATATAATTTTCCATACAAATTTGGCAGCTGTCCATACAAAAATTATATGTAAAAATTCAAAATTCTGTATCTTTTGATTTTTAATTTCACTTTTTGTCACTAAAACTTGATTTACAAAAAAACACTATTTTTAATTTTTTTTATTTTTTGATATGTTTTAGAGGACATAAAATGCCAACTTTTCAGATTTTTCCAGAATGGTCAAAAAAACTTTGACCGAGTTATGATTTTTTGACTCAATACAGATTTTTTCAAAAAATCGAAATATTGGTCGCACAAATTTTTCAACTTCATTTTTCGATGTAAAATGGAATTTGCAATCAAAATGTATTTTAGGGATTTTTTCATAAAGTGCACCGTTTTCAAGTAAGAGCCATTTTAGGTAACTTTTTGACAATAGTCGCAGTTTTTCATTTTTTTAAATTGGTGCCCATGTTTGCCCACCTTTGAAGCGCTGAGAAAATTCTCTATATTTTGCTTTTTCGGACTTTGTTGATATGACCCATAGTTGCTGAGATATTGCCATGCAAAGGTTAAAAAACAGGAAAATTGATGTTTTCTAAGTCTCACCCAAACAACCCACCATTTTCTAATGTCGATATCTCAGCAACTAATGGTCCGATTTACAATGTTAAAATATAAAACATTCGTGAAATTTTCCGATCTTTCCGAAAAAAATACTTTCAAAAATTTAAAATCAAGAATAACATTTCAAATGGGCGTAATTTTGAATGTTTGGCCCGTTTGAGAAAAATTCAAAAAATCATTACTTAATTAGGTTGTTTTTCGGCTCAGCAGTCAGTGACTGCTGAGCCGAAAAACAACCTAATTGTGTAATACAGTCGAAAACAACGCTTCAAAATCATTACTCGGTCAAAGATTTTTTGCCCATTCTGGAAATTTCTGAAATGTTGGTATTTTATGTCCTCTAAAACATATCAAAAAATAAAAAAAATTAAAAATAGTGTTTTTTTGCAAATCAAGTTGTAGTGACAAAAAGTGAAAATAAAAATCACCTAAATTGTTTTTACCGTGTATCATTTTTTTCAGTGTAGTCTATATCCATACCTACAACTTTGCCGAAGACACCAAATCGATCAGCCGGATTAAAAAATACAAAAATTAAAATTAAAGAAAAAAGACCGATTCCGTAGAGAACTGCTCATTAATGTTATCCCGAGCAGACGGTAATAACGTGGGAATAACATTTTTTGATTTTTGAAAATACTAGGTCAATAACATTTTATGTTATTTATAACAAGATTTGTTATTCGCCGTTATGATTTTTTTGATATTGGATTGTTATTGTAATAACAGACTAATAACATTTTATGTTATTCTTCGAACAAATCTTTGTTATTATTTTTTGTTATTTTAACAACTAATCCGATGATCCCAATAACAGTATTCTTCCATTACAAAAAATGTTATTCCCAAGTTGTTATGGCTTTCAATCAATATCAGATCAATAACAAATTTTGTTATGATAACATAAACTGTTATTGAACTCTTATGCAAAGATGGATTTTGCAAGAATATTTCATAACACTGTCTGTTATTTTAACAGTATTTGTTATTGAAATGGCATGACTTTAGTTATTACCGTCTGTTCGGGATCATTTTCAGTTATTGGCATTTTGAACAAGTTTAATTTTATTTTTTTCTGAATCAACAAATTACAGAAGCATCGATACAATCGATCATCAAAAAAGCTAAGCACTTTTTCTCTACATAGAATAAAATTTAACTAAAGTACAAATGGATAATAAAATTCCAAGAAAGTGTCACTGTTTGCCATTGAAGATTTAGAATTTTAATTTTTCAATTTTGAGAATCGGATAAATAGTTGCACTGCAAAGAATTTATATTGAGAAATATTCTCAGTGATTCCAATTATCCTAAAAATTAAAATTATTTAAATGCATAAGTCAGCTTGAGATATCAAGCGAAAAAAAACAAAAATCAATAGAGAAAAGTCTAGCAAAAAAGGTACCAAGAAAAAATAATTATTTTCACGTTCAGAAAATTGTGTCAACCACTGCAAGTTCCTACAGGCAATGTCACACGTCCACACTCCTCCAATTAATAACCTGGCAGGATTGCTGAACCAGGTGTTGGCAAGGTTGACGGGGGGAAAAGGGGGGGGGGCATTGACCGGTCGTCGTTCATCGGCCATCCAAGGTGGTCTCGCGGCAAGGTTCAACTTACGGAATCCAATATCTTGCAGTGTTTTAGTTTTTTGTTGATTTCTCTGCTGCATGGTTTAATTTTCCGTTACGCGCTCATTTCAAAGGAATTCAAACTATCGCACAAACAAATGAAACCAAAGCTGCAGCACGAGACGTTGCGTTGGACGGACCTTGCATTAGGTATCACTTTCACTAAAAACCTCATAAAAAAAATGGTTACGCTTATGAGATAGCATGTTTCATCATCCAGGTAACAACACCAGGCCGAACAAAACCAACCGCCGCGGTTTTCACTTTTCAATACCGTTTGAACTGAGCTAAAGCCTACCAACTTCAGCTCCGGTAGCGCCGGCGTTTCTTGGTGTAAGCTGGCCGCACGATGGCCAGCGGACGGTGTGTCGACTTGCATAGCGCTGCAGATGGAAAACCTAAAGACCGGCAAATATAACCATTTCGTGTTAACTCATCTGATAGTGGCCTAAACAGAATCACGTCATATCTTTAAGCTTTTTGAGACGGAATTTGTTTATTTTATTTTCATTGGGCTAAGGTATCAATTTGATATGCCAACTCTCTTTTTCGGTAGTCTTCAATAATATATATGAAAGTTAATTTTGACAAAAAATAATGTTATCATTAAAATTCATTAAAAATCTATAAACCTCCCTTCAATTTGCGTAAAAATGTGTTCTAAGGGGTCGTGCATAAACCACGTGGTCTCCTTAGGGGGGGGAGGGGGTCCAAAATCCGATCGAAAAAAACCATGAAAAGCCATGGGGGGGAGGGGGGGGGGTCGACGGCTGACCACGTGGCCTTTAAAAAAATCTTTTCTTAAAAAAAAACAAAAAAATACGCGCTTTAAATTTACTTATATGCATACATTTTTTGTTAAACTTCAAAACCATATAATTATTGTGTTTAAAATTATTACTTATATTTCAATGTCATAATATTTTCCAATTCAATATTGAATTATATATTTCGGCAGATTCATATCAATACTTTGAGCCTGTAATTGAATGTACACTTTTTAATACTAATGTAACTACGTTTTGCAAAAGTTTAAAAGCTGTTAAAAAATAAAGTGACAGTATCCAAAGTTAATATACCCTAAAAAATGCGTACCAAAATGCAAACACAATTTCAGTTTTTTGTTGATGGTATCAAGTAGCTAAAAATGTGCTTGCAAATTTGCATTGAAAGTAGATTTAGTCTTCGATAGTTCTATTTTGGAACAACTTAAAAAATAAATATTGCTGACAATTTTATAAGATTTTCGTAACAAGGCAAAAAACTAAATGGGTAATTCTCCGCCAACTCACACAGCAGTTGCCCCGACCCCTCTTCGATTTGCGTGAAACTTTGTCCTAAGGGGTAACTTTTGTCCCTGATCACGAATCCGAGGTCCGTTTTTTGATATCTCGTGACGGAGGGGCGGTACGACCCCTTCCATTTTTGAACATGCGAAAAAAGAGGTGTTTTTCAAAAATTTGCAGCCTGAAACGGTGATGAGATAGAAATTTGGTGTCAAAGGGACTTTTATGTAAAATTAGACGCCCGATTTGATGGCGTACTCAGAATTCCGAAAAAACGTATTTTTCATCGAAAAAAACACTAAAAAAGTTCTAAAAATTCTCCCATTTTCCGTTACTCGACTGTAAAAAATTTTGAAACATGTCATTTAATGGGAAATTTAATGTACTTTTCGAATCTACATTGTCCCAGAAGGGTCATTTTTTCATTTAGAACAAAATTTTTCATTTTAAAATTTCGTGTTTTTTCTAACTTTGCAGGGTTATTTTTTAGAGTGTAACAATGTTCTACAAAGTTGTAGAGCAGACAATTACAAAAATTTTGATATATAGACATAAGGGGTTTGCTTATAAACATCACGAGTTATCGCGATTTCACGAAAAAAAGTTTTGAAAAAGTTGGTCGTCATCGATCATGGCCGTTCATGGTCACCCGCGACAGACACGGACGACGAAACAAAGAGAAACGCAAAAAGTAACTTTTTCAAAACTTTTTTTCGTAAAATCGCGATAACTTGTGATGTTTATAAGCAAACCCCTTATGTCTATATATCAAAATTTTTGTAATTGTCTGCTCTACAACTTTGTAGAACATTGTTACACTCTAAAAAATAACCCTGCAAAGTTAGAAAAAACACGAAATTTTAAAATGAAAAATTTTTGTTCTAAATGAAAAAATGACCCTTCTGGGACAATGTAGATTCGAAAAGTACATTAAATTTCCCATTAAATGACATGTTCCAAAATTTTTTACAGTCGAGTAACGGAAAATGGGAGGATTTTTAAAACTTTTTTAGTGTTTTTTTCGATGAAAAATACGTTTTTTCGGAATTCTGAGTACGCCATCAAATCGGGCGTCTAATTTTACATAAAAGTCCCTTTGACACCAAATTTCTATCTCATCACCGTTTCAGGCTGCAAATTATTGAAAAATACCTCTTTTTTCGCATGTTCAAAAATGGAAGGGGTCGTACCGCCCCTCCGTCACGAGATATCAAAAAACGGACCTCGGATTCGTGATCAGGGACAAAAGTTACCCCTTAGGACAAAGTTTCACGCAAATCGAAGAGGGGTCGGGGCAACTTTTCCCGATTTCGTGTGAGTTGGTAGAGAATTACCCAAATATGTATTATAAATGAAGTGTCTAAAAATGATTCTCTGTGAAAAAAAAAATTCAAAATCTCAGATCTTAGCTAATTACCGTAGCTGGTCCTATAAGTGATCGAAGAATCTTAATCGAAAGATTTCCTTTTGACACTTAAAACAAACTCAAGATATCTAGTATCTCCTCTCTCATGCAATATTTTTTAAGTACAAAGAACCTAAAAACCCCAATTTCAGGATTATCGCGCAAATTTTCAGTTTCACTACCTCATTTGCAAGTGAAACGTCTAACATTAAAAAATAACCAGTAACGAAAAAACGAACGATACATACTTTAAGATTTACCAAAAAAATTGATGAACATTTTGGTCTAAAATATATTCCTTATTTCATGGGTTACATAATTCGGATTGTTATATTACATAACATTTCATAAAATACACGATTACTATCCATCGTCAAAGTTGTAGGTATTTTTTTAGTTTTTTTTTTATGTTAATAGGGACCATCTCTTGAGCCAAAGAGAAACATGGGCAATAGGGTGCCCAGAATATGGGACTTTTCCTCAAAACCTCGCTCCACAAGCTGAATATAGTTCCTTAGGCTATTATAGGACTATGGGCCAAATAAAAGCAAAATCGGTCAAAATTTACCCATTGATACTCGAAGGTAAAGTTTGCATGGGAAAAATCGAAAAAATGTATGGAAAACCCAATTTTCTTACAGTTTGGTCTGCACGGTGCGCTACTTCCATCCAAATATTCTCAAACGTGAGATTCTTATTGAAAATTTTATGCTTTACAATTTTGTAGAACACACCTAAGCTGTAAAACTCGATCCTGAAAAGATATTCACGATTTAAAAATGTCATTTTTAAATGAAAAACATTTTTTTCACCGACTTTAGGCTCGGGTATCAATGGGTTAATCTCAACCATTTTCGCTCAAAATTTGCACAGATGCTTGAAATAACCCAAAAAACCATTTTTTGCTTGTGGAGCAGGGGGTCATTTTTTCTGGGCACCCTAATGGGCAAACATTTTAGATTTTTAGAGAAAAAAAACGAGCTTCAAACAAACATTGTTTTTGTTTCTCAATTAATTTAAAGTTTAAAAAAATAGGGGCCTTTCCTGAAAATATTAGTTTTTCTTTAAGCTGAGAAAATATACTATACCCTCAACTTCATATTTGAGATAAAACCACTCAAATATATAGACACATTAAAATAATAACTAAAAAGTTTTAAAGAGTCACTTAATTTTCAAATGCCGATATCAATTTGTGAAATAAATTTCAATTCAATGCCGTCAAGATCAACATAAATAAAATTCATTAAAAAAGATGGAACGGTACTTTCAACTCGCTTGAAAAATTATCTTATTTAATATTTTTTTGTATTTATTTTGAGGTAATATCTCCAACCAAAAGTTGGATCAAAAATCTTAAATCGTAGATAATTGCCTATTTAAACAACTGAAAAAAATGTAAAATAAATTCCAAATTTTGGTTCAATCTTTTTTAAATTTATCAAAACACGTAGTCGATAGCAAAGCAATTTAAAGTAAGACTTAAACAATTTGGATGTCCATGACTAAAATAATGATTTTTAGCGCGTTGTCTACAACTTTTCCAAAGACACGAAATCGATTTTCGAGCAATTCTATACAAAATCGGTCTTTATTCTTAAATTATAATTTTTTGATTTTTTTAATCCGTCTGAAACCTTTTTTGGTGCCCAAGCCATTTTGCATCATTAGTTTGTCCATAGGGGAGAGTGGGGAGACTTGATCCCCGGGGACACTTGATCCCAAGCCTGTATCTCGTCAGCATGTGGGTAAAACAATTAGCTTTGTTCTAGAAAGTTGTGCGAAATTAACTATAACTCATTGTAGAAAACACAGAAAAAAATTAAAAAATGTTTAGATTGAGTTACACACATTTTTCTGAAACGAGCTGCAAAAAACTTCCAAGAGATCTTTTTTTCTTTGTTTTGATATGTATAGTAAACACTCAAAAATTATTCAAAAAAATATTTTTCATACATGAATTGTTTGATAAACTTATCAACTCCAAAACCCTTACGCATTTGATGTTAAATTTATCGTCATACTATTTTTACAATCAATTGTTTAAAAAAGTGAGTTTAGGGAGACTTGATCCCTGCATTTTTACAGTCACTTGAATCTGCCTCAAGATTAAATAATTGGGCTGGGTTTTCATACATGGTTTCCTTTAGTATAGTTGTACATAACTTACTGCAGTTTGTACCTTTTTTAAAAAAAAATTTTAAACAAAAATTTCCAGCTTTTGTTAACATGCTTAATTTTGGTCGAAAAAATAATATTTTAAGTTTTTAAATATTTTACATACTAAACTTTTTATATTTTGAACACAAACGTACAGGTTTTATGTGAAATTGCTGTAACTTATAGAGAATTAAAAGTTTGGGTGAATAAGAAACATTTTGCTTAAGATTTCTTCAGAATGTTGAAAGGGGGATCATGTTACCCCTAACATTTTTAAAATGCCCGTTTAAAATATTTTTTTAAAACGCTTGGCATGATTCGAAGAGTTAATCTGATGAAATACCCTCATAAGCCAAACATAGATGAATGTTTAAGCTTTCAACTCATGCAAAAAGTTTATAGTTTTGTGAGAAATTGACAGAGTTATGTGCGATACAAAAAAAGGGGATCAAGTCTCCCCACTCTCCCCTATAGTTTTCCATACAAATTTGGCAGCAATGAAAATTAAAAAATCTGTATCTTTTGAAGAAATTTTTGGTCGATTTGGTGTCTTCGGCAAAGTTATAGTTATGGATAAGGACTACACTGAAAAAAATGATAAATGGTAATTTACTTTGCTGATTTTTAATTTCACATTTTGTCACTAAAACATGATTTGCAAAAAACGCTATTTTTATTTTTTTTTAATTTTGCCAATTTTTCAGAAATTTTCAGAACGGGCAAAAAATTGTTGTTTGAGTTATGAATTTTTGAATCAATACTGATTAAAAAAAATCGAAATATTGACCGCAACTTTATTTCAATTTTATTTTTCGATGTAAAATCAAATTTGCAATCTAAAAGTACCTTAGTGAAATTTTCATAAAGTGCACCGTTTTCAAGTTATAGCTATTTTTAGGTAACTTTTTTTTAAATTAGTTGCAGTTATTAATTTAAAAAAAATAGTGCCCAAGTTTGCCTAATTTTGAAAAAAAAATTTTTTTTGAAATGCTGAGAAAATTCTTTGCTGCTTTGTTTCTAAGATATTGCCATGCAAAGATTTTAAAACAGAAAAATGGATGTTTACTACCCAAATAACCCATAATTTTCTTATGTCGATATCTCAGCAAATAATGGTGCGATTTTCAATGTTTATAAATAAAACTTTCGTGAAATTTTCCGATCTTTTCGAAATCAATATTTTCAAAAAAATTAAGACTAACATTTCAAAAGGTCGTAATATTGAATGTTTGTCCCTGTCTCTGATTCTTGTATGGAGAAAAAAAATTAAACAGCTCGACTTTTTTGGACACACTGAATCATTGGAATCAAAAAAAATTAAACAGCTCGACTTTTTTGGACACACTGAATCATTGGAATCAATCATGCTTAATAAAAAAGAAAAGTTGCTTTAGTTTGGACTTTATGAATGTTTGGAATTAAATAAATACTAACTAGGAGCTTTCATAACTAGATATTTTCCTTAAAATAAAATGAAAATATTTTTTTCCTGAAACAAAACTTTTCTATTTAATTAATTTCAATTTTAAGAAAATATTTTAAAGCGCATTTAAATTAAATCATGAATGCTGTTTATAAATCAAAATAGCTTTAATTCTTAAAGCATATTTATTCTGGATGCAATTAATTGCACTGCAATTCCATAATTTTGAATACATATGTTTTACTAAGTTGCTTGTTTTGTTGAGAGTATTTTTTACTTTCTGTACCATTTCAATAAATTGTTATACTGTTATTATTTACCTTAAACTTTGTGATATCATACTTTTTTCACACTTTTAAGTGAATTTCTGTTTTTTTTATATATTATTAAATTGGTTTTAATGGTGTTACAGCACCTACACAAATTAAAATGTTTTCTGTTTGACCCAATGTCACCCCCTCTAAAGGGTGAGTTTGAGTTAATTTTAAAACGATTGGCATTTATGAACGGTGTGATTATACTAGCCATATTCTGGGAAAATGTTGGTAAATTCAGGAGCATTCCCCAACAATATTTATTTCGATATAATTTGAAATGTTTTATTGTGTTAAAATAACAACAGTAATATCGTTTTTTGACCAAAAGTCACCACCACTGACGGTACATCATTTGTGGATAAACATTTTTTAAATCTATACTTATTTTGTATTTTTTTTAAAGATTTTTCACCTGGGAGGAAAAAGCCACGTGGTCATATAGGGGGGGGGGGGGGGTTGGCGTGAAACCACGAAAAACCATGAGGGGGGAGGGGGGGGTCAAAAATTCTCCAAAAAAAGGCCACGTGGTTTATGCACGACCCCTAAGAGGAAATTTTTGTCTCTGATCACGAATCCGAGCTCTATTATAATCATATATCATATTACTCATCGAAAAAAAATCAAAATAGTTTGATTATATTGACTGAGACACTTTAAACTCAAATTATGAAATCGGAGCCAAGATTCTTAGGTTTAGATTCTAGATATACAAATTTAAGATTTTTTATAGAAATAAATTTGCTAAACATAGCAGAAATTCTTAGCCAAACGGTCAAATTAAAAACAAATACTTCAACCATTACTCATATCTTTGAACATTCCACGAAACGTTTCCAGATGTCATAAGTAACAAGAAACGACCCGTAAATACCCAACTAAAGCATGCAAGACCAATTATCCCATTATGCTACTACCTTCAAAGGGCTCTACGAGCCTTAAGGATTTCCACTTGTAGCCAAAGCTCATTACAGATCACAACGCTGAGCAGATCTCCCTGTGGGCAGACGTCATCTTCCAGCGGTGGCCATTTGGTTAAATGCGTTTTGATTTGAGCGCCTCTTTCACGTGGACTGGAAAAATGCCGCGGCCGCCGTTTTGTGGTCGTCATAACGACAAAGAGACCTCTGCTCTTAAATGTGGCGCTTCCAAAGACTCCGCCGGTCGTTATCGTTAAAATAATAATTATAATTAGCGGCGGGGAAATAATTATTGCGATTATTTTCCAACTCATTCACCACACTCACTCGAACTCAGTCTCAGAAGTTGTTGCTGGATCGGGGGGGGGGGGGAGAACGCAACGGTTTGAGCTCTTTTCTTCTCGCGGTTTTTTTTGGAGTCCGCTTGCCGAACCAATTGCACCCACACAACACTGTCGCTTTGTCGTTCGTGACGACTAATTGGGCGGAAAACTGGTGGAACTGGATGAATCCAGCTGTGGTAGCGGGGAGTTAACGAGAGGTTGAGATTTCTGGACAAAATCAGTGTAATCCGATTTGAAGATGTTGTTCCATCCTTAATTTAAAAGAAAAGGAAGGCGAATCGCGAACCACCCTAACAATGCTGCTGATATCTGAACTCAAATTTGCTCGAATCAAAACCTACGACAAATATTTCACCAGTTGAGCACCTTTACACAATGATAGGAAACAATCAACATTCGCCTGACTATCGGCGAACATCTCACTATAAAAGCCCCCTTGGGCGCCTTCCCAGAACGACAGTCGTGGCGACCTCCGCGAACGTAACTAAACTGCGCCAGTGAAAAGTGATACTCAGCAAACTATGAAGAATCTTCCGGTGGTGACCCTCGTGGGTCTCCTGCTGGTGGCCACGGTTAGTGCCGTGCAATACAAGCTGGAGTTCTACGAGGCGCCCGTAACGGCAACGCTCAACAGTACCAGTCGGGTGCTCACGGTGGCGAATGACGGGAAAGTGGTGCAGACGATCACGTTGGGACGGGATTTGGGGACGTCCCAGGACATGGAGGAGATTGCGAATGGGTTCAAGTTGAAAAGCATAGACGGTGAGGAGTTTGAAATTACGAAGGATGTGGACGAGAGCGGTTTCTCGTTGTTTACCGTCGCGAGGAAGTCCCGGCACCGGTCGCGGAAGGTGGTGGACTGTGTGAAGATTTCCGGGGCGAATTGGTACGGGGGACCGCAGCAAAAGTATCAGTACTGGCCGATTCAGAAGTTGCGATTCAACGAGTATTCGTATTTGAGCAAGGAAGCGGATAACTGTGCGGTGGGTGATCGGTATTGGCTGAATTCGTTGGGATCTTTTGTGTTTGTGGACAGAACTGCACCGCTGTTTGTCGATCAGAACTACGGAGAGCCGGGTTATTTGTGCTTGGAGGCGAAGAAGACGCTGCCGTATGACGTTTATGATGCGACGTATTCGTTCGAGTACAAGGTAGGAGTTGCAAATCATGCTAAGGCCGCACACCTGAAGGCTGTGGGTCACATCCTCGGGAAACCTACGGGATATCCGGCGGAAGAGATGGTCAAGTATCCCATTTGGTCAACGTGGGCGAGGTACAAGAGGGATATTGACCATGATTTGGTGCTGAAATTCGCGGATGAAATCATCAGCCATGGTTGGGTGGACACACAGTTTGAGCTGGACGACAACTGGGAAACTTGTTACGGATCGTTGACCTTCAATACGACTCAGTTCCCTGATATCCAGGCCACTATCGCAGCTATCAAAGCGAAGGGATTCCCGAGAGTGACCATCTGGATTCATCCGTTCATCAACAAGGACTGCGAACCGATCTACTCGGAGGCAAAGCGGATGGGATATCTGGTAGCGGATCATACCGGCAATACGGACACTCAGTGGTGGAACAGTCAACAAGGTCAAGCAGCGTACGTGGACTTTACGAAGCCCGAGGTAGCGCAATGGTTCAAGGACAGATTGGCGAATGTTTTGGCTGTGAGCGGGATCGACAGCTTCAAGTTTGACGCCGGTGAAGCTAGCTGGTCTCCTCCGGATGCACTTCTGAGCGGTGATCGCAAAGACAACCCAAACAATATCGTGTACGACTACCTCCGAACGGTAGCCTCAACCGGCGGAAACCTGGTTGAAGTGCGTACCGCTCACAATACCCAAGATCTGCCCGTATTCGTGCGCATGATCGACAAAGATTCCGAATGGGACTGGAACAACGGCCTACCGACGCTGATCACCACGCTGCTGCAGATGAACATGGTCGGCTATCCGCTGGTCCTGCCCGATATGGTCGGTGGAAACGGTTACAACGGAGCTCCGAGCAAGGAGATGTTCATCCGCTGGCTACAGGCGAACGTGTTCATGCCCAGCATCCAGTTCTCGTACGTTCCGTGGGACTACGACACCGAAACGGTTACGATCGCCAAGGCCATGACCACGCTGCACGAGAAGTACACTCCGCAGATCATGGCACGCTTCAAGCTGGCCGTTTCCGACGGCCTGCCGGTGAATCCGCCTCTCTGGTGGATCTCCCCTGACGACACCAATGCCCAGAAGGTCTTCGATCGTAAGTAGGCCAAACATTACATCAATATCCCCTTTCTAGCAAATACATTTTTTCAGAATTCCTCCTCGGCGATGACATCATTGCGGCGCCGGTCATTCGGGAGAACGCTCGCTCGCGGGATATCTACCTGCCGGCGGGGACGTGGATCGACGGCAACAGCAACGCGGAACATACCGGCCCCAAGTGGATCCGCAACTACAGCGTTCCGCTGAGCATGCTGCCGTACTTTGTGCGCAAAGACGCCTAGTCGGTGAGCGTTCTGAAACGTAAGACTTGAGCAAATATAAACTTGCGGGAGCTGAACGGCTTTGTTTGGTTGATAAACACTTTAGATATCACGGCCAAATAAAGGCTTAAGCGATAATAAAGAGGTAAAAACTGATGGGAAGTGCTCAATGGCTTGCGTGATTGTGATTGTACTGATTGTTGATAGTGATTCGTCATATAAGTTTCGAGATTGCCACCAAATAAGATGTCTCTGGATCATTACCTCAGAAAGTTACATCATTATGGAAAACATAAAACATTCACTCTCTGTCCGGAAATCGTTTACTTTCAAGAGGACTTCACCATCCCTCGTACCGAAACCCACGTGTCAATAACAAACGAGTACACAAGTCAAATAAAAACTGAACCAAACAAAACCCGATGTTTACAACCTGCTGCCCGTCGCCCGTTAGACACCTCCGGACAAATTGCTGTCCATCTTCCATCTCTGGTGGCCCCTGTGCGAACAAGTGCCTTTCAAAAACACCAACCTCAGGTCGGACGACCACCTCGAAGCCGGCAGTGATTACCACCTCAAAAGGTGCAACACTTTCCCTTTGGCACACACACACACGTGGTCTGTATGGGAGATGTACTTGTCGGTCTCATCAACGTCGAACCCCGCCAGAGCGCAGTCAGACGAGATGTGATCAAGTGCGTTTTATTTGAGTTAAAGTTTTTTTTTTCTCTCCTGCAGTTTTTCTGTGTACTTTACCGGTGCCGCACTGCCACTGTGAGATTGCTGAAGCGGCATCCCCAGATGAAGTAACTTGGCGTAGCTTTTGATGGTTCTTTTGCCATGTTTTGATTGCCGATTTCGTAATGTCAATATTATGACGCTTTTTGCGGAGCATTTATGGAAGCTGTACTTGGCCGTTATCTGCTTCCATTCGACTTTAGATTTCGTTTTCAAATAAAAGCAAAATGATCCTAAATTTTTCAAGTAGAGTTGAGTTCAATCGAGGTTCAACTTCTGACCACCTGGGACTTGACCTGGACCTTCAAACTAATAGGTTCACCAACAAATCAGAAAACAATCATAGTTCTGCCCAAGAAACCACTCCGTCATCGAAGCAAATTGACTTGGCAAAACTTGGAACTGCATTCCGACCCCAATCAGGTGTAACTGTTCACCTAATTTACTCACCTCATTTCAAGTTGGCAACAAACACAAAAATTGCCATCATTAATCCTAATTCACGTGCACCAAAAAAATAAAAAAAACGCCACATTCAGGTTATATCATTGACAAAACGCCCCAATCGAGGTCAGCCATCACAAACACACCTGCTGAAAACGGTAAACAGTAAACAAAAATAAACACCCCGGGGCCAACAGCCTCAACTAACAATAATGAGGTTCGTTTCACGTCCATTAGCTCGTGCATTGATTGGTGGTCTCCCCTGGACGGACAATGTCCGTCGGACATCTTTGAAAGTCAACGCCACTGGACAATTTACTGCGGCTTCTTCACCATCAATGGAAAATCAATGAACTTTAGTCATAGTCCGAATTTGGTTCATCTTTTTCGGTGGAGATAAGGCGACGAACCTGAAAAGGGTAGATTTGGTGCTGACCTAGACAAAGTGTCGAATGGCTTAGGGTTGTTTGAGCCGTTATTTTACATTCACATCACATTATAAAGCAGAAATTTCACTTCAAGGTCATAAAGGTATCTGAATCTTGAAAATTGATTCGGGGGTTCCTTGACCGAAATTATGTGATTGTGATTAAGCTTCATCCATAAAGTACGTCATGCTAAAATCAGCCAAAATTTAATTCAATTTTACCCCTGGAAATGTGTAATTTTACCACTTATCTGGTGTAATTACATCATAAAAGAGGTTATATTCAACTTTCCAAAATTACAGCTTCCAAATTTACACCCAAAGTTAAAGAACGAGGGAATAGTCCTCACGAAAAGAAACGTGAGGAAAGTGCTATTTTGCGAGAGTATAGTCCTCTCGCATGTTCATTCGTTCATTGGAACAGTTTATCCTATTGAGTGGCTTATATGGACTAATGACCGCCACTTGATTACCGAACCATGGTAGCCCATACGGCAAAGGCACGATTCAATATGCCGAAGGTCTTGGGTTCGAGTCTCGGTACCGGTACTTTTTTTATAGATGAACTTTTTTGAAGATGAACCCATGAGTAAAGTACTCTCAGTAATTTCGGGATTTATCCTCTCAGTCCGCACACAGTACCATTTTACTACCGAGTCGTGCTCTTTATCCTCTCGTATGCCGATGTCCAGTTCTGGGTGTACATTATTTTTTACTGTGTGAGCCTGGAAAAATTATGTTGCTGTGTAAAATTTTAACATACTTTAATCTTGTTTACCTTGTGTAAAACAATTTTTGCTATCTACTAGTGCGGTTTACGGATACATGAAAAAGATAAATTTTTGAGAGTATCAACTGGAATTTCTACACCCAGAACTGGGCATCGGCATGCGAGAGGATAAAGAGCACGATTCGGTAGTAAAATGGTACTGTGTGCGGACTGAGAGGATAAATTCCGAAATTACCGAGAATACTTTACTCATGATTTGTCTGATCACGCCTTCCGTCGGACAGGGAAGTAAATGTTGGCCCCGGACTAACCTAGAGGTTAGGTCGTTAGCTCAGTTCAGGTGTAGGAGTCGTCTCCCTGGGTCCTGCCTCGGTAGAGTCGCTGGTAGGCAGTTGGATTAACAACCCAAAGGTCGTCAGTTCGAATCCTGGGGTGGATGGATGCTTAGGTGTAAAAAGAGGTTTGCAATTGCCTCAACAATCAAGCCTTCGGACACCTAGTTTCGAGTAGGAATCTCGCAATCGAGAACGCCAAGGCAATGCAGTAGAGCGAATAATTTGATTTGATTTTTTTTTGATTGACTTTACTCATGGGTTCATCTTCAAAAAAAAAAGTTCATCTATAAAAAAAAGTTACTGTTACAATGAACGAATCAACACGCGAGAGGACTATACTCTAGCAAAATAGCACTTTCCTCACGTTTCTTTTCGTGAGGACTATTCCCTCGTTCTTTAACTTTGGGTGTAAGTACTTTGACCACAAGAGCTTGCCTGAAAATCTGAGCTAATTTTGTTAAGGTATGGTGTTTTTACCATTGACCTGAAGTTAGTATCGGACTTTAATAAATTAACTAGGGGAGTTATTACTTTTTGGAGAATGTTTCCTAAACCTCTATCAATTTTTCTTATTTTCAAGATTTTTAATTGGTTTTGATCCGAGGAATAACTTTGTAGAACATAGCAACCCGAACAGACTAATAATAACTAAATTCATGCCAACAAAAACAGAAAGTGTTATGGAATATTCTTGCAAAATCCATTTTTGCATAATAGTTTAATAACAGTTTATGTTATCATAGCAAAATTTGTTATTGGTCTGATATCGGTTGATTGCCAAAACAACTTGGGAATAACATTTTTTGTTATGGAAGAATACCGCCAACTGTTATTGGGATGATCGGATTAGTTGTTAAAATAACAAAAAATAATAACAAAGATTTGTTCGGAGAATAGCTAAAAATGTTATTAGTCTGACATTACAATAACAATTCAATAACAAAAAATAATAACGACGAATTACAAATCTTGTTATAAATAACATAAAATGTTATTGGCCAAGTATTATCAAATATCAAAAAATGTTATTCCCAAATTATTTCCGTCTGCTCGGGAAAGCTCTTAGAGTCGATCCCGAAATGATACAGAAGGCTCCCTGGAAGATGTTTTTTATTTATCATCAAATCGGAAGCGTGTAAACCTTTTTTTTTAATCTTCGTTGCGGTCGTTGATAAGGACCGTGTACCCAAATCCCGGTGAGAGAATTCCATTTTGAGAAAAAAATCAAGGTTTCTTTTCATTATTTGAAATTTAAATGTTTGACATTTGCAAAAACCAGCAAACGGTTTTTGTTTTCATGGCTACCTTCGTTTTGTTTAAACAATTATTTTTGACAAAAATGGTGATAATTTTTTCTGTTCTTTAGGCATTCGCTTTCATAAACTTCATTTCTTATATATCCAGAGATTTTTTTTTTTTTTCTAATCTAATCTAATCTAATCAGACCCTAGCGCAGCCAATCTTTCCAAGGGATCCTGGAGAGTGCCTTAGGTTAGATGACGCCTAGCACTCTTCTTGTCATTTATTAACATTTGTAGTGCGCCATTGCCTTGAAATGCATTGAAACATCACAAGTGTTAAAGCGACCAGGCCTACTGCGTAAAGCCGTATCGCAGAGATGACTCGTAATTGGGTTGAGTTTGAGCACTGAGTGTTCGAACAACAACACAATTCTGAATCGACGGTGGAGGAAGAAGCGTGGGGACACACCACCATACGCTCCGAGATTTTGGTTGTATTCGTTGGGAGCACCATGCTAAGAATGTTTGGTACTCCGGGACCCTCTGGGATGGGACATTGTATTTCCACGAATGCCCTGGACACTATTTGCCGTGGTTATAGCGCCACAACTCGCTCTCAGTAACAGTATTCCTAATTCCAGTCCATTCTCCAAGTCGACATGGCCTAGTGGTTAGCATTTTTGCTTACCAATCCAAAAGACGGGGGTTCGAACCCCGCAATGAGTGACTTTGATTTTTCGTTCATATTTATCATTTCTGATTTCTGTGTTCTAAACTTTCTCATTGGGAGCAGATGGGCATCGAACCCAGAACCATTCGCTTACAAAGCGAACACCGTAACCAGTCAGCCACGGCCGCTCCTAAAGCCAGCCTTCGGACGCCTAGAAATGAGCAGAAACTTGAAACTTTTGAAATTGACATCGTTTTTTTTTTTTTTTTTGATAAAAAAAGCTGCGTCTTTCAATTACGAAAATTTTGGTACCCAAACATGTCACGGTCATTGCTGAAATTTTAAAGTTATCACATTTTTTATAATTTTAGCATGTCCTACTCATGTCAACCTAATGGCCAAACAAAAAATACGGGTCTACTTATTTCTGCTAGGAACCCTTAGAAAAGTGTTTTTTTTTCGGTATAGACTCTTTTCAAATGGAATTGCTGTATGAATTCTTTATATTTTGTAACTATTGCTGTTTCAAACATTATTTTTCTGAGGTCAGGTCATCAGCTTTGTTATACCGTTAGTGGGGGTGACATTGAGTCAAAGTGCTTTTTTTACGGATGTTTCCAATTTCTCAAGTTCATTCGCATTCGCTTTCATAAACTTCATTTCTTATATATCCAGAGATTTTTTTTCGGTTAAAAAGGATCCTATGAACATAGGAAAGATCATAGTAAAAGGAACACTTCCACGTATTTCTATCGGCTCTTCTCTTGAGAAAAAAACTAGGAGCTGACGATTGGTAAACCATCCGGTTGTGCCTTTTGAAGATTTGCTGTTTCTTGGTGAGAGCTTTCCATAGTTATTTACTAGATGATTATATTCCCCTATATTGTTATACTATAAATTAAATAACCTTTCTTCCCCTCACCTTCTTTCCCATTCCCCAATTCCCATTTACCCAGTTCCACTTCCTCCCTAAAAATATAATTATCTGCCAAATTTACACTAACACACCACACCTAACTGATTCGGAGCGTTTGGTACGGTATGTCCACGCATCCTTCCTCCCCTGTAGATTCTGTGAAATGTGATCCGTTCTCAGAATCCTCTCTGCGGTAAACACAACGCAGTAGGGCTGGCCGCTTTAATTTTTGTAATACATTTTCGGGTGTTCTCGGATGTACTGCAATTATTAATATTGACAAGAAAAGTGCTTGGGGCGTAATCTAATCACAACACTTTCCAGCATGCTTTCATCGGACTGGCTGCGTTTGTGTTAGATAAGATTAAATTAGATTAGAAATCGGAAGCGTGTAAACCTGTTGACCCTCACAGAACCCTGTAAAGCGATTTCAATCCTGAGATATTCAATAATCAACGAAAAAACGCCGTGCATTGATGTCACTTTTCATATGAAAGAGATTTCAATCTTATCGTGCTATCTTGACACACCCTGAAAATTGCTGCAATTGCGACAACATGCCAAAGGGATTTCAGGCCTGAACGCGTTTGACACACGTACAAGGCCGACTACCGTAAAAATTCGTAATTATAAAGGTCAAACATTAAATCGCGTTTTTCTCGGAATGTCAATAAGCGACGTGCGACAAGATTGCACGACAACGTCGGCTTGAAGCATTGGACGATTTTTTTTGTTTTCAACATTTTGCTCTCGTTTCATTTTAAAGTTTAAAATAAAACTTAAATTATAAACTAAGCCAGCCGTTACATGGCCATACTGCAACCCAACACCTCTGAAACCAGAATGTTTCTCTCCCTCGCGTTCATAATTTATCGATTCAACACTTCATTAGATACGATCGGTCACGGATTTGCTGGCTGGCTGCAACCAAAGCTCTGCTCTGCAGGCAGTCCCGGATCAAATTCCACTGCCTACAAGCTTGCCCGGAGTGTACTCTCTGCTCCCGCAGTAATCCAGCACCGGGATGAGTCAGCAGCATCCATCGACCAGCTGTTGACCGCGTCTTCCAAGTTGGGAGAGCAAAGAACGAAAAATGAAACCATCTTTCTAGCGACGACGACGACCTCGAACATCCGTATCTTAATCGGAGTGACGCTGCCCAGCGAAGCCCTTCTTCAAGGGTCCCTTGACTGATGGTTCTGGACACACAGTCGGTCGTGTGGCCTAACTGTAAACCTAGCAGACATTCCGATCAGCAGCGAGGTCTGATTGTCCATGCTGCTTCTGCTACACTAATCGTCTTGAACTCTGTCGGGGCACGATTCAGATTTTACACCTTTGGGATTTTGAATGCATTGTAGCACTTTGCTGGAGAGGGATTTGTAGAACCGGGAAATAAATCTAATCTCGGCGAGGTATGGTGCTGGAATCCGTTAAGAACAATTCCACGGTGTGGAACACGAGTGTTCTCTGGTTAAGCTGGATCGAAATCATTGCTAACATTTTCTTTTTCCTATGAAGGCACTTATTTACAGTTTTGCAGAATCTTAAGACAGAACGTACCTTGGCTTCGAAATTGTTTGGATTCACACAAATTCAAAGCCATTCCACACCGCTGATCATTTAAATCACCTCGATCAAAGAATTGCCATGTAACTTCGTATCCAACCCCATCATCATCACGGTCAGATCTTTATCTCGCCAACATTGGCCTCGTCGTCCACGGTTCGCTTAAAGTTCCGTAATCGATGAAAAATGGCCCCTCGCAACCGCACCAACATCCAAAAACCAAAATAAACATTCAAATTCGACACGCCGGCTCAGGTCTGTTGCTCTTTTTATTTGCTGCCCCATTGACATAGTGAAAAAAAAGCTCCACCACGCGGGCAAATTAAAATTGTGCCATAATTTCAAGGAAATTAATCAAAATCCGCATCACGCCTGTTAATTAATTATGTTGTTTTAATTTACTCCACTTCCCGGTCGGCGTGTACGCAGTGTGGAATGATACTCGCGAACATTTTTTTTTTTTTGCTCACTTGTCCATCATAGTAGGGTGCATTGGGGTGAAGTAAGCCCTAAGTTGACGCCAATTGTAATCTGTCATAAGGAATGCTGTTTTGCCTACTCTGCTATGCATGGCCAGGCCTACAGCTTCAAAATTCAGCGCAAAGACTAATCTTTCGCAGCAACCACAACCTCCCCCAGCATTGACTTACAGAGTGGTGTTGGGGCCTTATGGCTCCACTACGGTCCACTACTCTATGCGTCGATGAGCAGCTTCATCGCTGTGGGGGAAATTACCGACCATAGAAAAACTGGACAACATGAGCTCGGTAAAAAAAATGCGTGGGTATGCGCCTTTTTTTCGAACCACTTCACCATTTTGGTTTGTTTTCATGAGCTTTCCGAAACGATTATAATTTTTATTTTTATCGCCATTCGTCGTCGTCGTCCGGGGTTGCTGTCAGTCAGCGAGTCAGTCAGTCAGTAAGTCAAAAAAGTAGAGAGCAAAAAAAAAGGTTGACGATTGGCTTGCTGGTTGGATAACTTCAATAACTACAGCTTAACCCCCTCCGCGGATGAGGGTGGTGGCACAGAGTAGAGATTACTCTGTGGTGGTGGGTTGTAATGCTACCAGAGCAGGGGTGTGAATGGATTTGGGGTATTAGTGAGGCTTGCTGTAAAAAATGTTGAGCAGGTCACGGGTGCCAATTATGTGAACTGTTGCTGGTGCTGGTACCCTACAGTGTTGGGGAAAAGTTGAGCGGTGTTTGATTGTGATCTGGATTTGGTGTTTGAAGAAGTTATTTTTAAGACTGTTTTATTTTTCAAATCAATCCAACTATCTTCTATCACGAAGTATTTTTCCTAGAACTTTAAGAAAACATATCGGCCAATCCACACCATTAAAAAGGGATCTTCCCGGCATTTTCGGGGTGAATCAAAACATTTCATTGCATTTCTTGTGCAGTTTTAGTATTTTTAAGGTTTTTTTTAAGGATTTCAGAAAATTGCAAAAAAAAAGGATTGGAATCAAGTTCATCTTTGTCAAATTGATAATATGCCATGAAAAACTCAAATAAAAAGTTATCGTTACATACACTTTTTCATCAAACAAGTTAGTTTTTTAGGTCGCTGCTATTTCCCGTTTTTAAAGTGCTTTTCGAGTCTTCTATAACTCAGAAGGGATTTTTTTTATTTTGGACAAAACTATCAATTTCTAAAAAACGTGTTTTTATAACTTTTTATTAGGGCTAATTTAAAGTTATTAAAGTTTTTACCCTTCAATCGATTGAAGAGTTTTTTTTTTAAAGTTCAACCAATTTTGTATAAGAATGACCAGTTGGACGTTTGTTGTGGATCATGCTCTGCTTGAACGTGCCGTTCATCATATCGTCGCCATCGTGCTAACTTGTCGTACGTGCATTTTGGGCCAAATTGAGTTAAGAACGCCATTTTGTGCAGCTCACAATGCCTCACCTGTTGACCTTCACAGATCCCCAAAATTCGATTTCAATCCTGAGATATTCAACAAAAACCTAAAAAACTCCGTGCATTTTTGTCACTTTACATATGAAAGTAGTTTCAATCTTGTCGTGCTATCTTGTCACTCCATGAAAATTGATGTAAGTGCGACAAAAGGCCAAAGGGATTTCAGGCCAGGAAAGTCAGGATGCGTTTGTCGCACGTACAAGCTAGACTACCGTAAACATTTGTAATTATAACTCGGGACTCCAGCAACCAACTTCAACCAAACTTTGGGACAATGTACAGAATGGTGAGCCAAACAAAACGTGTTTGTTATTGTTGTTACGTAATGTACTCTCGTTTTTGAATATTCAAGGTCAAACATTAAAACGCGTTTTTCTCGGAACGTCAAAATGGCGGGTGCGACAAGATAGCACGACGACGTCGATATGGACATAGTTTTTTATTTAAAAAAAAGAATCATCACATCCTAGCAATGCACGTTTTACAAAACACGTCAAAAGGGTCAAAATTTTCGAAAAAAACTATTTCCAGAACTTCGAATATTCACATGCCAAAACGTAGAAAATTAGTCTTCTATGTAAATTGGTCTTGTTATCAATTCATTCAAGATACCGTCAGTGGGGGTGACTATGGGTCAAAAAACTATACACCTCTCGAAATTTTAGGCAGATTGGTGAGGTCGATGCGAGATGGGTATGCTTTGCTCGTGGACTCGCTCTTAATAACAAAAACAATTTAAATAACATCGAAAATCTTTCAACGTAGATTTGTTCTGAGATAGTTTACTAACATTTTTCCAAAATATGGTGGATTTTGATGAACACTACCTTAAATGCCAATAGTTTGAAAATTGACCCAATCTCACCCCTTAGAGGGGGTGACATTGGGTCAAATGGAAATAAAATGATGCTCAAATACAACGATATGGTAACAACAAGTCATCTAACAGCGTTTCTAGTTCGAGGGAATCGTATTGACACGCTACAATGTTTGAAGTGGAGATTTTCAAACATTTGGGTAGTTTTCGAGCAATTCTAACAAAAATATTAGAAAAATGATTTTTCGAGAGCTCATTTTTGGCCAAAAACGTACCCCAACTTTAGACATCTGCCAAAATAACAGGATTTATTCTAGGAACGAGATTTTTTCAGCGAAGTCATCTTAAGATGTCCCCTACACAACCCCTTTAACAGAATTCAGTTTCATTGAGAATAACCTAAAAAATGGTAAAATCCGTAAAAAATCACTTTGACCCAATCTCACCCCCAGACCCAATGTCACCCCCACTGACGGTATGTCATAATTTAGGCAAGCCACAGACGTTTTAAGTTTGAAAAGAAACTAGATACTCTCTGCAAAAACTATTAGTTTCGTAACAAATTGATTATATTTTTTTTTTTTTTTTTTGAGAATATAAAATCGATTTTATGCGGTTGACTATTTCTTTATACTTTAGCCATAAAAACCAATTTTATAGCTTGAATAGACACTTTTTTATCTTCAGCTATAATAAAATCACTAAATGAAAGCTGGTTTTTCATCATGGCAAATTTTCACTTTCCTGCTTCCAGTCAAGAAGATGGAGACAAAGCAATTATCTACCTTTATTATATTACCTCTTTTGACGTGTTGCTAATCGAGCTGTTTATTCCAGTGTTCAATAGTCAGCCAATCAGACCTCTTGATTTCTATCTCTACAACAAATTCAACACCTTTCTTACGCAAATTTTCCTTCCGTCTTAATGAATATTTCAGATGACGTGAACCACGGCGCAACCCAACTCAACGCAAGGATGCGTTTGTTCAAAGCCAAAAAGCTCCCAGATATCGCCAGCGCAACTTCGGAACCTGCCAGCACTTCAGAACCCACAGCAGCAGCTTCCAGTGGCAACCTCCTGACCCGTAATGACATTATCATTGCGAGCAGCGCCCAATCAGCCACGGCTGGACCACCCTCGCCGGCAGTGACAGTGCCAACCGACAACTCATCAACGTCAACGCCACCGCCACCGCCACGGGTGACAATCTCATCGACAACTGGCAACACTGCCGGTGGTGACAGCGGGATGGCCAGCGCCACAACGCCACATGCGAATGATAAAATTTGCACAATTAATAACAAAACCGAGAATATTAGATTATCGTCGGAGATGGCACGCAATCAGGGGCTGGTGGGGCCGAGCTTCAACGGGCTGTCGGGCCAGCCGCATCCGATGCATCATCATCAACCGAAGCAGCAGCCCGGGAACATCAACGGCACGGCAGCACTGGGACCGCTAATTGGCAGGAACGGCATCGGTGAGTCACGAGGGACTGAGCGGATGAAGGTGGGGTAGATAATTTGTATTTGAGGGTTACGGGCTGTGAGGCTGATTTTTCGTTAGTTTGTGTTGACATGAAAGTTGGGCTGAAAATTTGATAAAAATTAGTTAGGTTGCAATTGGTGGCCAGCCAGAGTGACCGCGGTTTGCGAATTTCGTTGGCATTGGTTTGGTGATTATGGCTGACGAGGGGGGTTCGGAAACCTGAGAACAAAAAAACAAAAATACTGAATCTGAATACATTAAAAAATGACAGCTAAATAGTTGAACAACAGTACAACTCAAAACAAAACAAGATAAACTGTGCATTCACAGAAAAAAATCAATTCTCGTAATCGTGAATTAAGTTCACAAATGTGAGAACCACGAAGAAATTTGTTCATGAGTATGGTGCATTTGCACCATAAACGTGAATATATTACTTCGTGGTTCTCGCATTCGTGAATTTAATTCACGATTTCGAGAATTGGTTTTTTTTTCAGTGTTGAAATTTAAAAAAAGAAACTTTTGAAATCTACAGCTGATAGAGTAAAACATACAAATCAAAACGTATGCACAGAAAAAAATGAATTTTGGAATGTTGAAAATTTGGTAGGTTGAATATTACCTCTTTTAGTAACATTACATAAAAAAATTGTAAAAATGTGAACCTGATGAATATTCATCAAAAACTGATGAAAATTCATCATTTCCTGGAGTAAAATTAATATTTTTTTTGCCACAAAATCTGTCACCATTTCCTGAAGAATATTACCATCATTTTTTTCTGTGTGAATAAGGTGCTAAACAGCTAAAGAATTAATCCATCAAGCAAATAAACAGTAGGAAACTGAAAAACGCATCATAATCAAATCTGGGAAAAATGAAACCAAAAACATAAATTACTGCATAACAAGAAAAAACGAAGAATGTAACAAGGGTTTTGCCAGCAAGTCGTCGCCATCGTGCTAACTTGTCGTACGTGCATTTTGGGCCAAATTGAGTTAAGAACGCCATTTTGTGCAGCTCACAATGCCTCACCTTCTGACCTTCACAGATCCCCAAAATCCGTTTTTAATCCTGAGATATTCAACAAAAACCGAAAAAACTCCGTGCATTTTTGTCACTTTACATATGAAAGAAGTTTCAATCTTGTCGTGCTATCTTGTCACTCCATGAAAATTGATGTAAGTGCGACAAAAGGCCAAAGGGAATCTGCTCCCAACGAGAAAGTATAGGAAATATTAATCTTGAAACTATGAACATGAACGAAAAATCAAAGTCGCCCGAGTCGGGGTTCGATCCCCCGTCCTTTGGATTGGTAAGCAAAAATGCTAACCACTAGGCCATCACGGCTTGGTGAGCGACGTCTGGAAATAGGAATACTGTTACTATCAAACTATATACGCGCTGGGTCCTTGTCCATTTGACAAGGGTTCGGAAGTTCTAAATAACGTTTGAACCCGATTGGTGCAAACGTTCTTCAGGGCGGGGCTTGTCGATAAAAGCTGAGGGACCTCGCGCTCGGCTAGCCAGCGTAGAAATGGGTCACCGAAGCTCGGCAGAGCTAACACCTTCCAAATGCCTATGCGAGTTATTTGCATGTATAGAATGTAGATCTAAAAATACATGGAAACAACTCAATTTGTAAGAAGCGACCGCGTGGTCCCGTTTGGTTGGTTGCACACAAAAAAAAAAAAAAAAAGTGCGACAAAAGGCCAAAGGGATTTCAGGCCAGGAAAGTCAGGATGCGTTTGTCGCACGTACAAGCTAGACTACCGTAAACATTTGTAATTATAACTCGGGACTCCAGCAACCAACTTCAACCAAACTTTGGGACAATGCACAGAATGGTCAGCCAAACAAAACGTGTTTGTTATTGTTTACATTGCGTGCTCTCGTTTTTGAATATTCAAGGTCAAACATTAAAACGCGTTTTTCTCGGAACGTCAAAATGGCGGGTGCGACATGATAGCACGACGACGTCGAAGTGGTGCATGTCTCAGATTGCCCGAGCATGGGTAAATAACAAGGGAAATGCGTAATAATACCATTCTCTGGTATCAATACCCAATTTTGGTATATCTGGACCCTTTAAAATTTGTCTTAAGGATTATGCAAGAGCAAAATGTGGTATCATACCAATTTAAGGTATTGTTTTGATATTGCAAAATTGCAGAATTTGTAAATGGTCGAACACCACATTTTGGTATTCTTTTGGTATTACAGTATTTTATCAAATTCCTCTGAAACTATGGGAAAATTTTGACCTATTTTGACAAAATAATTATTTTTGCGCTAAAATCTCAAAGCGAATGCCTTCGTTGAAAATCGGAAATTTCAAACTTGATTTTAAACATTTTTGATATACCCCCTAAAGAAATGACTTGAAATTGTGGAAAATTTCCTAAGTCAGGATGGCACATTATGGTATTATTTTGGTATTAAAGTGTTTTATCAAATTCACCTGAAAGTATGGGAAAATTTTGACCAATTTTGACAAAATAATTAATTTTGCGCTAAAATGATGTCTCATAGCGAATGCTTTCATTGAAAACCGGAAATTTCAAACTGGATTTTAAACATTTTTGATATACCCCCTGAAGAAATTACTTTAATTACTAAATTTTCAAAGTCAGGATGCCACATTTTGGTATTATCTTGGTATTGATAGGATTATTATTTTGGTATTGAAAGGATTATTATTTTGGTATTGAAAGGTTTAATCAAACTCCTCTGAAACTACGGAATTTTTTTTTATAAATTTTGACGAGATAATTAATTTTTATTTGACTTGAAACTCAAAAATGTTAATGCTGATTTTCATGTTTATTTTATATACCTTCTAAGATTTTTTTTTAAAACGTAGAAAGATCTCTATGTTGGGATAACCAAATACTTTGAAAAACGAGTTAATCAACAGATTATTGAATTTTGGTGAATTTCAATCCTTATTTTTCAATCTTGTTATTTTTCAGAATCTTCAAGAACTTCAAGCACAGGCCGTTCATCAATGACAAATGAATTCGATGTGGTGAAGAATATCACTAAGAACAACATGGAATCATCAGGTGAGTAGATTTGGCTGTTGCATATGGATCATTTCCGTTTTGCCTTCCTCACTGAGGTAAGGCTATAATCCTGCTCTAAAAATGAACTTTTTATTAAAAGCTCGAAGACCCACCTTCATGTATACAAATCGACTCAGAATCGAAAACTGAACAAATGTCTGTGTGTGTGTGTGTATGTGTGTGTGTGTGTATGTGTGTGTGTGTGTATGTGTGTGTGTGTGTAAAATCTTGCCAAGTTTTCTCAGCACTGGCTGAACCGATTTTGATCGAACCAGTTGCAATCGACTTGGTTTAGGGTCCCATACATCGCTATTGAATTGTTTGAAGTTTCGATAAGTAGTTCAAAAGTTATGTATAAAAATGTGTTTTCACATATATCCGGATCTCAATTATATGCATGTAAACGATGTCCGGATCCATCATCCAACCCATCGTTGGTTAGGTAATCAAAAGACCTTTCCAACGAGTCCACAACATTGAAGATCTGGCAACCCTGTCTCGAGTTATGACCACTTAAGTGATATTTATGTACTTTTTTGAAGCCGGATCTCACTTAAATGTATGTAAACGATGTCCGGAACCATCATCCGACCCCTCGTTGGATAGGTAATCAAAAGACCTTTCCAACGAGTCTAAAACATCGAGGATCTGGCAACCCTGTCTCGAGTTATGACCACCTAAGTGATATTTATGTACTTTTTTGAAGCCGGATCTCACTTAACTGCATGTAAACGATGTCTGAATCCATCATCCGACCCATTATTGGTTAGGTAATCAAGAGACCTTTCCAACGAGTCCACATAATTGAAGATCTGGCAACCCTGTCTCGAGTTATTACCACTTAAGTGATATTTATGTACTTTTTTGAAGCCGGATCTCACTTAAATGTATGTAAACGATGTCCGGAACCATTATCCGACACATTGTTGGTTAGGTAATCAAGAGACCTTTCCAACGCGTCCACAACATTGAAGATCTGGCAACCCTGTCTCGAGTTATAACCACTTAAGTGATATTTATGTACTTTTTTGAAGCCGGATCTCACTTTAATGCATGTAAACGATGTCCGGATCAATGATCCGACCCATCATTTGTTAAGTAATCAAGAGACCTTTCCAACGAGTCCACATAATTGAAGATCTGGCAACCCTGCCACGATTTATGACCACTTAAGTGATATTTATGTACTTTTTTAAAGCCGGATCTCACTTAAATGTATGTAAACGATGTTCGGATCCATCATCCGACCCATCGTTGGTTAGGTAATCTAGAGACCTTTCCAACGAGTCTACATAATTGAAGATCTGGCAACCCTGTCTCGAGTTATGACCACTTAAGTGATATTTATGTACTTTTTTGAAGCCGGATCTCACTTAAATGCATGTAAACGATGTCTGAATCCATCATCCGACCCATCAATGGTTAGGTAATCAAGAAACCCTTCCAACGAGTCTACATAATTGAAGATCTGCCAAACCCTGCCTCGAGTTATGACCACTTAAGTGATATTTATGTACTTTTTTGAAGCCGGATCTCACTTAAATGCATGTAAACGATGTCCGGATCCATCATCCGACCCATCGTTGGTTAGGTTATCTAGAGACCTTTCCAACGAGTCCACATAATTGAAGATCTGGCAACCCTGTCTCGAGTTATGACAACTTAAGTTATATCTGTGTACTTATTTTTCTGGGCCTAAAAAAAATAGCTGAAATATGTGTCCAAACCACTCATATTACCCATTGTTGGTAAAAAGTGAGGAAGGCATCAACCACATAGGTGGATTAAGTTAGTTTTTTCACTTACTGCAACTGCTGCACTAAAAATGGTATGAATATACCAAATTTTGGTATTACTTATGCAAATACCAGCGACCAAAATGTGCTCTTGGTTGGCCAGTAATAGATGGTAAAAAACCATGAAATCGAACCAAAATCATGTATGTGGAAGACCACAGGAATACCAAAATCTGATTTTCCAAGGGCGCGGGAATACCTAAAAATAAAACCATGTCAATACCAAGTTTTGGTATTCAAGCAATGTTTAAAAATCCAGAAGACCTCAACTTGGTATTGAAATGATTTTATTTTACCCTTGCAATAACATTTTTTGGCATTGTTGTGCCCTTCCACATACAAGACTTTGGTATGATTTCATGGTATTTTACCATCCATTACTGGGCAACCAAGGGCACATTTTGGTCTCTGTTATTTGCCCAAGTAATACCAAAATTTGGTATTCCCGTGTTATTTACCCCTGCTCGGTTGGGTTTCAAAATTTACAAGATTCTAATTTCCTTAGTAACTCAATTGGAGCGAACTGATTTTTAAAACGCTATTGCATCTAAAATAATGACTGTTCAAATCAGTTTAAGCTTTTACTCTTAACATAACTACAATTTTGATTAAAATGCAACTATATCTTTTAATTAGTTCATTGACCGGAAATGCACCGTAGCCGGACAAGGTGTCAAACTAAATTCCCCTCCAATCATCAATTACGATCGCTCCAGCAGACGCTCGATATTCAATCAAGTCCAAGTTCATTTTCCTGCCCGCCTGGTTTGGAGGTGGCATTCGAATGTGGTTCGACTGGCTTCAACGCCCAAGTGCGTGCGTGGTGCACTTGCATCGATCCATCGCGACTTCGTATCGTGGCGTCGTATCTCGACACAACATGCGGGCCTAATTAAAGGTGAACAGTCGTCGACCGTCGAGCCGATGGAATCGCAGTGATTAATATTTCCAATAAGCCGTCGCCGTGAAAAGGGCGATCGATATAAATAATGACGTGTGCGCCGCGACAAGAAAGTGATTATGATTAAGGGTGGGCGCCTTGAAGTTTTGGGATGCAGCAAGGCGGAACCTGACCACGTGGTGTGCTATTGATTGGCATTTTTCGGGCTCCACAATCTATCGACAGGTGGCCGATACTTTTGCTTGTTCACAGAAACGGAACCGTTTTCACTTTTTTTTGTTCATTGTTAGTAAAACAACATATTTTTAGCTTTTTTTTCTCTTTCTCGACTGTCATCAAATTAACGACCGATTGCCTAACGAGCAGGGTATTTATTTAGACAAACGATGCATGCTGAAACGTGTTTTTTCACGCGTTATGATTTTGAACTCGGAGGTGGTATCGAAGGGGTTGGTGGAGGGATTTGAATGGCGAATGACAGGACGGATTTTACAATTAGTTCTACCTTTTGAATAAAAGATTTTAATCGAAATTTGGCACGTAAATCAAACAGTCCATAATGGTGAACAAACAGAAGTAATTGGAGGATTTTTTTATATTTATCAATATTTATTCAACAGTCCATTTTGTTTTGTACAAAACGATAGATTGAAATTGGAATCAGTTCATTAAACGAATCTTTTGTGAGGTATGAAGTTATGATTCAAGGCATCATTCAATTAATGGAAAAAGTCGCTGGTAGGCAGTGGGACTCACAATCCAAAGGTCGTCAGTTCAAATCCCGGGCTGGATGGAAGCTAAGGTGTAAAAAGAGGTTTGCAATTGCCTCAACAATCAAGCCTTCGGACACCTAGTTTCGAGTAGGAATCTCGTAATCGAGAGCGCCAAGCAATGCTGTAGAGCGAATAATTTGATTTGATTTTGCTAGTTTACTAAGAGACCATCCACAAACCACGTGGACACTTTATCGATATGATTTTTTATTCATCCCCTCATTTACTATCTTCAATGTTATTTACAATAAAGTTTGACTACGTTTACAACCCTATTGTTACAGGCTTGGGTCCGTAAGTTTGACAATTTTGGTAAAAGAAGACAACAACTTTCTTGGTTGCTGTGCACCCTTAAAGTTAAAAACTACGTATTTTTGATAAAAAAAACTCAAAATTATAATTTTGACTGTAGGAATATCAAACGATCGGGATTTTTTCATGCATTGTAAAAGTTATGAAACATTTGCTGTAATTTTTAAAATTTTCTCAAAACTACGTATTTTTGAAAAAATACTCGAAAATTCATTTTTTCACAGTATGGGTATTAAATGATCGTATATTTTATACATTTTGAAAATACTTTTAAAAAATCACAAAACTACGTATTTTTGAAAAAATACTCAAAGTTTTTTTTTAATATGGGTATCAAATTATTGGGATTTTTTCATACATTTCGAATACAGTATCATTTTTTTTAAATACTCAAAATGTTCACGAAACTACATATGTTCGAAAAAAAACTTAAAAATCTGTTTTTGACAATAAAAATATCAAACGATCGGGATTTTTTTTAGACATTTCGAAGTTTGTTACACATTTTTTTTTTTGAAAATACTCAAATTTTTCACAAAACTACGTATTTTTAAATGAAAATCAAAATTATAATTTTTCACAATATGTGTTTCAAATGATCGAGATTTTTTAATAAATTTCGAAAGCTTTACCATTTTTTTTAAATTACTCAAAATTTTGACAAAACTACGTTTTTTCTATAAAAATAATCTCAATATTTTAAAGTTCATAGTTTGAATAAATTCAACTAATTTGTTTCCCAAATAAAATTTTCAGTGTTTTTTTAGAAAATACGTAGTTTTTGTGATAATTTGGAATATTTTCAAAAAATGTTGTTATTAAATTCCAAATGTATGAAAAAGTCCCGATCATTTGATACCTATATTGCAACAAAAACTGAAATTTGGAATATTTTTTCCTAAAATAAGTAGTTTTGTGACATTTTTTAGTATTTTCAAAAAAAAAAAAATATTACATTCCCAATCTATGTAAAAGTCCCAATCATTTGATACCCAAATTGCAAAAAACTGAAATTTTGAGTTTTTTTTTCGAAATGCGTAGTTTTGTGATAAAGTTGAGTATTTAAAAAAAAAGTGTTACAACTTTCGAAAAGTATGAAAAAATCCCAATCATTTGATAACAACATCGCAAAAAACTTAAAATTTAAGTTTTTTTTTGAAAATACGTAGTTTTGTGAACATTTTCAGTATTTTCAAACTTATGACATTCGAAATGTATGACAAAAACACGATCATTTGATACCCATATTGCAATAACAAATATTTTGAGGTTTTTTAAGAGTAAAAAATTGCATTTTCAAAATACAGGAAAAATACGTATTTTTGTGAAAATTTTCATGTAACTATAATTACAATGGGACCGGGACCGTGGTGTAGGGGTTAGCGTGATTGCCTCTCAACCAGTTGGCCTGGGTTCGATCCCAGAAGGTCCCGGTGGCAAATTTTGAGACGAGATTTGTCTGATCACGCCTACCGTCGGACGGGAAGTAAATGTTGGCCCCGGACTAACCTAAAAAAGGTTAGGTCGTTAGCTCAGTCCAGGTGTAGGAGTCGTCTCCCTGGGTCCTGTCCTGGTGGAGTCGCTGGTAGGCAGTTGGACTAACAATCCAAAGGTCGTCAGTTCGAATCCCGGGGTGGATGGAAGCTAAGGTATAAAAAGAGGTTTGCAATTGCCTCAACAATCAAGCCTTCGGATACCTAGTTTCGAGTAGGAATCTCGCAATCGAGAACGCCAAGGCAATGCTGTAGAGCGAATAATTTGATTTTTGATTTTGATAATTACAATGGATAGAGCCATAAGCTCTGTGCTTCAATTATGCACGCCTCGGTTTTGCATCCCCCATATGCGGTGCTAAACCGAGGCATGACTGTATCCAAGCAACCAGAGGTACAATTTTCAATGTTTCTTAGACGAAATTGTAGTAACTTTTCTGAACTTTTCGAAAAAAATATTTTCAGGAAGGTAAAATTATTTGAAAATAATAAAACCTGTTTTTTTTTGGACAAAATTTAAACTTTGAATGGCTTTATGTTTTAAAAACAATGCTTTAAATTAAAAAAATGTAGAGTACTTTTCGATTGCAAATTCGATTTTACATACAATAATGACGTCAAACAATTTTAAATACAAGATTTAACCTTTTCAACAAAAATCACTACTTAAATAAAATCGTATCTCGTCAGAATAATGTTGATCCATACTTCTCAATGGCTTAAAAGTTGTGTCCCCTAATACACATTACAAATGAAACATTGAGAAATAAGAATTTAGGGAAATTGAATTTTTGTGAAAAAAGTTAATTAAGAATCATCATTTTTTTTTTCCGTGAACCTCTTTTTTCAGAACAGTCCTCATCAATACCTACAACTTTGCCAAAGACATCGAATCAATCAAAAAATTCCTTGAAAAATTACAGCTGTTTGAATATTTACGTACCATATTTTTATGAACAGATGCCAAAATTGCATGGATATTTGTATGGGTCAACCAATGACACAAAATTGCTTCTTTTGTGATAGAGAAAGCCCCCACAAAGTAAGAGCCAAATAAAAAATACAAAAATAAAAATTGTCGAAAACGGCCGAGTTCGTAGATAATTGCTCAACTCTTTCATATGAAATGTGGCAAAAATGCACGGAGTTTTTTCGGGTTTTATTGAATATCTCTGGATTGAAATTGAATTTTGAGGAGCTGTGAAAGTCAAAAGGAAAGGCATTGTGAGTTGCACAAATGGCGTTCTCAACAAAAAAATCTCCGAGAATAATCGAAATTACAGTCTACCTGAATCTCAGTTTCAGTTATTCATTTAACGTATAGCTCTTTTCTAATTGCACTGGACTTGTGCTCATTAAACCACTTTCCAACTGCAGTTCACTTCTACAGCAGTAGCTGCTAATGACAAGTCGCACAACCGAGCTTCACCTCATCACCAATTATCAGAGCTCGCTCTTCTACGATAGTCCAGCACACCTTCTGGAAGCTGCTGCGAAACGCAAGTAACTGAGGTTCTATTCCTCCGGGACTATTTATAGGATCCCGGACCGTGCAGCCGGACTTTGAGACATTAAAGCACGTGCCTCTTTTCAGCTCGTTTGACAAAACTATGCGCCAACTAGGCTGCGATGCATTTTGTGCCTTAACCACATCTCACTGAGCGTTGTACGCCTCAATTACTACCGGGCTTAATTTGCAGAATCGTCGTCGTTCTGCGTTCTGTGATTGCCATTCTGTGGCCCGCAGCAGCAGCAGCAGAATCTTCTTTATGTGCACAACAAATTTACAGCCCGACGAGCACTCGGGACACTCCCGGTCAAGGAAGCTAATCGGAGCCAATCGTTGGTGAAAACGGTCTCGGTGGGATTGCTAGGTGCTGCAGTTGGGATTGCGGCCAAGTTCAAGATTTCAGTCCCGACGACTTTGTAGCTACAAAGTTGCCACTCTACCAACAAGTCTGGTGTTCAATAGCTTGGTGCGATGAGCAAGCCCAAGAATTGGATGGTCTGGGCGTGGACGCGTGTTCTGTGACTGTTGGAAATGTGGGATAAATTTAAGGATTTTGGACAAAACATCTGAACTATAATATTTTCTACTATAAATTAAGAAATGCTTAAATATATTTACAGAACTGTATACTTTTCAACTCAAATTAAATTTGTATCTACCAAAAACAGCTCAAAATCCCACACAGTGGAAAAAACGAGAGACCCCGCAGCTGCATTAAAAGAGGTCCTTCGGAAGGCCAAAAGGGTGGAGGCCCCCGGAAGAAAAATGAAAATTTATTAGCACTTTGGCCACGAGAGTGGGGCCAAGCCAAGGTTCAGGGGCCCCCAGGGTGGCCACAAACCGACTGAAACTGACCGCAGGCACTCGCAACTTTATCTCTCGGTACGGAAAAGTTCACTCGTGACCAAACCAGAGGTGGATCCGTGGCAACTTTGGCACGTGCAAAAATCGGTGCAATTTATGAGCCACTTTTGCAATTCTTTGGCCTGGCGCGCGGGGTAATCTGGCCACTATTTAGTCGGTTCATAAATCAGTGATTTCCCAACCGTGGTGTGATGCTTTGGCGAGAGTGTGTTTGTGTGTGTAAAAGAGAGAGTGTGTTTGTATTTTGTATCCCTTTTATGTTTTTTTACCTCAAACCCCACATTGATTTATAAGTTAATTTGGGATAAAAACGCACGTGTGACGCACGCAAGACTAACATTTCAAAAGGGTTAAACATTCAACATTTCGTCCTTTTGAAATATTAGTCTTGATTAAAAAAATATATTTTTATTACAAAGATCGGAAAGTTTCACGAATGTTTCATTTTTTGACATTGAAAATGGGACCATTATTTGCTGAGACATCGGCATTAGAAAATGGTGGGCTGTTTGGATTGGACGTAGAAAACTTCAATTTTCTTATTTCTTATTCGCTAAGCCGCTGTATCTCAACAATCAGAGGTTCAATCTTCAATGTCACTAAGACAATATATAGCAAATTTTCTGAACTTTAAAAAAGGTCACTCTTAGTCAAATAAAAAAATAAAAAAATAAAAAATACTAATTGCCTCATGGTAACTTTTAAAAGAATCAAATTTTCAAAAATCACTATTTAAAAAAATCCAAAACTTGGAAGTAAATTTTATTATCACACTTGTACTGCCGCTCTAATCGAGTTCGTCCCATATGTAAAAACGGCCGATTTTTTAAAGTATTGCAAAATATTTAATGATTTTTATTTATGTTTCTTTTTATTTTCATACAAAATTTATATTTTGGCAACAGAATGCTTCAAATGAATAAAAAAATTAAATTTTGTTAGAAAAAAAATCTGAAAATGCATTTTTTTTAGAATTTAAAAGAATCAATTGTTGAATGATCTGATTTTTTTCCTTGTTTACCATTGCTTTTTTCTTGTTATATCGGAACTTTTAGCTTAGAAAAAGAGAAAAAAGTAAAAAAAAAAAGTAAATGTTTTCCAGTTCCTGAGGGGAACAACCTTGAAAAGTATCGGGGCTGGCATTTACAAAGCGGATTCAGTGGCAGTTTCATTCTCAACATAATGTTAACAAGTTAAGGTTAATATTAACATTCCATAGGGCGCCTACCTAAGGTGTCGTGATAAGGTCCAGTTTGTGACGATACACTACACAGCTAAAAAAGTAGTAGTTAATCCAGCTGCGTGTAACAGACCTGGGTGTAAAATAAATATTGCATTATTTTAAGCAATTTTATGTGATTTTACACTCTGAAATATGTAGCTGATCAGTATGGGAAACCTACTTGACCAAAATGTCAAGCTCATATATGCGTTTATCCTTACCGATTTACATCGGTCTGATGGCCGAATGGGCTAAGGTGCCAGTCCTTACTGTTGGTGCTGGGTTTGAATCCCGTCGGTTGCAACTTTTTTTTGTGTGTTGCAAAAATGTACAGGCAGTGTGTAATATTAAATGTTTATTTTGACGAAGGTGATGTGCATGCTTTTGCATGCAATTTTACCATTGGATTTTTTGCTGTGTACTTTCCCTTTACTAAGCAATTGATTCCAGTAGGGAAAAGATCACCAGTTGTGTTGGTCCGAGGTCCGGGATTTGAACCCCGATCTACCACTTACGAGGCGGAAGCGCTACCACTGGGCTACGAGGCTCGGTAAAAAAAAACTGAAGAAAAAAACAACTTTAATTTGTCGATATTTTTCAAATTGTTCATGGAAGCAGACCTTTCAATCAATAACAGACTTGAAAAAAAAAATTAAACTCAATCTTCCGGAATTGTTTTCGTTTCGAAACAAAACTTAAATTAATGGTTAAAAATAGCGGCAAATCATTCGATTTAATAACAAATCTTTTCTTTTTAAGTCGCTAAGACTAAATTGGTACATGCTTATCGAAAACTCGTTCAATTTTCAAAGTCAATTCAAAATATGTAGAAATTTTTTTCGCAGAGCTAGGAAATATGCATTTTTTCCCAAACTTCCCCTGATTGCCCGGATAACGAACAACTGTAATAGAGTAAATCTACGCCATCCGAATAATATCAAATTTAGTATTGGAGAAAAACTTTCTCAAACTATAAATAAATTTATTCCAAGCGAATAATAATCAATGCCAATTAACGAAGTTGACTTTATAGCTGTCGGCCACCATTGCTAGTACCAACCACTAGTGTCTTCCTTTTATCTACAAGGACTTCGCCGCCCTGGGCTCCTAAGTGTATGAAAGTATGGCACGGAGCGACGGCGCCGAATACCCATATTTACACAAAGAATTTTAGAGCGCCCACCGCGGGATTCGAACCGTCGACCTCTGGATAGTGAGTCCAGTGCGCGGTCCGATTGATCCACACGGGCGGGACAATTAAACTTTGATTTAAAAACTAACTTAATCCACCTATGTGGTTGACGCCTTCCTCACTTTTTACCAACAATGGGTAATTTGAGTGGTTTGGACACATATTTCAGCTTTTTTTTAAGATTCAGAAAAATAAGAACACAGATATAACTTAAGTGGTCATAACTCGAGACAGGGTTGCCAGATCTTCAATGTTGTGGACTCGTTGGAAAGGTCTCTTGATTACCTAATCAACAATGGGTCGGAGGATGGATGGATACATTTAATTGAGATCCGGCTTCAAAAAAGTACATAAATATCACTTAAGTGGTTATAACTCGAGACAGGGTTGCCGGATCTTCAATGTTGTGGATTCGTTGGAAAGGTCTCTCGATTTCCTAACCAAACAATGGGTTGCGTGATGGATCCGGTCATCATTTGCAGACATTTAATTGAGATCCGGCTCATTACTTAAGTGGTCATAACTCGAGACAGGGTTTCCAGATCTTCAATGTTGTAAGCTCTTTGGAAAGGTCTCTCGATTACCTAAACAACGATGGGTTGCGTGATGGATCCGGACATCGTTTACATGCATATAAATGAGATCAGGATATATGTGAAAACACATTTTTATACATAACTTTGGAACTAGTTATTGAAACTTCAAACAATTCAATAGCGATGTATGGGACCCTATACCAAGTCGATTGCAACTGGTTTGGTCAAAATCGGTTCAGCCAGTGCTGAGAAAACATTTGGAAAAAAAATTGTCACATAAATACACACAGATACACACACACACAGGCATTTGTTCAACTTTCGATTCTGAGTCGATGTGTATACACGAAGGTGGGTCTTCGAGCTTTTAATAAAAAGTTCATTTTTAGAGCAGGAGGAAGGCAAAATGAATTTGGAATAAAATTAGTTAAATTTTCAAACCGTCCAAAAACCATAAATGAAACTGTATTTTTTTCTTCAGAAATTTCGATTTATTGCCATTGTATTTTTTTTCATGGATTTGTTCCCATAAAAAAACCCTAATAATTAGGGGGAAAAATTAATTGAGTAAATATCAAATTTTCATATTTTTTTCGTTAGATGGATGGTATGTGTTCAGAATATATTCCATAACGTTTATTACGATAAAGGAGAATGGGCAAATTTGTATGGGAGCTGGTCCAAGGATGTACACGAACGGGACCAACTTTTTTCGAAAGATCTCGCCGAGACATGACAAAAAGTCTTCTGGACCAACTCTCTAAACCCCGGGGTTCAAAAGTTACAAGTTGTTGAAGTTTGAGGATTTTGGGTAAAAATGTACAAAAAATCTTATTTTTGCTATTTCTAAAATCATTCATAAAATCTCTGTTTCATTATGGATTTCGATTTTCTTGACTTCATTCGACGCGTATCAGCAAAAACTATGAATTCTGATATGTCTTAGCATGATTGGAAATGTATTTATCATCAAACTGATGCAATTTCCGCTTCCAGGTCCCATGCCCGTCTACAAAGTTGTCACCGCCGTTCCAGTCATGGTGCTGGACGAAGACCAGCAGCATAGCTCAACGCCAACACCAGCACTAGTTCCACCTCCACCGTCTTCAATCGTGGCTGTTGCATCCTCCAAAGAGAGCAAAAATGGTAAGTGCACTTTTAAAATTCTTTAAATACCGTATGCTTCAAGTTGAGATTGAAGAATAACATTCAAATCGCCTCACAGAAACCGCAATTTTTTTGGCAAATCACAACAAATTAATGGTGGGAAACCACAATTTCCACTTGACCACCCAACGAGAGAATGAGTTATTTGTAACCAAACTTCCACCACAAGCAAGGTGGGGATCAGCTGCTGATGTTGCTAACAAATTCAGTTCCGCACCCCTCAAAAATATGATGGCTTAATTCAACCACAACGGTCACAGTTGAATTTGAGGGCATTGACCCACGACCTCAATTTTGAGGATGACCTTATGGTAATACATTTTTTTACATTTTTTTAGTCGTATAAATGTAAACTTCAACATTTCAATTCAAAGCTCTAACGAAACCGTTCTCTCTCAAGCAAATCAGTCCATCGAACACGAACTCCACACACTCCAACGGTGTGAATGCCTGCCACACAGTTGAGCAAACAATGCTAAATGCCGCCAAGATCTAAACCACCTTGAACCGGGGCCCGACAGTTCGGACGGCGCGGATGATAACCGGTCCTGGCACTGTTCTACACCTGCCACTCTAGCTAGTCAGGGAGGTTGCACTTAAATCCTCCCTTAAACAGATCGCGGACCAATAATCCCGCACTTGGTATTGGCTTGGTCCGGGCTTACAAATGTCTTCTCACTCAAAACCGCCCCCCTGGCGCAGTTGGCTATAAATAAGCCATAAATTAATCACGGAAACCTGCTGCCACGAGAATTAACCGCTTTTATGCAAGTGAGTTCTGCAAATGGCAACGGTTCAATAAAACACAGTTCAATGGGGATGTGATTTTCAATAGAGGAATTTGCATTTAAAAATTAAACGTTTTAACTTATCTGATGTTTGATCTTACAAACTCTGCTATTGAAAAGACATAGATATTAAAGATAAGCATTATGAAGCTTTGGTGAAAAATAAATAAAAATCTCTAAATTGTATTTTGCACCAAAATCGAATTAACTTTATTGGCCTTTAAAAATCGCATTCATTCTTTTTTCAAATAAAATCAAATTTTCATTGATTGATTGATTTTATTTGTTGGAAAAAATAGAATACAAGCAACGAGAATTCAACAAACTATCACACAAAAGTTATCTTACAAGCAAATTAAAGGGTAGTAGCGTCCATCTCATTCATGGCACGTGGGATAACATTTTTGGTTATCCAAAGAACATTTTTTTGAATCTTTTAATTAAAGATGTACAATTGCAAGTCCGAAAAAAGCATCCTGAGAGAACTTGCGGTTAGATTACGCTTCAAGTCTTTTCTTGTCAATATTATTGATTGTAAAGTAACCCCGAAAATGTACAGCAAAAATAAGAGCCTACTGCGTTGCATTAATCGCAGAGACAGATTCTGTGAACGGACCACATTTCACAGCCGAACCAAACGCTCCGAATCAGTTTTGTGTGGTGTTTTAGTGTATATTTGGCTGGTAATTTTAATTTTTAGTGAGGAATTGAAATGTTGAAAAGTGGTATTGGGGAATATGAAAGTGGAGAAGGGATGGGAGATTAAATTATTTTATAATAGTACAACACAGGGAAATATAATCATTTAGGGGAAATATACCCATTTTAAGCCTAATAAGCGGCCGTGTTTGAATGATACTGGATAATCTGGAGTGGTCCTTGAAATTTACTAAAACCAAGTACACCAACGAGTAGAGCAACTTTATGTGAACTTACTTACTTTACTTTACTTACTTTTACTGCTCGTACAACCTCCGGGTCATGAGCTGTCTCCAGATGCGCTGCCACTGAACTCGGTCTTGGGCTGCTACTCTCCAATTCCGACTAAGAACTCCCACACTTCTCAGATCTTCCTCCACTTGGTCTAACCACCTCGCACGTTGCGCCCCCCTCCGCCGCGTTCCAACCGGCTCCGAATTAAACACCAACTTCACCGGATTGATAGTCTGGTTCGGTTGGCGCGCATCCAGCGCGTCCGGCATTCTTGCGACGTGTCCGGCCCACCGGATTCGGCCAGCCTTGGCGACCTTCCGAATACTTGGCTTGCAGTAGAGTTGCGCCAGCTCGTGGTTCATCCTTCTCCTCTATACAGTGTTCACACGCACGCCGCCAAAGATCGTCCTAAGCACTCGCCGTTCGAAAACTTCAAGCGCTTGCAGGTCCTCCTCGAGCATCGTCCACGTCTCGTGCCCGTAGAGGACGACGGGTCTTATCAGCGTTTCGTACATGGTACACTTTGTACGCCGGGAAAGGTGACCAGACCATAAGGTCTTGTGGAGTCCGTAGTAGGCACGACTACCGGTGATGATACGCCTCCGAATTTCTCTGCTGCAGTTGTTGTCCGACGTCACCAACGATCCGAGGTACACAAACTCCTCCACAACCTCGAACTCGTCGCCGTCGATCGTCACGCTCGGTCCTATGCGAGTCCTAAGGGACTCGGTTCCTCCTGCCAGCAGATATTTCGTCTTCGCCACATTCACCTTCAATCCAACCATATCCGCTTCCCGCTTCAATTCGGTGTACCGCCTGGCCACATCTTCGAACGTTCTGCCGACAATGTCCATGTCGTCGGCGTAGCAGATGAACTGGTTGGACCGGTTGATGATCGTGCCCCGCATGTTGAAGCCCGCCCGCCTCATAACACATTCAAGCCCAATGTTGAAACAGAGGCCGGAGATACCGTCGCCTTGTCGCAGTCCCTTCCGCGATTCGATCGGGTCGGACATCGCTCCCGAAATCTTCACGCTGCACCGTGCCCCGTCCATCGTCGATTTCACCAGTCTGATCAGCTTCCCGGGAAAGCCGTTCTCGTACATGATCTTCCATAGCTCTTCGCGATCGACCGAGTCGTACGCGGCTTTGAAATCGATGAACAGGTGGTGCGTCGGGATCTGGTACTCGCGACATTTTTGGAGGATTTGGCGTAGCAAAAAGATTTGGTCCGTCGTCGATTTCCCCTCCACGAAACCGGCTTGGTACGTCCCAACGAAATCCTTTGCTCGCTCCGACAGACGACAGAAGATGATCTGAGACAGCACTTTGTAGGCCGCGTTGAGAATAGTGATGGCTCGATAGTTCTCACATTCCAACTTGTCCCCCTTCTTGTAGATCGGGCATATTACTCCCTCTTTCCACTCCTCCGGTAGCTGTTCTGTGTCCCAGACCTTGACTATCAGCCGGTGTAGACAGGCCGCCAGCTTGTCCGGGCCCATCTTGATGAGTTCAGCACCGATACCATCCTTACCCGCTGCTTTGTTGTTCTTCAGCTTCTTGATGGCATCCTTAACTTCCCTCATCGTGGGTGCTGGCTCGTCCTCGCCGTCCACCATACCGCTGACGTCGTTTCCCCCGTCGCCCTGGTACGCCGCCTCTGGGCCGTTCAGGTGCTCGTCGAAGTGCTGCTTCCACCTTTCGATCACCTCACGCTCGTCCGTCAAGATGCCTCCGTCCTTGTCCCGGCACATTTCGGCTCGCGGCATGAAGCCAGTCCGGGATTGACTGAGTTTCTTGTAGAACTTACGCGTTTCGTTGGAGCGATACAGCTGTTCCATGTCCTGGCACTCCAACTCTTCCAGGCGGCGCTTCTTGTCCCGAAAGAGATGGGTTTGCTGTCTTCGCAACTGTTTGTACGACTCCTTGTTCCCACGGGTGTTGTGCAGCAGCCACTTGTCCCGCGCTGCTTTCTTCTCGTCCCAAATCGCCTGACATTCCTCGTCGAACCAGCCGTTCCGTCGAACTCGGTCCACGTACTCGATGGCGCTCGATGCCGCTGCGTTGATGGCTGCTTCCATATGGCTCCAGCAGGCCTCCAGAGGGGATTCGGCAAGCTCACCCTCGTCAGGCAACGCAGCTTCGAGTTCCCGCGCGTACTGGGTAGCGACCTCAGGATCCTTGAGCCGCTCCAGATTATACCGCTGCGGGCGACGGTACCGGATCTTGTTGACCTCAGACAGGCGTTGGCGCAGCTTTGCCACCACCAGGTAGTGGTCCGAGTCGATGTCCGCGCCACGGTAGGTTCTGACGTCGATTATGTCCGAGAAGTGCCGACCATCGATGAGAACATGGTCGATTTGCGTCTCCGTGTCGTTTGGTGATCTCCAGGTGTACTTGTATAGGGAGGTGTGCTGGAAGAAGGTACTACGTATGGCCATGTTTCGGGAGGTAGCGAAATCGATGAGTCGTAGGCCGTTCTCGTTCGTCTGCTGGTGAGTGCTGAACCTCCCAATAACCGGTCTAAACTCCTCCTCCTGGCCGACTTGAGCGTTTAAGTCGCCGATGACAATCTTGACGTCGTGTTTTGGACACTTCCTGTACTCGCGGTCAAGAAGCTCGTAGAAAGCGTCCTTGTCATCGGCGTCGCTTCCCATGTGCGGGCTGTGCACGTTGATAATGCTCAGGTTGAAGAATCGGCCCTTGATTCTCAACCGGCACATTCTGTCGTTGACTGGCCACCACCCAATCACGCGCTTCGCCATTTCACCCAGCACGATAAAAGCTGTCCCCAGCTCGTGTGTATTGCCGCCGCTCCAATACAAAGTATACCCACCGAATTCTCGGTGGTCCTTCCCCGTCCAGCACACCTCCTGCAGCGCCACGTCTTCGAGACCGCGGACCCGCAATTCGTTGTGAAGAATGCGGTCACTCCCATCGAAGTTGAGGGACCTGCAGTTCCACGTCCCGAGTTTCCAATCCCTGGATCCCCGAAAATCGGGTCGGCGATTGGATCTGCTCGCATCTGGAGCTCTCTGCACTACTGTTTTACGGCGGGTGCGTGTAGCCATCACCAACCTCCTGTCTCGCCGGAGGACCGTCGTGCCGGTACTGTTTAGAGTCCCACGCCGACACAGGGACTTTCAATCAGCCGCCCCTAACCTGGGGTACAGACGCTGTTTCGAGCCGCCCCTAACCTGGGGAACAGACGCTCGAGGAGGGGGGGGGGGGGTCCTAACTCTACCTGCTGTAAGCCGCCCCTAACCTGGAGAACAGACGCTTACCTCGACGATGGAGTAGGACACCGGTTTCCTTGAGCCGCCCCTAACCTGGGGAACAGGCGCTCGAAGAGGGGGGGGGGGGGGTTCCAACACCCGCTGCTGTCAGCCGCCCCTGACCTGGGATACAGACGCTAACAGCTTGCGAACACTCGAACTCCTCTTGATTCGAGCCGCCCCTAACCTGGGGAACAGACGCTCTTGGAGGGGGGCGGTTCTTGGTTGCGGCGGAGGGGAGGGGGGGCACTTCACTTTTTAATTCAAAATAATACTCAAAAAAAATTTTAAACCTTTTCTCCGTTTTCAAAAACAAATTTTGCACACTCCGCGTTTTCCGTGCCGCGCACTTGTGTTCGTTTTCTACCACACTACACTACTGCCGTACACCACGATCAACGTGGTCGAGGGACGACGACGACGACGTTCTTTCAAAGGCGCCCGGCTGCGTGCATTGTTTTTTTTCCTTCTGCTGTTGGCTTTGGCCCGTGGCCGATCACAAATTCGCGCACTAATTGCAGCCAAATTAACGACCGGCGAGCACGGATTTCACCGGCGTCTGGATCACTCAGTGTTCCGACGGTAAATACGGCCACTTCGCGACGTGGGAAAAAACAAAAATGTGAACATTTCTGTTTATTTTCACTCTTATTAAAAGTTATACTATTCCTTTTACAAGCATTTAAAAAAAATATTTCAAAAATGCATTCTAATCAGTCAAGTGCACTGGGCCATGCCCATTTTTCAATTTTCAGCTTAGTTCTTTTTTTCTTCCAGCGCTCTTTTGAGTCTGCTTAGTGCAACCAAAATTGATGAAATTTTAAGCGAATACTCACGAAAAGTAGCATTTATAGCGAAAGTTTCCTGGCAGCACTTGCTCACTCCAACAGGCGCTGCTGCAGCATGTTGGTGGTTTTGGTGGCCACCCTTTGTTCTTTATTTGCCTTCGCTCCTCGCTCGGTTTTCTTCAGCCTTCGATTGGAATGGGTATTCAAAATTCAAACGTCAGAAGACTTAGCGCAATTGTTTTTTTGATGGTGCTTGCTAATTATTTACATTTTTCGGGATTATTTTTCAAGTGAGTGACTAACTAATGTGCAAAAGAACGTGTTGCCGGTAGTTGGAAACAATTTTATATCTTAAGCGCTTTGAAATCGTTAGCGCAAGTGAAAATATATTGATGGTGACATTCGTTAAGCAGTTAACCTCGGATCTTGCGTGTGGATGTGTGTGCCACCAAAATGATGAGAAATGGTCTCGCAAAATAGAAATTATGATCAAAAGCGATAGAATTATCATTAATTCCAGGGAAGCTATTTAATATTTTAATTATTTAATAAAAATTACTTAAAATAACATTTGCACTGGATTTATTGCTATTGAAAATAAGTTGTTCTATAATTATTCAACAGTTTTTACTAAAATTCTTGGCGATTGTGTCACGTTCCCAAGAAATCCATATCCCAGAATGAACCGTTCCCCAGAAAAAAAATCCCCTGAATGTACCGATCCCCAGAAATATTTATCGTGATGATTGTTATAATTTCAAATTTCAAAAAAATCAAAATTTTCAAATTTCCCAAAAATATTTAAATTTTTAAAATTTCCAAATCTTTAAAATTTCCAAAATTTCCAAAATTTCCAAAATTTCCAAAATTTACAAAATTTACAAAATTTACAAAATTTAAAAAATTTACAAAATTTCCAAAATTTACTAAATTCCCAAAATTTTCAAAATTTCCAAAATTTCCAAAATTTTCAAAATTTCCAAAATTTTCAAAATTTCTAAAATTTCCAAAATTTCCAAAATTTCCAAAATTTTCAAAATTTCCAAAATTTCCAAAATTTCTAAAATTTCTAAAATTTCCAAAATTTCCAAAATTTCCAAAATTTCCAAAAATTTCAATATTTCCAAAAATTTCAAAATTTCCAAAATTTCAAAATTTCCACAATTTTCATAATTTCCGTGATTTCCAAAATTTCCACCATTTTCACATTTTTCCAAAATTTCCAAAATTTCCATAATTTCCACAATTTCCATAATTTCCAAAATTCAAAAAAAATATTTCCAAAATTACCAGAATTTTTAAAAATTTTAATATTTTAATAAAATTCAAAATTTCCAAAATCTCTTAAAATTTAAGATTTTCATAAAAATATGATTTTCGTAAATTTTCATTTTCTTACTTCAAAAATTTAATAATTTCTTTTCTTTTTAATTATGATTTTTTAATTTAAATTTTTTTTGATTTAATTTTTTTTTGAGAATTTTAAAAATGCTTTTAATTTAAGATTTTTTTAAGCTTTGGATTTTGTTTTTTTTTTTTGACTTACCATTGACAAATTACGATCGTAATATTTAGATCGAGAAATCTAGATTAAAAAGATTGAATAGATTGAAATATTTCACCCGAGTGCAATAATCACTCGGGCGTGATTATTAAATTATGTTGACTGACACGAGTTGAATTTTAACTTTAAAAGGGAGGAGGAGATCTTTCCCTTCTCTAAGGAAGGGAAAAATTTATAGCCTGCTGACACACGTTTAATTTTCCCTTCTTTGAGTAAAAAGTCTTGACCACTTACACAATTTTTAAAATTTGTTATTACTAGATTACCAGAAAGGAAACAAGAAAAAAAACTTTAAAGCAAAAATTCAACTCCTGTTAGCAGTTGTCACAAGTCGAGACAATTTTCGCTTCTCTAAAAAAGGTGAAATTCAACTTGTGTCAGAAGGAAAGGAAGGAAAAATTAGTCAATTATTGTAAGTCAGAAGTTATGGTTAGTCAAGAAAACTTTCCTCTCCAAAAAAAAAAAGAAAATTAAATTGTTTTCACCTTATTTTTTTTTTTGTAAAGTCTTCTTTAAAGCAATTCTGATAATATTTTTTGTTGAAAATTTAAATCATCATGCAAAATTATACCAAATAACACCCGTAATCCAATTTTAATTTTAAGAATCATTTTTCTTCTTTGTTAAATAAAAATAGCATTAACGGAAAAAAAAATTAAAAGAAATTGCCATTTATTCGGCATTTGTATAAAAAATTTAACTAAAAGAAGGGAAAGTTTCTTAGAATAAGAGAACGAGTAATAGCCAGAATTAACATTTTCTGTAATTTTCTCAAGAATTGTTGTCAAAAAAAAATTAATGAAAATTTCTTTACATGGATTAAATTACTTTGTTCAATTTTTATATTTTCTAAGAAATTCCAAAAAATCGAATCTTTGAAATTGCAGCATCAATTCCTAATATTTTTCGAGAAAGAAACTTTTCTGGGAAACGGTTTTCTGGGGAATGTCTAAAAGGGTTCAGAAAAACAACGTCAACTGAAAAATTATTGAATTTAAGGTGAAACGGGAATGCACAGCCATGTTGAAATGTAAGTTCTTTATGTTGCAGACGATAAATACAACGATAGCGATTTTCGATTTCAATTTCAGAAGGCAGGACTGACGTCACGATTTGTTTTTTGAGAAATCTCGATAACGAATTTGCACTTTTGGTGTATCTTATAGATGCAATGGCCCATTTAGAAGTTGCATAATTTTTGTTTTAAAAATTATTCCTTGTGATTACCAAACCACTTTTGAAAAACATCCAAATTGGTAATTAGTACTTTAAATTCGTCCACAGATTACCACAAATGATATTCATTAACCTCAACGGAAACCCGCTGTGGTCCATGATGTAATCCGACCATCCCATGTCATTAACGCCACCGACTTCCACACACTAACTCTGACGTCGACACACCTGTCAAAGCCGCCAAGATATTTGCACGCTTGCCGAATGGTGGCTTGACTACTTCCATATTTGTCCACGGCCTCTGGATTTTGTCGTTAATAATATCTTAATAGCATTAATTACTCGACAAACTTTGTACGACGTCGACGATGTGTCGCTGCCACCGCCGCGCGAATGTGTTTTGCACTATAAACAACCGATTTCCTGTTTGGGTGGCACTCGTTCGCTCATTCACGCTCCTTCCAACTTCATTCATTATTTTCGTTGTCACACTCTCTCGAACCAAATGAGCTTCCCCTTAATCCGCGGGAAATGCAAACAAGTGTGCCAATGGAGACCAACTTGTGGTGAAGATCCGCGTGGCACAAAAAAAAAATGGTGAAGTGAATGACACTTGAGAGGATTGATTCAACGCGCGGGGCTAATTTGCAAATCGACGTCACGGTCCTTTCATCAGCAGAAAGCTGACGCGCGCGTTCGGAACTCAACTTGATGGCGACTGTCCTCCGGTTCTCCGAAATTGGTCTGGTTGGTATGCGAAAGCAAAATGCAAATATGTAATTATAATTAGTTTTCATTTCCTCGGTAAATGAATGTTAGACAATGTAGTGGATTGATTTATACATTCAGAAGTCGATTAAATTTTCTTGAATTACTATCGTGATTTTTTCAGAAGTGTATGACTCTGAATTCAATCCCTGATTCTAGAGATTCCGAGTCCGACTCCAGCAACGACTCACCCTAGTTCACCGACTCCATAGTCATATTTTTTCAGTGAAATCAATATTTAATTAGCAAGTAACCATGAAAGCAACTGAACCATTCATCAACATTGAGCTATTCAACCTTGTACAAGGACGCATTCGAGAGATTGCAATCAAGAGTGGGCTCTCTACTCGATAATTCATCAAAGAACCATCGCGTGTCCGATCAACCAAACACTCCCACCACCCCCGTCCAATAACTGCCCTACCGCACTTGTCAATAAGTACGCGAGGCCCCAGGCGAAAGCGATATCAATAATTCCATTTGATTTCGTAACGCGCAGCGCGCAACTAAACTGCAACACACTGCTCGGATGAAGTTATCGACGAATGGTACTAAACAGAAGCACCCACTCGAGGTTGATACTTGAAGTTGCGCTTCCTGGGCGGCGGTGCCACTCCACGTTCCATTGGAAGTGTGGCTTCATGGTGAGTCTTTCGCATAATTTCCCACGACGAGCTGTAACTAAAGCCCAACTCGGTGTCGCGTTCTATGGCCAATGGACCGTGAAAATGTGTCGCCTGAAATCGGCAACCAATCTGTCATGTTCTTGAGCACTTTGTTGCGATTGTTTTCTGCACGTCACGATTAATTGCGCTAATCGATCACAACTGTTGTCACGCCTTTCTGGGTCGGCGATCTGTGGAAACGCCACCAGCATTCACTGTGGAATGTTTTCCTAAGATTTTGGTCTAAAGTTGGTTTGTAAGAATGTATATGACGACTACCGTAAACCGGGGTGCCTTTAAATGATTTAGAAAAGTTTTGCCTTCCTCACTGAGCTATAAAATCACTAGGAAAATAAACTTTTTAATTTGACCTCGTAGACCCTTGTTCATTTATACTTATCGACTCAGAATCATATTCTGGGCGATGTTGATCAAAAATATGCACTTGATTTTCTCGGTTTTGGCTAAACGAGTGTCAGATCGCCACGAAAAAGCCGTGAAGAGGGATGCCATTTTCTTCAAAGGCCACTCTGTTTGTTTTAGACAAAAAGTCTGTTGATATTTTGATTTTTTTATTCCTAATTATTTTTTATAAGGACCCCTAGGTGCTGCGATCACGTTACGGTTCATCCATACACCATAAGAGGAAGGCGCCAAATGCCTAAAGGTGGATCAAGTAACGTTTTTAATTTGTCATTCAGTTCTCTACGTTTTCGTAAATAAACTTTTTTATTTTTTTACATCAATTTAAGTTTACCCATGCATTCCATTTCAATTATGTTTTTTGAAGTTGTAGGCAATTTTAGGTTAAAATTGACAAAGAACGTAAATTTCTATACCGGAACCATCCATAAACCACGTGGACACTTTTTTAGGGATCTGTCACCGCCAAACCCCCCCCCCCTCGTGGACAATTGTCCATACATAAAAAATGTATGGATCGTGGACAATCACCTCACCCCCGCCCAAAGTGTCCACGTGGTTTATGGTTTGTCCCACCATTAAGCACATTTTATTGAAAAAAAAAAACACCTTTGCAAACGTTATTCAAAACAAGTTTCCTAATAAGACTTTATTAATCGGACTGCTGATTGTTGGGATAAAGCCTCTTAAAGTTTAAACTTTGCTGAAAATGTTGTTAAAAAATGAGCTTTTCACAGTGTTACTTACAGTATGTAAAAAAAAGTATTTACACCCCTTGGGCACCATGCATATTTTGTGATGAAACATAGATCTAAACAATTTAATGTTGACAGAAACCTAGTACTACGTTTTGTTCAGAAACTCATGCCAGACATTTTGCTACAAAAAGCTCATGAAAAGATGATTTCTAAAAAAAGTTATATAACAAATACTATTACGAAAATAAAAAAGGTGCAAAGAAGTTTGTACACCTTTCGAAAAATTAACATAAATAATGTTATTTAATGACAAATCACCATAAATCCAGTCTCCCAACTCCAAATATGCATCCTTGACCGATTAAAAAAAAAATTTGGATTGAATATAAAGTTTACTAACTACTTAGTATAAAAGTTTATTTAACTCTGCACAGCAAAAAATCCGATGGTAAAATCGCATGCAAAAGCATGCACATCACCTTTGTGAGCAAAAGCATGTAATATTGTATGCGAAAACGTGTAAATAATAAGCATGTACAAAAGAAAAATAAATTAATGTTGCACACCCCAAAAATAACATCAATCTGTTGAGAGTCATATCCCGATTACCAAGTCCGCGCCCAACCGTCTCGGCTATCTCACCGTCTTGTAAATGATGTGTCCAATGCCGATGTACCAGTAGGTTTTCCGTACGTCGTATACTGAATTAGCTTTTTTTTTTTTTTTTTTTAATTTATATTTATTCAAATTTCTTTTCCATGTACATTCATTCAATTAAAATATTATTGAGTGTCCAATCACAAACGATGACTTTTCACCTCAATTTTAAATACTAGCAACTTTCATTTATTCATGAAATATTGTAGCTTTCGCTATTCAGTGATTTCAAATGTAGGAGGTCCTACATGTACAAAAGGGAAAAGGGATACCTTTAAACTAACTTATAAACTATATAAAGAGCGGATCAATGCAGCTGAAGACTGCAATGATTTTTGTCGAAATGCATCAATTATCTTATTGGACATAACATCCAAAGTGTCAACTTCGGCTAATTGATGAAGTTCACTGGTGCTGAACCAGGGAGGAAGTTTCAGAATCATTTTCAGAATTTTGTTCTGAATCCTCTGAAGTTTTTTCTTCCTGGTTAAGCAACAGCTTGTCCAGATCGGCACAGCATAAAGCATGGCAGGTCTGAAAATTTGTTTATAAATTAACAGTTTATTCTTGAGACAAAGTCTAGAATTCCTGTTTATAAGTGGATACAAACATTTAATATATTTGTTACATTTAACCTGGATACTTTCAATGTGATCCTTGTAAGTAAGGTTTTTGTCAAAAGCAAGTCCAAGATATTTCACTTGATCCTCCCACTTTAAATTTACCTCATTCATCTTTATAATGTGATGACTTTTTGGTTTAAGAAAATCAGCCCTTGGTTTGTGAGGGAAAATAATAAGTTGAGTTTTTGCAGCATTTGGAGTAATTTTCCATTCTTTCAAATAAGAATTGAAAATATCCAAGCTTTTTTGTAATCTTCTTGTGATGACACGAAGGCTTCTGCCTTTGGCGGAGATGCTTGTGTAATCAGCAAAAAGTGATTTCTGACATCCTGGGGGCAAATCAGGCAAGTCAGAAGTAAAAATATTGTATAAAATTGGACCCAAAATGCTTCCTTGAGGGACGCCAGCACGTACAGGTAGTTGACCAGATTTGCTATTCTGATAACATACCTGCAGAGTACGATCCGTCAAATAATTTTGAATAATTTTCACGATATAAATCGGAAAATTAAACCTTTTCAATTTCGCAATCAAACCTTTATGCCAAACACTGTCAAATGCTTTTTCTATGTCTAGAAGAGCAGCGCCAGTAGAATAGCCCTCAGATTTGTTGCTTCGAATTAAATTTGAAACTCTCAACAACTGATGAGTAGTTGAATGCCCAAGGCGAAATCCAAACTGCTCGTCAGCGAAAATTGAATTTTCATTAATGTGCGTCATCATTCTATTAAGAATTATTCTTTCGAATAATTTACTAATAGATGAAAGCAAACTAATGGGCCGATAGCTTGAGGCTTCAGCAGGATTTTTATCCGGTTTCAAAATCGGAATTACTTTGGCATTTTTCCAACTACTGGGAAAATATGCCAAATCAAAACATTTGTTGAAAATTTTGACCAAGCAACTTAAAGTTGCTTCAGGTAATTTTTTAATTAAAATGTAAAAAATGCCATCCTCACCAGGGGCTTTCATATTTTTAAATTTTTTGATAATAGATTTTATTTCATTCAGATCCGTATTAAAAACTTCATCTGATGAAAATTCTTGTTCAACAATATTCTGAAATTCTATTGAAATTTGATTTTCAATAGGACTCAAAACATTCAAGTTGAAATTATGAGCACTCTCAAACTGCTGAGCAAGTTTTTGAGCTTTTTCCCCATTAGTTAATAGAATATTATCACCATCTTTTAAAGAAGGGATGGGTTTTTGAGGTTTCTTAAGAACCTTTGAAGGTTTCCAAATAGGTTTGGAATAAGGTTTAATTTGTTCGACATCTCTTGCGAACTTTTCATTTCGCAGGAGAGTGAATCTGTGGTCAATAACCTTTTGCAAATCTTTTTGAATTCGCTTCAGTGCAGGATCACGAGAACGTTGATACTGTCTTCGGCGAACATTTTTCAGACGAATCAGAAGCTGAAGATCGTCATCAATAATGGGAGAATCAAATTTGACTTGGACTTTAGGAATAGCAATATTCCTAGCATCCAAAATTGCATTAGTTAACGATTCCAAGGCTGAATCAATATCAGCTTTGGTTTCTAAAACAAAATCATGATTTAAATTATTCTCAATATGATGCTGATACCTGTCCCAATTAGCTTTGTGGTAATTAAACACAGAACTATTGGGTCTGGTAACTGCTTCATGGGAAAGTGAAAAAGTTACTGGAAGGTGATCAGAATCAAAATCAGCATGAGTCACTAAAGGACCACAATACTGACTTTGATTTGTCAAAACCAAATCAATTGTTGATGGATTTCTAACAGAAGAAAAGCAAGTTGGCCCATTCGGATATAAAACCGAATAAAGACCAGAAGTGCAATCTCTGAACAGAATTTTACCATTGGAATTTACTTTTGAATTATTCCAAGATTGGTGTTTGGCATTAAAATCACCGATAATCAAAAATCGAGATCTATGCCGAGTAAGTTTATTCAAATCCCCTTTGAAATAATTTTTATTTTCCCCAGTGCATTGGAAAGGCAAATATGCAGCTGCAATCATAATTTTCCCAAAAGAAAATTCAAGTTCAATGCCCAAACTTTCAATAACTTTTAACTTAAAGTCACGTAAAGTGCTGTAAGTCATACTACGGTGGATAACTATTGCAACTCCACCACCATTTCGATTCATTCGGTTATTAGTTATAACTTTATAATCTGGATCACTTTTCAAATAAGTGCCAGTTTTTAAAAATGTTTCGGTTATAACAGCAACATGCACGTTATGAACTCGTAAAAAGTTGAAAAATTCATTTTCTTTCGCTTTTAAAGAGCGAGCATTAAAATTCATAATATTGATGGAATTACTTAGATCCATGATTAAACTTCAGGGTAAGAACAACATCATTCGCAAATTTTAATCCAATCTGGATTGCTTCCATCATGGATGTAGCATTACTCATTGTTTGAATCAAACCAAACAGTGAGTTTTGCAAAAAAGTCATTTTTTCAAACGTAACATCGCCGAGATCAGAAGATCCCAAAGCGTTGCCAGCAGAAAAATTTTCAAATGAGATTTGAGGTACCTGCCCAATTTCAGAAAGATTGGTAGAGGATTTAAAATTCGTGGATGAAGCCGAACCCGAAACGACGTTAGCATAAGAAATGCCATTGTTGTTACCTAACTTTTCCACGGTAGGGGTATTTCTAGAATTGTTCGAGTGAGACAGCACGAACGTTTGATTTAAAGATGCAGGTACAACCTGACTTTGAGAAAATTTCGGTTTGGATTTCGGCTGATGCTTAGCACGAGAATCCAAAACCTTTTTTCTGATGGGGCAATCCCAGAAATTTGATTTGTGATTTCCACCACAATTTGCACATTTAAATTGGGTGACTTCTTTCACGGGACAATTGTCCTTGTCGTGAGAAGAATCCCCGCAAACCATGCATTTTGGAACCATGGCGCAATGATCAGTACCGTGACCGAATGCCTGGCAACGCCGGCACTGGGTCAGATTCTGGCCATTACTTCCATGTTTCTTAAAATGCTCCCACTTTACCCGTACATGGAACAAAAACTGAACTTTGTCCAAAAGTTTCAAATTGTTGATTTCATTTCTGTTGAAATGAATCAGATAAAATTGTGAAGTCAAACCAAAGCGAGAAATATTCCCGTTTGATTTTTTCTTCATTGGTATTACTTGGGATGGGGCAAAGCCAAGCAACACCTTAAGTTCGTTTTTGATCTCATCCACCGACAAGTCGTTGGAGAGACCTTTCAAGACCGCCTTGAATGGCCGAGCATTCTTGGTCTCATACGTGTAGAAATTGTGTTTGTGGTTTTTCAAATAACCAACAAAAGTTTGGTGATATTGTAAAGATTCCGTCAACAAGCGACATTCTCCTCTTCGACCAAGCTGGAACGAAACCTTCAAATTGCAAGTTTCCTTGCAATTCTTCAGTTGCGTTCGAAAGCTGGCCAAATCGGAGACGGAAGTCACAACAATTGGCGGAGCCTTTACTCGTTTCTCGACGGCAGAAGGCTCAGTACGAGGAGAAGGTTCCTTGTCTTCAGTTTCGGATAAAACACCGAAACTGTTTGTCAATGGAATTGGAGGATTGACCTCACATTCAGAATCAGAATCAGACCTCAGAAGAGGCTGTTTTCTTTTTCTGTTGCCGATAGCCGGTTTAGCGTTCAAACGCTTCACCGACGTAACGACCAAATCTTCAGAAGATTTGCGTTTACCTTTGTTTTGACGCATTTTGCAAGCAAAGTTCTCTTAAAAAGATGGCTTCGTTTGTAAAATACAACAAAATTTCAGGTGGGGTTAGTCTTGAAAAGACTGTTTAGAATTTTGGAAAATAACTCAGGTAGTCTTTAAAAAGACTGTGAATTTTGTTTTGAAATAACTCTGAGCTTAGGTAGTAAAAAATACCGCAGCTCTAGTGTCCGTTCACCACGAAGGTTCGCAAGACACTGATACTGAATTAGCTGCATACGATGTATGGGGAACATACAGCTACATCGGTGTTGATCCAGTTAACTTCACAGCGGCGAGATAGCCGAGATGGTTGGGGCGCGGACTTGGTAATCTGGATATAACTCTCAACAGATTGATGTTATTTTTGGGGTGTACAAAATTTATTTATTTTTCTTTTGTACATTCTTTTTATGTACACTTTTTCGCATACAATATTACATGCTTTTGCTCACAAAGGTGATGTGCATGCTTTTGCATGCGATTTTACACAGATTTTTTTTACTGTGTGGAAATTCTATAAAAAACTTATCTAATCTTAGTTTTGCAAACTTTTAATTCAACTAAATGTCAATATATTACCAAAGAATTGCTAAATAAACTTTTTGGAGTGGGTATTACACCGTTTTGGGGGTATTTGTATCGATAGAATAGATTTTTCGTTGGAATTTCGTACCAACCCGGAATTACGTCGTCGGAAAATGCGCCGGCATCCGAACCGGTCCACAATTCACAAGTTAACCTATGTGGAATCAGAATAAAATAAAATATAAAAAATAAAATTTCCGATCTTTTGATGCCCATACATCCAGGTTTTCTATAAAACCCACGTTTTTAGATACCTAAGCAAAAACGTTGTTATGGTTTCGTTTGAGCAACCTTCCAAAAATGTATGGAATTTCGTAATTTTTGTTCTCGTGGATCAAACTTACTTTTTGCCCAGGTATTTAAAAACGTAGGTTTTAAAGAAAATCTAGATGTTTTGGTATCAAAAGATCGGAAATTTTATACCCTTTCCGATTCCACATGGGTAATTCTCTACCAACTCACACGAAATCGGGAAAAGTTGCCCCGACCCCTCTTCGATTTGCGTGAAACTTTGTCCTAAGGGATAACATTTGTCCCTGATCACGAAAACGAGGTCCGTTTTTTGATATCTCGTGACGGAGGGGCGGTACGACCCCTTCCATTTTTGAACATGCGAAAAAAGAGGTGTTTTTCAATAATTTGAAGCCTGAAACGGTGATGAGATAGAAATTTGGTGTCAAAGGTGTTGATCCAGTTCCTCGTAGAAATTTGGTGTCAAAGGGACTTTTATGTAAAATTAGACGCCCGATTTGATTGCGTACTCAGAATTAAAAAAAAAACGTATTTTTCATCGAACAAAACACTGAAAAAGTTTTAAAAATTCTCTCAATTTCCGTTTCTCGACTGTAAAAAAATTTGGAACATGTCATTTTATGGGAAATTTTATGTACTTTTCGAATCTACATTGGGTAATTTTTTCAATTAGAAAAAAAATTCATTTAATAATTTCGTGATTTTCCTAACTTTGCAGGGTTATGTTTTAGAGTGTAACAATGTTCTACTAAGTTGTAGAGCAGACAATTACAAAAAATTTCATATACAGACATAAGGGGTTTGTTCATAAACATCACGAGTTATTGCGATTTTACGAAAAATTTGTCAAAAGTTTTGAATAAGTTGGTCGTCGTTGATCATGGCCGTTCATGGTCACCCGCGACAGACACGGACGACGAAACAAAGAGAATCGCAAAAAGTTACTTTTTCAAAACTTTTTTTCGTAAAATCGCGATAACTCGTGATGTTTATGAACAAACCCTTTATGTCTGTATATTAAAATTTTTGTAATTGTCTGCTCTACAACTTTGTAGAACATTGTTACACACTAAAAAATAACCCTGCAATGTTAGAAAAAACACGAAATTTTCAAATGAAAAATTGTGTTCTAAATGAAAAAATGACCCTTCTGGGTCAATGTAGATTCGAAAAGAACATTAAATTTAACATAAAATGACATGTTCCAAAGAAAATGGGAGAATTTTTAAAACGTTTTTAGTGTTTTTTTCGATGAAAAATACGTTTTTTAGGAATTCTGAGTACGCAATCAAATCGGGCGTTTAATTTTACATAAAAGTCCCTTTGACACCAATTATCTATGTCATCACCGTTTCAGGCTGCAAATTATTGAAAAACACCTCTTTTTTCGCATGTTCATAAATGGAAGGGGTCGTACCGCCCCTCCGTCACGAGATATCAAAAAACGGACCTCGGATTCGTAATCAGGGACAAAAATTACCCCTTAGGACTAAGTTTCACGCAAATTGAAGAGGGGTCGGGGCAACTTTTCCCGATTTCGTGTGAGTTGGTAGAGAATCACCAATTTGCAAACAAAAAGTACTTTTGGTTAAATTTTCATTAAGTGTACCGTGTTCGAGTTATAGCTTTTTTTAGGTAACTTTTCTAAAAAAAGTCGCAGTTATTTATTTTTTTTTTTTTGAATTAGTGCACATGTTTGCCCACTTAGAAAAAAATGATGCAAAATGGCTTCTTTCGACAAACTGAAAGCGCTTAACATCAAAAATTAAAAAAAAAAAGCTTTAGTTTAAAATGTTTTACAAATTCTCGAAGCATTATATGTTTATCCATGTAGATGATTCAAAAAGTGAATTGCATTTCCAGATTCATTGAACAACATTATTAAGATAAAATAAGTTAGAATATTTACGTATTTTTATCAGAGCTATTCATTATTAATCATGGGTTAATAACTGAATAACATAAAATAAATATTTTCTTTTAAATCGATTTCGGTTGCAGCCTGAAATGGTGTTGGTTTGAAAATTTGGTGTCAAAGGAATTTTTATGTGGATGCCTGATTTGATAGCATACTCAACATTTTAAAAACGTATTTTTCATTTAAAAAATTACAAAAATAGCTTCAAACATGCTGCTATTTTTCATTACTCGTCGTTTTAAGGTAAATTTAAAGTTATTTTCGAATAACCCGGAATGGTTTTTTTTTCCATTTAGGACATTTTTTTTTTATTTTAAAATTTCATGTGAGTTGGCGGAGAACTACCCAGATAAGACAATTGGTTTAGGTTTCTATGTTTCCCCACTGTACAGTATCACAGCGATCGACCTTCTGAAAAATGCACTGTTTTTTTATTTGCTTCATGTAATAACCCTATAGACGTTCGCCTCGTGATCCGATCCGTTCCGATCCGCGGATATTAACCGTATCTGTCTGGGCTTTTCGTGTTTGTGTTTGCTCGATTTTTTTTCCTGCACCAAACAATAACAAAAAATGGGAAAACGAAAACGAAGAAAAACGAAATAATCAAGAAATTCCATTGCAACGAGCGCGGGGTGCATATAAATAATATGCAAGTGTGTGGTTTCCCTTTTTGAGCTTGAGGGGAGGTTTGAAGTTGGAATTGTAAAAATAGACTCTTTGTTTGGAACCGGTGAGCTTATGAAAGTACGGCTTAGGGCCCTTTTAAAAGGGCGACGCACGTGCTGCTGGCTTAGAGAGTTGCAGGATTAAGTTGTTTAGGAAAATAATTTTGCAAAAATAATTCAAAATAATGTCATAGTAAATCAAGAATATTTTGCAATTTTTAAATTCTTGATTTTTACTTTGAAAACATATGTTTTGTAGGTAATCTTGTTTGGTATACTGTTCCTTGAAAGGATTGAAAATTGATGAAGTCAGCAGATAAGCTAATAACTTTCCAATAGCAGCACCGTACCTCCGCCCGCCCTTCACTGATTCCACAATGGTCAATTCTGTAGACCCTTGAGCACCCGGTGCACGCAGTACGATTACCGATATGACCGATGAACACACGCTCGTATGCTTGTACCCCGAGCAGAACAATTGATTATCGGACCTGAGGCGGAAGGTACCACCCGGGAGTTACGAAACGCTTTCGATTACCACTGTTCAACCTTACCACAGGTCGGCGTTGTGGCCGTCAAAGCCTATCGATTTTGTCGAAGGAATTCGAAGGGAAAGGAGTTTCGCCGTAAGCTGATCTACTCGGTGTACTAGTAGCGGGTCGGTCGGCCGGGCGGCTTTTAAAGGCAGAGTTAATCCGTGAGTTACGCCTACCGTTAAGCGCACTTCGACCGGGGTCTGTCTACCTTCTGATGATGGTTGGGCTTAGCAGCTAGTATGAGGAGCTACTAGTGGGTAATTACGTTATGCAAAGTAGGTTAATGCATGGAAGCGATTTTGCCCGTCGCATCGAGGGTGGAATTAAATTCTCGGGCAATGCAGCTTAGAACAAGTGCTTTCGATGTAGTGTTTAGGAGTTTTACATATATTCAATTAAAGGTAATTTTCGATCGATACATTCTCTATCTATAAACATTTTTCAATTCCCTTGGGGTATGATATCATAACTTAAGTAATAAGTAACCAACTTTGATCTACAGTGTCTATGAGTCGACCAGCTTATTTTTCCTGGAAGGTTTCATACTTTCGATTTCAACATCGCTTCACTCGAAGTGAAAAATTCAAGCTTTACAAGATTTTTCCCAGGTTCAAGCTCACTCGAGCTCGAGAGTGAGGAAAACACGTTGATACCTCGATAGCTACAAGCTTCCACAGTCAGTCTTCATCCGGCAAAACATGCTTCTCTGCCGGTCGGTACTTCGTGTCTAACGTCAGCAGTGTAGGCCAGAACCAGAGAGTCTGAAAGTGAAACTGAGGGGCTATCCAGCTTGGGCCAGGAAGTAAACGAAGGTGAAAACACTGCGACTCCAATCACTTTTTTTTTTTCTTCAATAGACTTCGACGACTAGACCAAGAGGGTAGAAGCTTTATTGAGGGAGGTCTGGGGTTTAATTCCGGTGAATGTCGGGGATCACACAGCTGGTTGGCTCTATAGTGGATATCCAGTTACGTAATATGACGACGAACGTGCTCTGGCTATCCTAAGCTATTTGGAGAATTTCAATTACCGCGAGCCCATACCTAGTGACAGACTTTGATGGAATATTATGGTCTACCGGAGTGTAGGGAAGTTTATTTAGCTCTTTGAACAATTTTGATTAAAATAGTTGCGATTTTTTTTAGAAATTCAATTCATTCGTAAGAACTACCACCTCTTACACCACCAACCCCAATATACCGCCAAACTAATCCAGGTCAATCAACCTCAATGGCTCATCATCGCTGTCCCAGGCTCCCATTCCGCTAAGTACCCTTAATCACGCCTTAACCACACCTTGCCGTAAAACATCGCAACGACTACACGCACCGATCATCGCACGCAATGACTCAACGTCCAGCAACATTAGCTCATCACGACGCGCCGCTCACCTGAGTTGACCAAATCAAAGGACCGATTGAGAGAAGCGTTCCCCCCCTAATTGGGTCATCAGCAGGCCCCAATACGCGGCATACACCCCACTACCAACTGTCGTTAAAGTCGTGAAGTCTTGGAGTTGAAGCGTATCAATTAGCGAATTAGCTACCGAAACCGTTCGATCACGGTACTTGTCAAATTCGCAGATCTCTCTCACCGAAGAATTGATCCGTCAGTGTCTACGATCATCCCGTACCGGGTGGACATTTGAGTAACTTTGTTCGGTCTGTTGAACTCCAACTCCAAGTCGGCATTGGCAGTGCAACGCCTTGCATGCAACTTCACTTTCGTAGAGCGTCGATTTGAATACTTCGTTGGGCAGTCAAGTGTGCAGTTTGGAAGTGGTGCCGAACACCTCCGCAGAGTGAACATCGGTTGGGCATGGTTGGCAGCCAGAATTGATTGGTGAGCATAATCGACACCTCTGATGGATGGGCGATAAACAATGTGCACTGTTGAAAGGGAGAGTCAGGGGTGTAGCGTGGGGGTCTGCTCTTCTTTTTATCATTACCTTAAACCCAACCATTTTCTTATAAACTATGGGCATAATGAACTGGTTTCCAGGAAGTGTCGTGGTTTGAACTTGTGCTAAGGCCTATTTGACTTTGACATCTCCCGTGAGTCACAACTTTTTCAACCAAATTCTATATCAATCAACTGAAAAAAATGTAGATCAAAATTCCATTCGCGTTCACTGTTTTTATTTTGGGCATATTTGGAAAAATGTATGTGTATCCTTTGAGAAATTAACAACGTTTTCGCAAATCATCTGTTCTTTGTTTGTTTAATTAGGATGGAACTCTATCCATACATTCCTAATGTCGAAAGAAGCCATAATATTTTGCGGACTGGTCAAACAAAATGGGCATGTGAATATTGCAAAATCTGTAACTTGAGAAGAGATTTTCCCAATGATTTGGTATCTTAGACACAATTCTAGATCATAAGGACTCTTCAGGAAAAATAGGTAGACGGAATAAAATCTTAATTTTGTTATTTTACTATTTTATTATTTTGACCTCTGTCAGTTTCCAGCTGTCTGTCGCGCTCTTTTAGGCCCCCAACAGGGTGCGAGCCCTGTTTTTCAGCTTTGTCAGACTTTTTTCGGAGTTATTGGAGGTTACTGCCGGAAGGAGATTCTCTTCCCCTGAGGACACCGTGAGTGATTTTGCTTGTTCGCGTTCAACCACCCCCTTTTGGTCCTTCATTCGACAGTAATTTGAAGATACTCCCTTTAAGTCTGAGCCACTGTAATTCTAGGCAACCGCTACATAGGTCATGCTTGTGGTCCTGCTGGTTATGACATCAAATCAAATCAAATCAAAGTAAAAATCTTAAAATTGATTAATTCATATGTTTTAGAGAATAAAAATGCATTGTTTTAATAGGGTATAGGAGACATTTTTTGATAAAGTGAACCGTTTTCAAATTGTAGGTACCGTAAAACGGAGTGACTTTGATAGGTTTCATAAAATTTAAAAAAAAGTTGATTAACAGCATTATTTTATTTTTTCAAAGTGCCATAATTTTCACAATGAGCATGATTTCAAATCGGAAAATGGAATCCATTTTTGGATTCTTTAGACAACTTTTCAGTGAGAGAAAAAAAAGAGTATTAAGATGATAAACATTATGTATTTTTGGAACATAATTTCAAAAATATCCAAATTTATAGCAATTTTTGGTAGAACAAATTCATATAAAATGTGAAAACTTTTGATTCGAGCTTCAAATTTAGTTTCGAATGCAATATGAATCGAAAATTTTATAAACAAAACTAGTTTTGACAAATTTAAGGCCAAATTCTAACTTTTTAAAATGTTACCTGAAATTTATATGAATTTTATTAAAAAGCTTATAAACATAGTTTATTTTTTTTTTAATGTGATAAGAACACATTAAAATAAGTTTAATATGATAAAACATAATAATTAAACTAAATTCAAAGATATAGTAAACTTATTTAGCTTGTTTTTCCGTTATTGCTTCTTTAAAGATTGGGGCTAATTCAACTTAAATTTGGTTTTGATCTGATTAGGCCTTTTCCTCAATTTAATTGCATGTGAATACAGATTTCTCGAAAAAATTTAATATGTTGTATTACTCATATGCTGCTCAGTTCGTTCAAATCATTATATTTCATTAACATTCAAAATATTTATTAGGCAACCTGCAAGATGCATATTTGAACAAAAATTTTACCTTTGGAAACAGACCTTATTGAAGATTTTTTTTTTTAATTGAACAGATTGTATATCTCACCAGGGTAGAAAGATCTCATAATTTTAAGATTTATTAAATATCTATCTTTGTCTCGAATACTAACAAGCAACTCGAAGTAAAACTATTCTGAATGTTTTTTTTTGTTCCATAGAAACTTGAGCAGTTCTCTCAGATTTCGGTCATTCGTTTTTTTTTGTATTTTTTAATCCGGCTGAAACTTTTTTGGTGCCTTCGGTATGCCCAAAGAAGCCATTTTGCATCATTAGTTTGTCCATATAATTTTCCATACAAATTTGGCAGCTGGCCATACAAAAATGATGCATGAAAATTCAAAAATCTGTATCTTTTGAAGGAATTTTTTGATCGACACCACCAAGTCTTCGGCAAAGTTGTAGGTATGGATATGGACTACACTAAAAAAAATGATACACGGTATAAACAAATTTAATGATTTTTTATTTAACTTTTTTTTTCACTAAAACTTGATTTGCAAAAAACACTATTTTTAATTTTTTTAATTTTTGATATGTTTTAGAGGTAATCAAATGCCAACTTTTCAGAAATTTCCAGGTTGTTCAAAAAATCTTTGATCGAGTTATGAATTTTTGTATCAATACTGTTTTTTTCAAAAAATCGAAAAAATGGTCGCAAAAATTTTTCAACTTCATTTTTCGATGTAAAAACAAATTTGCAATCAAAAAGTACCAAAGTGAAATTTTGATAAAGTACACCGTTTTCAAGTTAAATCCATTTTTAGGTGACTTTTTTGAAAATAGTCGCAGTTTTTCATTTTTTAAAATTATTGCACATGTTTGCCCACCTTCGAAAAAAATATTTTTGAAAAGCTGAGAAAATTCTCTATAATTTGCATTTTTGAACCTTGTTGATACGACCCTTAGTTGCTGAGATATTGCCATGCAAGTGTTTAAAAACAGGAAAATTGATGTTTTCTAAGTCCCACCCAAACAACATTCGTAAAATTTTCCGATCTCTTCGAAAAAAATATGTTCAAAATTTTTAAACCAAGAATAACATTTCAAAAGGGCCAAACATTCAACATTACGTTCTTTTAAAATGTTAGTCTTGGTTTAAAAATTTTGAAAATATTTTTTTTCGAAAAGATCGGAAATTTCACGAATGTTTCATATTTTAACATTGAAAATCGGACCATTAATTGCTGAGATATCGACATTAGAAAATGGTGGGTTGTTTGGGTGGAACTTAGAAAACATCAATTTTCCTGTTTTTAAACACTTGCATGGCAATATCTCAGCAACTAAGGGTCGTATCAACAAGGTTCAAAAATGCAAAATGTAGAGAATTTTCTCAGCTTTTCAAAAATATTTTTTTCAAAAGTGGGCAAACATGTGGACTTATTTTAAAAAATGAAAAACTGCGACTATTTTCAAAACAGTCACCTAAAATGGATTTTACTTGAAAACGGTGCACTTTATCAAAATTTCACTAAAGTACTTTTTGATTGCAAATTTGATTTACATCACAACCTGGAAATTTCTGAAACGTTGGCATTTGATGTCCTCTAAAACATATCAAAAAATTAAATAAAATCAAAATAGTGTTTTTTTAGCAAATCAAGTTTTAGTGACAAAAAATTAAATAAAAAATCACCAAATTTTTTTAACCGTGTATCATTTTTTTTTTCAGTGTAGTCCATACCCATACCTACAACTTTGCCGAAAACACCAAATCGATTAAAAAATCCTTCAAAAGATACAGATTTTTGAATTTTCATACATCATTTTTGTATGGACAGCTGCCAAATTTGTATGGAAAATTGTATGGACAAACTAATGATGCAAAATGGCTTCTTTGGGCATACCGAAGGCACCAAAAAAGTTTCAGTCGGATTAAAAAATACAAAAATTAAAATTGATGAAAAAAACCGATTTCGTAGAGAATTGCTCACTTACAACATTCAACAAATAATTGAGTTGATAGATTTTTGTTCAATCCATTTATGGGCTTTTGAGTGTACGTATCTGTAGATAGACTGGCCCGTTTTTTTATTATTTTTCTCAGGCAGAGGAGAAATGAAATTTGAAATTTTGAAATCAAACAATAAATTATTTTTTTATTTTAAATGTTTGCAAAAAGGCTTGCAACTTTTGACAATTATGTTTTAAAAAAAATGTTTTCGATAGGTTTTTGATTTTTTTATTATTTTTTGGTTGTGTATACAAAATAGTTCGGATTTACATCTCAATCAGATTTTTTTTTCAATTTGGTTATTAATTTGTTTAGTATTTTTAAAGACTTCCTCACTGATTTGAAAAGGTATTTCTATGCAAGAAACATTTGGTCGATTGAAATTAAGAAGAATGCAAGAAAGGCTAAAACTAAATCAAAAAAGGTTTTCCAACCCTTTTGATTTCAAAACCCCTAGGTACAACCCTGGCACTGAACGATCCGGTGATAGTTTTGGACGGTTTAAGCAGTCTAACCAACTTTGACTGATAGGTACTACATCTGCTGGTGCTGCTACTGACTACTGGCTGGCTGTTGGAGAGGATCTGATTGGATCGCGCTTCGATTGATGCGCGTGGCCAACCAGTTGGCGCAGTACGGTTGACTCGTGTGCACGTGGCATGAGTGGCTAATCGACGTCGCGGTTTTTTTTTCATGCGCGCGCTTGTGAGCATAATTCATTCAAATTGCGAGTGGCTCAAGTCCGATATCACCACCAAGAGTTTGAGGAAATAAGTCGTGGTTATTCATGATTTTGCAGTTGGAAAAAAAGTTCGCGCAAACAAAATTTAAATGGAATAATTAAAGCTTCGTAATCAGTGCCGCTATTCATGAATTCCGGTGAAATGTATGAAAAAATAATTCAGTCCAAGATTGATTGACTGACGCTGCAGTGGTGACAGCTGCAGGTTGAAAATCGAAAAAAAAAACGAGTTTAAACTCACAGTTGTTAATCGTGTGCCTCAACTCCGACTGCCATTTAAAGTAATCCCACCGCTCAAGGAAGGACGGCGTTAAATGTGACACGTTGAAGTAATTATTTTCGGATAAATTGCGATTACAGAGAACGTAAAACGTGTGCGACACGACGATTTAAACCGGCAGCTGACGAAGGATGTGAACGACAAATATGGGTTCGACAGCAACAACTGTGGCAGTGTGCAAGTTAAGTACTTGAACTAAGCTCCGGTGGTGACAATGAGTTCGATGGCAATGACAGCAGCAGTGCTGGTGGCAGTTTGAGGAATCTAGAGCAAAAAGGTAATTAATTTTTGGAAGGCCGAACGTGATGTTATGGGAAGGAGAGGTATGGCAATTAAAAATGGATCGGAATCTACAACATTGATACCGCGATACAATTATGGTCTTGTATTTTTTATATTCATCGTCCGAACGTGATTTGAATTTATTATGTTTTTTTTTGGTTATTAGGGTTTAACAGTCCAGATTTGATTATTCAAAGCCACGATTATTCAAAGTTTCGAGCCCATTTTAGTCTAATTTTAATGAATGTTGTTATTGTTGATTCATTTATTTCTGGCAACTTTAACATTCGCTGCCTTCAAATTTTATTGGTGATTGCCTATTAAACTAACGTCATGATTCGACATCCGGACACTTAGTAGCATATTATTTTTGTTATAGCTGGCAAAAAATCATGTAATAAGTTGGAAATGTAGAAATATCATCAGGATGTATTATAAACAGTCAGTTTCAAGAAAATTCATGCAAAATATGCCTTTTCTAACAATTTTTCATCAGAATTTTAAAATTAAAAAGACTTGTTGGGCTTCGAATCCCGGACACTGATAAAAGCTGATTCGAAATCCGGACACTTTTGCTTCGAATTCCGGACACTCGATTTTACTTATGAACCGCACAAATTTTTACTGAAATGTTAGTGAATGGCAAACTTTAGGTCTCAAATAAGCTGTTAACATCAAAACAATCGATAGTTTATATAAAAATTTGCTAGAATTTGACGAAATCGAAATCATAAATTTCTGCTTTGCCTTCCCGGTGCTTCGAACGCCTATGAAATATTTCAAGTGAAATGTTTCGCATTTTTGGTAAACTTATAATTTTATTTTATTTAATTGTTTTGGCATTAACTACAGCGTTCAAACAAACTCTAAATGAAAGTTGATGTTGGAATTCATCAAATTACACAGTTTTGACATCCATAATGCGAACTTATATCCAAATAATTGATAAAACAAGATGAAGTGTCCGGGTTTCCAAGCGTCCGGGAATTCGAATCATGACGTTACCAAGTGTATTTTTTCGATATAACTGCCACTTTAGACACCAATTTACCCTCTTCTATTAAAAAAAACTCTAAATCACTTTAGAGTTTATTAAGGTTCATACTGAAGCTGAGCAAAGTATGTTTTCGTAACATGGGAAGAAAGTTAAGGGTGAATCAACTTTTTCTCCTCGTTGTATTAGTGTTACAAAAATGATAAATCATATACTTTAAAAGTTATGAAAATGAACATTGTTAAAATCACAAAAAGAAAACTAAAGCTGAAGAGCAACAACTGACCACTTATTATGTAAATCAAATGTAATTGTTATAAGAATGATTCAATAAAGTATATTTAATTAAAAAAAATTAGGATGAATGCGTTATTTTCCCTAATGAAATAATAAATAGCATAAAATAATGTTGCATTTTTTTTTTTCAAAATTAAATTTTGTATTTTCAAAACGTTTCTGGAAGAAATATTTCTCAATTTTTTAAGATTAGACTTTTTCAATTTCCTTTTTTGAATTTTTTGTAGAACATGTAGTTGCTTAGAAAAACTTTAAGCATTTTTTATTTGACCTAATTTTTTTTTGTACTTTTAGCTATTTGAACACTAGCTATCCTTATAACATGTCCATTATATGTTAATGAAAAATACTATTCGTAATCAGATTTTTATTTAAGCTGAACATTGAGATTAAAACATTTTGCTATGCAAACAGCTGCCATGAAGTTACAAAAATCAGCAATATAAATTACATTTATTTTTGCATTTCTTACACCTAAGTCTGTCCCTGAAATTTCGTTTACTTTCCAGCCAAAATGAAACAAAAAAAGTTGTTTATCCACTTTTAAAGCAAAGTTTACCAAAGATTTCTTTATGTTCTGAGTGAAATTTAAAGTTAAAATTGTTTGCTTTGTATGAATTTGTATTTTTGATCATTGGAAAGTAATCTCAAGGATTTGTGAATACATGCAGCTCAAAGTTTGCAATTTATTAAATAATGAATAAATCATAGGAATTTTTTTTAAAGTTTTGTTCCTTGTTAAGTTTGTCTGAGGAAAAATAAACAAAAAAAGGCGTTTTTCAAATATTAGAATAAAAACGTACAATTAGCTATTCAAAACATGATGACATGATCACTGAATGTAACTGCTCGATTTTGATAGAACTTTCTGTCATCGATCATTTCTGAAAACGAAATTTGATCGCTATCACACAGCGCCTATCACGATCGTCATTGCTTGGCGACGGTCGGTGAACGTAAACACAAAGACGAAACGAACGAAAAATGAGCACCACTCAAGCAGCCGCCCGAACGAGACAACGTGCTCTTTCTCTCGTTTTTCGTCTCTCTCTTCCTTGTGTTTGCTGCGTGGTGACAGAAGTCATTTGAATGCGATCGTTGGAGAGATGATCGGAATCTTGGTAGAATGTCAAACACCGTTTTCTGAGCGATTTTTTTATCAATTTTTTTTATATATTTTTTCACAATTTTTTGCCAAACTTTTTAAAATGCAAATTTATATATTTGGTGTTATTGTTTATTTTTGAAATTGGTTGAAGGGAATGCGGACAATTAATTTAAATAAGATTTGTATTGGCATAATAGTTCGACGTGATCGAGAGCATTCTTGTCGTATGTCGCTTTGAAGTTTCGAGAAAAATTGGTTTGACCTTGAAAAATAACTAGAACATTCAATGTGAACAATAACAAACTCTTTTTGCTTGGCTGACCATTTTTTGCATTGTGCCGAAATTTTGTTGAATTTGGTTGCGGGAGTTCAGAGTTGATGTTCATTTCATATTTAGAGGGATAAGTTTGCTCGGAGTATTTCGATTATTGTTGAATTATCCAGAATTGAAATGGCAAAAATTGGCATGAAAAAATAGCTCAATAACGATGAACTGTTATAAGGGTAATTCTCTACCAACTCACACGAAATCGGGAAAAGTTGCCCCGACCCCTCTTCGATTTGCATGAAACTTTGTTCTAAAGGGTAACTTGTGTCCCTGATCACGAATCCGAGGTCCGTGTTTTGATATCTCGTGACGGAGGGGCGGTACGACCCCTTTCATTTTTGAACATGCGAAAAAAGAGGTGTTTTCAATAATTTGCAGCCTAAAATAAGATGAGATAGAAATTTGGTGTCAAAAGGACTTTTATGTAAAATTAGACGTCCAATTTTATGGCGTACTCAGAATTCCGAAAAAACGTATTTTTCATCGAAAAGTACACTAAAATTTTTTGAAAATTCTCCCATTTTCCGTTACTTGACTGTAAAACATTTTGGAACATGTCATTTTATGGGAAATTTAATTTACTTTTCGAATCTACATTGACCCAGAAGGGTCATTTTTTCATTTAGAACAAAATTTTTCATTTTAAAATTTCGTGTTTTTTCTAACTTTGCAGGGTTATTTTTTAGAGTGTAACAATGTTGTACAAAGTTGTAGTGCAGACAATTACAAAAATTTTGATATATAGACATAAGGGGTTTGCTTCTAAACATCACGAGTTATCGCGATCTTACGAAAAAAAGTTTTGAAAAAGTTACTTTTTGCGTTTCTCTTTGTTTCGTCGTCCGTGTCTGTCGCGGGTGACCATGAACGGCCATGATCGATGACGACCAACTTTTTCAAAACTTTTTTTTCGTAAAATCGCGATAATTCGTGATATTTATAAGCAAACCACTTATGTCTATATACAATCTTTTTTTGTAATTGTCTGCACTACAACTTTGTAGAACATTGTTACACTCTAAAAAATAACCCTGCAAAGTTAGAAAAAATAAGAAATTTTAAAATGAAAAAGTTTGTTCTAAATGAAAAAATGACCCTTCTAGGTCAATGTAGATTCGAAAAATACATTAAATTTCCCATTAAATGACATGTTCCAAAAGAGTCGAGTAACGGAAAATGGGAGAATTTTTAAATCTTTTTTAGTGTTTTTTCGATGAAAAATACGTTTTTTTCATAATTTTGAGTACGCCATCAAACCGGGCGTCTAATTTTACATAAAAGTCCCTTTGACAACAAATTTCTATCTCATCACCGTTTCAGGCTGCAAATTATTGAAAAACACCTCTTTTTCGCATGTTCAAAAATGGAAGGGGTCGTACCGCCCCTCCGTCACGAGATATCAAAAAACGGACCTCGGATTCGTGATCAGGGACAAAAGTTACCCTTTAGAACAAAGTTTCACGCAAATCGAAGAGGGGTCGGACAACTGCTGTGTGAGTTGGCGGAGAATTACCCATAATAATTACTATTTTGAAACTATGATTTGAACGTAAACTTGAGAAAGCCTACATTATTCTGTAAAACATATTTTTACAACAATTATCAGTTTAAAAATCGATACTTAATTCAATTATTACCTACAATCCATACCAAGAAGTCCACTCCCGTTCGCGTTACGCAACATTAGTCTGCGATGAATACTACTTACTCTAAACTTTAATGTTGAAACCGTTTGTTGACCACCCATACTCGACAACCCCGAGGACAATTGAAGCCCTAATGTACCGGAACGAACCCGATTGGCCATGTCGAAGATGTTTACCTGCCAGCCCGTCAGTGTATAAAGGCGACGTGATAGTGTACAAACACGCCACGCGTACACTTGTACCACGTTCACCGCTCCGAGTAAGAGTATTATTACGGCAGAATGTTTGGACTGATGTTGTTGCTGTTGTTTGGGCCCATTCAACATGATTCCTCTACATCATCGAGTACATCGGGAGGGGCCTCTTTTTTTCGTTGGTCTGTTGTTATTGGAATTTACCACGCGACTTGTCAAACTTCGTTTGAGCGCAAAAAAAAGAAGCGAAAAAAGTTTGCTTGCCGTCACACCAAAAGAGAAGGCCGTTCCATCGATATGTTTAATTAATAATTAAGAAGCGAATTCTTTTGAGCCACTTATCGTGCTTAATTCAATTAGTGGAAAATATGGAAGGAGAGCAAACACAGAATAATAAAATTAAAACGTGCGCACGAATTTCAAGCTTGATTCGCTTTTAAAGGTTTGACTCACAGTTACAAAAATTGATGAGTAAAATGTTTACAAATTCTTAATATTTTTCTCCAAACATTTTATTTAAATTATCAGAACCAACTTGAAATAAATACATCCAACATTTTTTGACGATCATGATGGCAACACTGCCCCGTTGATTAAGTCGATGCTGGGCGCACGGCCGGTGACTGAAGCGACGAAAGGCAATTAATATTATTGAGGCAAATTTTGCCGAACCGAGCTTCGTGTGGTGAGAGGAACTTCGTCAGAAGCGTGCGAGCGGAGTTTTGTGGACAGAGACTGCACCCGATGGTTGCGAATGTGACTTTTACGGGGTCTAATGAAATTAACCTGGATAATTTGATGGTTGCTTTTTTTTTTATTTCTCGTGGGCATGTTTACCTTTGATCGTAGAGAGACAAATTGGATGCGGGGAAATTTGATGGAATTAACGCGTTCCACGAATTGCGGAGTTGCCGTTTTGTTCTTTGTTTACAATTCTTCATGCAACCGAATTTCATTGATGTATTTGATCGGCGAGTTTTTTTTTATATTTGCGTTTTTGAATCTTTTAAAATCACTTAGAAATGTTTTAAAAAAAAATTAATTGAAAGGTCTAGTTAAAAAAAAGATTTATTTCAAAAAGTACAAAATAGTAGTTTATGAAACATGTTGCAAAAAGAAGATTTTGTCAACACGAGTCGTACATTTATCCAACGAGGTTTACCAACATGTTTTGCAATTTCAAAAACGCTTCTAGAGTGGATTTTCATTGATTTCATACATTTATGTGTTTAGTAAATTCACCATTCAAAACAAAAAATACCATAAAATTTTATTTACCGATACATGTGTTGAAAATTAGAACTTTTCAGCTCTGATATTGAAAGGGATGAATTTTCCATGTTGCTGTTTTTGGTAGGGAAAAGTAGGCCGTTTTGTTTCTTAAGAAGGACAAAAAAAGTTTTAAATATTAAATATATTGAAGATCTGACAACACTGTCAACAGAATTGGGGACATCAATAAAACAGGGTAACATTGGCAGGTTGAAGTAAAAATCATTGAGAGTAAAGCAAAAAACATACATGACAACAGTTTTTTAACTATAGTTTAGAGACCATTAAAACACTCAATTGCATAACTGTTGCCAACTATGTTATTTTATATACTCTCAATGATTCAAAAAAAAAATCTCTATGAATCAGGTTGTAACCGGAGAATTATTTTAAACTAAACACAGATAAAATTAGTTTCAACAATATTAGTAAAAAGAAACGGAATTCAAATCAGGCTTCAAAATAGTGTATAATTAACACATAAGTGCTTACAATTTTTTATAGGGTTGTCAGATCTTCAATCTTTTGGGCTCGGTGGAAAAATCTTTCAAATACCTTGCTTAAATATACAGCATGACGGGTTTTCTTACTAAAACCACCCTTTTTTCAATTTTCCGGATTTTAGTCAAAATCGTTTTTTTAACAAAAGAGCAATTCTCTACCAAAACCAGAAATGGATTTTATTTGTATTTTTTTTATTTGGCTCAAACTTTGTTGGGTCCTTCCCTATGACCAAATTAACTATTTTGTGTGATAGGTTCATCCATACAAGTCTCCATACAATTTTGGCTGCTGTCCATACAAAAATGGTATGTAAGTATTCAAACAGCTGTAACTCTTGAGTGAATTTTCTGATCAATTTGGTGTCTTTGGCAAAGTTGTAGGTATTCTGAGGCCTTTTGAGAAATAATAGGTACACGGAAAAAAATTGCAGATTTTTTTATCAACTTTTTTTTACTAAAACTCATTTTCCAAAAATGCGTATTTTTTGATTTTCGAGATTTTTTGATATGTTTTAAGGGACAAAAATCCACAACTTTTGAGCCATAGAGAAACATGGTCAAAAAATCAGCCGCCGAGTTATGAATTTTTGAAAAAATAGTGATTTTTGGAAAAAAAAAAAGTTTCATGCAAAAACAAGTTTAACTTTATTTTTTAATGCAAAATTGAATTTGCAATCGAAAAGTTCTTTACAGATTGTTTGATAAAGGGCTCCGTTTTCATGATATAGCCACCGAAAGTTTGATTTTAGCGAAATATTTGCAGTTTTTCAATTTTTAAAAGTAGTGACCATGAGTGACCATTTCTAAAAATATTTTTTTTTGAGAAGTTCAGAAAATTTGCTATAAAATTGTCTAAGAGACATTAAAGATTGGACCTCGGGTTGCTGTGGAAAGTGGAAAAATCTGGCAAAATCTGTCAATATCTGGCACAGAGAAGGAGAAATCTTTATTCTAGCTGACACTTGAAAAATCTGGCGTTCCCAGATTTATCTGGCAACCTGGCAACCCTGATTGCATCAACAAATGGATTTTGCATTGTTGTTTTACCGCTGTGTAACGCTAAGTTGGATGGAAATTTTGTTACGAGGGGGAAGAGAGGTTCTAAAAATCCTGATTTATGCGTTACCTAATAAAAGAACACTCCCAAAAATGGTAAGTAAATTTCCGAAAATCTTCATCTTCTGGAGAAATGTCCTAATTTGTGTAATGTCTTCGGCAAAGTTGTAGGTATTGATGAGGTCTATCAGAAAAAATGACGGTTTTTTTTTTCACCATAAAGTTTATTTCCCAAAAACCATATTTTATAATTTATGAAATTTTCTGATACGTTTTAGAAGACAAAAAATTGCAACTTTTTCGACTTAAAATTTATATTATTCCTAAAATCACCTTTTTCCAAAAGATCAAAACTCGGCGACAACATTTTTGCCCTTGCTTTTCCATGGCTTAAAAGTTTGGGGTTTTGTCCCCTAAAACATGATAAGAAAATAAAAAATAAAATTTATATGGATTTTGGGAATTTGCCAGCTCATTTTTTTCCTTATCAATTCCTACAACTTTGCCGAAGACACCAAACAGGAAAGATACAGATTTTCGAATATTTAATTATATGGAGCCTTATATGGGAAACCAATGACACAAATTGGCTACTTTGGTCTTTAGGAAGGCCGACTTAAAGTTTGAGCCAAATAAAAAAAGCGTGAAATCGTCCAATTTTGTGAATAATTAAAACAAAATTTAATAATCTGAAAAGATAGTAAATTCATGAGAATTATTAAATTATAGTTTTTTTTGCTTATAGAACCAGCTTTTTTATAATTTCTCAGTAAGGCCGTTGCAAATATTTTTTGAAGTTTATGTCCCTCGACTCTGATCAAAGTCGAGAGGGGGGCAACCAAATTAAGAAATTTAAAAATAGAAATTACAAGCCATGGTTTGAATATTTGAATGAAAAAGTGTTTTAATATGCATTTTACACCTGCCCAGATTTATTTTAATCTTCTAGCAGCATTTTTTTGCTCTTTGATTATTTTTACCGATTTTGGAGGGAGGGGGGGGGGGGGGGCTCGACGTAAGCTTCAAAAAATATTCGCAACGACCGTAGATAAGAATTTAAAAAGACTTCATTGGAATTTATTTGAAATTTTAAAGCCAGCATAAGATATTTAATAACTTTATTTTAACATTCACCCCATCTTCAGTGATGTTGATAAATTTTCCAATGCGTCGTTTCATTTTAAAAATGAATTGAAATACTTTTAAATAGTTAAAGTAATGTCTTTTTAATGCTTCTCATCGACACTTAGGATTTTTAGTAATTGTTATTAAATAAAGAAATAAAAAAAAAGTTAAATTTTCTAAAAATTACTAATTTTACACATTTAGCCCAAAAGCTATTGTGACACCTTTGATTAAATACCTATTTATTGCAAAACATAATATCCACTATTTAATGCAAAAAATAAAGTTATTTTATTACTAATTATATTGATTTCTTCTTTATTCCAGGTGAGTTCCTACGGATTAATATGGATTAGAGCAATGTCTGATACACAGGTATTCATTTGCTTTAAAGATTTAAATAATATGGTTCAACATAATCGTTTAACACATACCTTTGATATTGCCGAGAACATGTTATACAAAGTGAAAACTAGAAAAAGTACAACCAATATGAAAGTCGAACATAAGAAAAGCTAATCATCAATGCTCATCAGCCCGTCCGATACGTGATGAGGGTTGAATGTGGTTCGAATTAACCGAAGCATGCAACAAATCGACCATCTTCCCTCTCTTCATCTCATCGTCTGTCTCAAAACCGCCCTCGGATTGGCCGCTAATTCGATTTTTATGCTGATGGGACCAAGTCGACTTTTTTTCATCCTCCTCCTTCTTCAACTCAACGTTTTATCAGTGCAGTGGCTCCACAAGTGTTAATGGCAATTAGCCGTCTCTTGCAACTCTGTTGCAAACTGCTTCTGACTCTGAAACCTCGCCGGATAAAGATGCTCCTACGACAAGGTGGGAGCCCCCTCGAGGCGAATCAAGCTTGGGAGGGGGGGGTTTGCTGCCGGCAGGTGAGGCAGGTTTCGCAGATTCGCTAATGAAATTAGCCATAAAAGCAAACAGACTTGGCCGATCATGCGGCACTAAATCAATAGCCTGGGATGATGGTCATGTGGGAGAAAGGGGGCAAACAATCGTGGCAGAGATGGGGCATAGTGGGAAGATTTTTTAGAAAATATTAGAAAAAAAAATTCAATTAGCCACTTCAAGTCCAACAAACATTTATGCTGAATAAACCTCACTGGCCAATTAATAAAAATAATCCTAAATATTCAAAACTTCTCCCATTGTTTAAACCTTTGAACCCATAATCGGCATCGATGACGTCCATCCCACTTCCAGCGGCTTCAGCATGAGGCCGTCATCTCTGGCAATGTTTGCCAAATGCAAATGCAATCTCCGGGGTCAAGTGGCGTGTGCGGTAAATCAAGAAGCTCAAGAGTTCCCGCCTGCCCGTCGAAGATTTTGGGTCAACAACTGCTCGCTGCTGGTCAATCGACCGTCAATGACCGTAAAGCCAATAATGACACCCTGGCTTGCTGGCCACTTTAGCCACCGGCCACGCCCAATCAATCACGGGGTCAAATCACGACAGCAGCAGCAGCAGTGGCGCTAATCAAACGATGTTCAAGTCTCGGTCAAAAGGCCAAAAGGAGCTGTCGGATGAGATGCGCTACGAAACCTCAGAGGTTGTCTGAGGTTTTAGTGCAATGAAATGTGACACAATCGATGTGTGGTAAGCTCGAGTTGAGTTGAGCTTAAAGTTTTAGATTTCGCATGCTAAATCGGCATTAGAGAAGTCGGTTGCGCTAATGAAAAACTTGTTTCGCGATTTGTGCAATCGCGTGGAATGAATACAAAGTTGCAGAAGTTGCTGGTTCCTAGTCGTGATCGGAAGTAGGAGTATTTGTTCGGGCTCAGTCGATTTTTTTTTAGTTGTCCAATTTGCATATAATATATAATATTTTTACCAGAAAGTTGAAAAATAAATAAAAGCTCGTCCAATTTCCCATAAGTTTGTATTTGACAACATTTAAATTGGACGTATGAGGTAACAGATATTGGCCTGGTTATTTTGCTACTGAAAACAAGTTTATTTAATGTAGTTAGTTGGATGGTAGTAAACTAGATAATAAACTGTCTTACATCAATAAACACACGGGTAAAATTGAAATGCTGTCAAAGCCAAACTTCTGCGAGCTTGGCCAACAATCATCAACAAATTGGACATAAGACAATGGTCGACTTTTAAGTAAAATTGACTCCAGTGATTAATTTTCGAAAGTTGTGACGTTGTGATCGCTTTAAAAAACTCTTCAAATAAATATATTTGTAATGAAGACACCCTACATTTTCATGAGACGTTTTGCAACATATTATGCAAATTCAACAAAAAATTGCGGAAAAATCGTACGCTCACGTTAAAATTTTAATTTGAACTCTTAATATTAAAAAAATTTATAGAAAAAGCGTTTGTTTTAATTTCAGAGTATCTTTTCAAAATGTTCGCCAATTTTCTTACAATTTTGTCTTCGATTACTTTTTGATAGAATGCAACCAGTGTGTTCTTCCCGGGATTTGCAAGTCTTCGTACAAATTTGGGGGCTGTTCATAGAAAAGTGCTTAACATAAAATAAATAAAAGGATTTTTATTTGAGAAATTCCATCCTTTGTCGTATCTTTTGTTTCGGGAAAACCAAGACAAATTATTTAAAAAAAAATCCGATATTCGGAAAATCCTGGTTTTGGATAAAATTCCGGAATTTATGTCTTTGGAAATCCCGGGAAGGACACACTGGTTACATTCTATCAAAAATAGTCGAAGACAAACTTTTGAGAAATTTGAAAAACATTATTTCGAAATGGGCCTTTCTGATAGATTGGGTGTCCTCGGCAAAGAAAAAAATAAATACACTGAAAAAAAACCATCCGCTTTTTTTTAATATTTTTTTTTATAAAAAAAAATGAGATTTTTATTTTTAATATGTTTAAGAAGACAAAAAGTACCAATTTTTTAGCCATAGTTTTGTTTTTGAACAAGTACTGATTTAAAAAAAATAAAGTTGTTTAAAAGTATCAACAATGCTTTAATAAAATAAAAAAGATGTTGGTAATTCTCTACCAACTCACACGAAATCGGGAAAAGTTGCCCCGACCCCTCTTCGATTTGCGTGAAACTTTGTCCTAAGGGGTAACTTTTGTCCCTGATCACGAATCCGAGGTCCGTTTTTTGATATCTCGTGACGGAGGGGCGGTACGACCCCTTCCATTTTTGAACATGCGAAAAAAGAGGTGTTTTTCAATAATTTGCAGCCTGAAACGGTGATGAGATACAAATTTGGTGTCAAAGGGACTTTTATGTAAAATTAGACGCCCGATTTGATGGCGTACTCAGAATTCCGAAAAAACGTATTTTTCATCGATAAAAACACTAAAAAAGTTTTAAAAATTCCCCCATATTCCGTTACTCGACTGTAAATTTTTTTGGAACATGTCATTTTATGGGAAATTTAATGTACTTTTCAAATCTACATTGACCCAGAAGGGTATTTTTTTCATTTAAAGCAAAATTTTTCATTTTAAAATTTCGTGTTTTTTCTAACATTGCAGGGTTATTTTTTAGAGTGCAACAATGTTTAACAAAGTTGTAGAGCAGACAATTACAACAATTTTGATATATAGACATAAGGGGTTTGCTAATAAACATCACGAGTTATCACGATTTTACGAAAAAAAAGTTTTGAAAAAGTAACTTTTTGCGTTTCTCTTTGTTTCGTCGTCCGTGTCTGTCGCGGGTGATCATGAACGGCCATAATCGATGACGACCAACTTTTTCAAAACTTTTTTTCGTAAAATCACGATAACTCGTGATGTTTATAAGCAAGCCCCTTATGTCTATATATCATTTTTTTTGTAATTGTCTGCTCTACAACTTTGCAGAACATTGTTACACTCTTAAAAATAACCCTGCAATGTTACAAAAACACGAAATTTTAAAATGAAAAATTTTGTTCTAAATGAAAAAAATGACCCTTCTGGGTCAATGTAATTTCGAAAAGTACATTAAATTTCCCATAAAATGACATGTTCCAAAAAATTTTACAGTCGAGTAACGAACGATGGTGGAGACAAAAACTTTAAATAAAATTTGTACCAGCCTTATATGATTTGTGAAATCTCAAAAAGGCCCATAAGACATGGTTTATTCTTAAGATGCTAGAAATCATTTTTTTTTTTCTAAAAACTTTTCTGTATTTAGCAACTGTTTACCATATCGATTACAATTCAAACAGCAAGCAACTTTTTTGAGGATTCCTAAATTCCCTGATGTACATAGTATCACTCAAGTTTGAAATTCGTAGCATTATTTAAAGTTTCAATTTATTTATGTGGGAACTAAGTGTGTATTTCGCCGGTGCATTTATTTCCCATAAAACTACGCACCCTGTCAAAACATCATTTATCCCCTGGAAGCTACCGTTTCTTGCAGTGTTATCGTTACCTGGTCCCTTCTCTCTCGCTTCCTCCACAGAATCCAATATCTATTAATTATCGTAAGCTGCTGTACGAGCCTCTAAACCAAATAATGGACTCTGTGCATTTGTCCCCCTGCTGTTTCTAGCCCAAGGCGTCCATAATTGAATCAATAATCATTGCAATTAAGCTGGGCCCACTGGTTACGAGTTAGCTTCACTCCTGGTTGGGAAAGAAGGCAGCTGTTGTGATTCCACGGGATAAAATCAGATGACAAATGGTTCGTTCGCAGGGCAGTAGCAAAAGCGGACTCTCTAGTCAAAACACTGCCTGCGACTTAAGGAGCCTCGAGGGCCCGGGAGATGCGTTTTATTTGCAATTCGTGGAATGGCAAATTAATTGCAAAACAGGTTCTTCTGGGGATGGCCATGGCCAGCGTCAACAGCGGGAAACCAGGACCAGTTCTTCGTGGGGAGTCACTCGCAGTGCGTAAGGTACGGCAGAAAAATGTCTCAAACTGCGATGGAATAATTGCTCATCACCGAGCTCGATATGTCGACGTCGTCGTGCTATCATGTCGCACCCGCCATTTTGACGTTCCGAGAAAAACGCGTTTTGATGTTTGACCTTGAATATTCAAAAACGAGAGCACGCAATGTAAACAATAACAAACACGTTTTGTTTGGCTCACCATTCTGTGCATTGTCCCAAAGTTTGGTTGAAGTTGGTTACTGGAGTCCCGAGTTATAATTACAAATGTTTACGGTAGTCTAGCTTGTACGTGCGACAAACGCATCCTGACTTTCCTGGCCTGAAATCCCTTTGGCCTTTTGTCGCACTTACATCAATTTTCATGGAGTGACAAGATAGCACGACAAGATTGAAACTTCTTTCATATGTAAAGTGACAAAAATGCACGGAGTTTTTTCGGTTTTTGTTGAATATCTCAGGATTGAAAACGAATTTTGGGGATCTGTGAAGGTCAAGAGGTGAGGCATTGTGAGCTGCACAAAATGGCGTTCTTAACTCAATTTGGCCCAAAATGCACGTACGACAAGTTAGCACGATGGCGACGATGTATCGATCGGGGAGCAGATGTGTCCGACCACTCGGACTCTTTCCCCGCGGGTCACCATTAGCGACGTGATTTGCGCGCAGCTGCGGTACTTGGCGGTGCTTCGAAGCGGTGAACAATGTTGGGAGTGGATTTGAGAAAATTTCTGTGGGTGATTTTTCTCCAACTGCCCCGACCCCTCTTTGATTTGCATGAAACTTTGTTCTAAGAGGTAAAATTTGTCGCTGATCACGAATTCGAGCTTCATTTATAGATATCTTGTGACGACCCCTTCCATTTTTGAGCATTAAAAAAGAACTGTTATTCAATAATTAGCAGCCTGAAATGGTGATGGTGGTTTGTAAAATTGGACGCCCGATTTGATGGCGTACTCAGAATTCCGAAAAAAAAACGTATTTTTCATCGAAAACAATACAAAACTTGTAGCATAATATCTGCGAAATTTTCAATATTTTTTTATCAATTTATTATAATTTTTGAAGATAATATTTCAAATTATTTATAAAGAGGCCATCAATACACCACGTTGAATCCTTTTGAAAATAAAAATATATGAAAAACTCTGAAAATATTTAAAGCGCTGTAAATATTAAACAAATTTTAACTTGGTCATACCTAAAAATAATTATCTAATTGTGTCATTTATGACGAACATTATAAAATATTATTTTAAAATTATTTTCCCGGACTCGAGTGACTGTTAAGTAAAATGATAACTAAACGGAATATATAAATAAATAACTAAATTTGCTTGTAAATTAAATGGATTACCTTCCAAGTTATTTAGTCCACATAAAAAATTGTTTCTGTAACCACCAGTAAACTCTCTACCTATCGTTATCAGGGGTGACATTGGGTCTGGGGGGTGAGATTGGGTCCTACAAATGTCAGCATTTTGGTATGACCCAATCACACCCTCAGACCCAATGTCACCCCTGATGACGGTCATTCAATTTCATTACCTTCTTGACCTCTGAGCAACTCTTTACAAAATCGGTTCTTTTTTTTAATTTAATATTTGTAGTTTTCATTACGACTGAAACTTTTTTGATATCTTTGATATGCCCAAAGAAGCCATTTTGCATCATTAGTTTGTCCATCTGTATCTTGTGAAGGAATTTTTTGATCAATTTAGTGTCTTGGGAAAAGTTGTAGGTATGGAAGGACTACACTGAAAAAAATGATACACGGTAAAAAACATTTTGATGATTTTTAATGTTACCTTTTGTCACTAAAACTTGATTTGCAAAAACCACTACTTTAATTTCTTTTATATGTTTTAGGGGACATCAAATGCCAATTTTTCAGAAATTTCCAGAATGTGAAAAACATCTTTGACCGAGTTATACATTTTTGAATCAATACTGTTTTTTCAAAAAATCGAAATATTGGTTGCAAAAAATGTTAAACTTTTTTTTTGATGAAAAATTGAATTTGCAATCAAAAAGTATTTATGTGAAATTTTGATTAAGTGCACCGTTTTCAAGTTAAAGTCATTTTTATGTTTTTTTTTTTTTTTTGAAAAATAGTCGCAGGTTTTCCTTTATTTTTAAAATAGTGTCCATATTTGCCCAGTTTTGAAAAAAAAAAAAATTTGAAAATCTGAGAAAATTATATAAATTTGCATTTTTGAACATTGTTGATACGACCCATAGTTTGCTGAGATATTGCCATGCAAAGAATTAAAAACAGGAACATTGATGCTTTAATTAGTTTGGGTGAGACCACCATTTTCTAATGTCGATATCTTTGCAACTAATGGGGCGATTTTCAATGCTTAAGTATGAAACATTCATAAAATTTTCCTATATTTTCGAAAACAATATTTTCATTATTTTTTAAATCATGACTAACATTTCAAAAGAATGTAATATTGAATGTTTTAAATGTTAGTCTTGATTCAAAAAAATTAAAATATTGTCGTTCGGACCATTGAGCACTGTTGTAGAACCTGTAAAAAAGATCCTTTTATTCTAGTAAAGTAAAGACTTGATTATCCGAAGGCCTTGGCAAAATTTTACTTCCGATAATTAAAACTTCGGATAATCAAATCACATAAAAATATTTTTTTCGCTGTCTTTTTTGTTACTAGTGCCTCTATCCCAAAACAGGGAATTCCCGAATCCCGGGATTTTTTTATAATTTGTCCCGGGAATTCCCGAAATTAAAAAAATCAAATTTTGGCCCGGAAATATATTTTTTTGTAGAAATACATTAAAAGTTGAATACATAATAATCGATTAGAATTTAAAAGAATTAAAATTTGTATTCGGCATATATCAGCATTGATTTGTCTTATTAGTGAAAATTGTTGAAATTTGAGTTCAAAAATTCCTAGTGCTTTAAATATGTTTTATTTATCTCTCTGTATTTTTAAAAGACTGGTTATCACATTTTAGAATATTATTTTTTTTAATTTATTAAGCTATTCAGACTTTAGTCCCGGTTTTCCCCAGTTGGCCAAAGCAGAATAAAAAACAAACAATTTATATTTTAAATTTCTTTTAAGGGGTTACATACACGTAGAAAATGCAAAAAAAAAACTTATAACAGAAAATTCATTAAATCCCCTTGATAGATGATCACTCCTGAAAGTTTCATGAAGATATTTCATTATTAAACTGAGTAAGAGACGATTTAAGCACAAAATGTTGACATGCGCAAAGCAAACTGTCAAACTTTGTGAACAAATTGGCTAAAATTGGGGAGAAGAATCACAAGACCTCCCGTGTGCATGACAATGCGTGATTTTTGAATTTTGCATTTTTGAAAAATGCAAAAAATCAAAAGCTCTCTATCTTTTATATGAAAAACATAAAAATATTTTTATTTTATTTAAAAATAAACTTTTTTGAATATCAGCCTTCGTCAGGCACACGCAACCAGTTTAACGAGTGTTCACCAACATTATGAGCCGATTTGGTCAAAGCAGTGTTGAGATGTCATGGCACCCATTTTTTGAAACTGCCAACTTCAAATAGTTATATCTCGGCACTGGTACAACCAAAAGTTTTCAAATTTATTTTGTTGATAGATGAAAATATTTATTTTAATGACATGAAAATAGATTTAAAAAAGTTTAAATGTGTTCTCATACCATCCTCTAACATTAATGCCGATTTACATTTATGTAACCCCTTAAGCTTTTTATAAGCTGTCGTCTATGTTAAGATTTAAGTGTAGATTATCACCAATTAATATAATTGAGCTGATTCTATGATTTAAAGTTTGAAAACATAGCAAATATAATGAAAACATAGATTTTATGACTGTTTAAAAAAATTCCCGGGATTTCAAAAATATTTTTCTCGTTTCCCGGGAAATTCAAAACCCGGGAAAATTGGAACCCTAGTTTGTCACTGTCGAGCTTGAATATGACCCTTTGAACTACTCTAAAGTGATTTAGAATGTTTTAATCCAAGATAGAAGCCAAAATGGCGGTGATGGAATTTAAAAAAAATGCATTTTTTGAATTGAATAGGTAATCAACCATTCAAATATCACTATAATGGGGTCGCAGAACTCGAATTTCATGTTAAAATCAAGAAAATAACAAATAATCAAAAAAAAATTGTTCGTGATTCGATTATCAAAAGTCCCGTACAAACCTTCGTATAATCGAAACTTCATATAATCGAGGCTTCGGATAGTCGTGTCTGGACCGTAATCATTTATTTGTGTTCAGTAATTTTCCTACATTTTTATTGTTTAAAAAGCATTAAAATCGACCAATAATCAGAAACAATTTCCCCTTAGAACCTCTCACAATTTCCACTCCGCGAATTCCAAGCACTGAAAATGGATGAGTCACGTACGGACGTACGGAATTCGCGCGCGCGGTTTTGAGAACAGCGAGCGATTCGCGCCGTCCACATCAATTTTCCTCATCGGGATTTATGATGATGCGACCGCACCGACACAGACTCTTCTGCTGCCGCAGGGCTATGTGTGACCAGTACCTAGTGCTTCAGGAAAGCTGATTGACAAGCCCGCGATAGCACACCTGGACTTCTGGTTCACCAACTTTGGAAAATGTGTGTTTAGAGGGAGTAACATTTGTGAAGGGCTTAGAGTGAGTGATTTCATTGAGTTCATTTTATAGTTCTTTAAACATTTTAAAATGTTACTCCCCATCGATATCTGCGATGGGTTGGCGGGGGAAAATGGTGTTCCTTCTAAAGATGACATAATACCTTTGCGATAGCGACCGATATAATTTATACACGTGTGTGTAGTGTGTTGTATTTAGTTGGAGGCTTTTACGCGCCAATAATGTAGGGCTTCTGGTTGGCTTCAGCACAAAACCTGATCATCACGCCCGATCTACGCCAGCTGACTTGAGCAGCGGTGCGGAATAAATGTGGTTTTAGCAAAGGCCTGATGGTGATACATTTGATCACGTTGAGAGTGACAATATGACAATATGTTCGCATTCTTGGACGGCGACGGTCCGTTATGTTTTGATTCGAGATGAGATGTTTACAGCTGTAAATCAGTGCAATTGTACTGTTAGGAAGAGATTTCCCAAGTGAACGGTGCAGATTTTAATTAAAACCTAATTTTTCTCGAAATGGAATGTGATTTTGAAAAAATCGTTCTAGGTAATTGTTTAATGATTTAAGTTTTCTTTAACAAAATAATTTTCAATTATTTCCAATATTGACTCGGACCATTCTAAAATTTTCTTCTCACTTTTTAAACTACTTCAGTAATCAATTTTAAACGTAATTGCAACAGTATCAGTTTATCATTGAAATCTCTCAAAAATTTAAAAGATGTTTAATATAGTTTAAGTAGTATTTTTTATATCTAATAAAAAGGGTCAAACATTCAATATTATGTCCTTTGAAATTTTAGTCCTGATTTACAAAAAAAAAATGATAATATTGTTTTCGAAACGATCGAAAAATTTCACGAATGTTTTATGTTTTAACTTTGATAATAGGACCCCTAGTTGCTGAGATATCGACATTATAAAATGGTGGGTTGTTTGGATTAGACGTAGAAAACATTTATTCTCTTGCTTTTAAATTTTTGCATGACAATATCATATCAACAAAGTTCAAAAATGCAAAAATATAGAAAATTTTCTGAGCGTTTCAAATATATATATATATATATATATATATATATATATATATATATATATATATATATATATATATATATATATATATATATATATATATTAAAGTGGGCAAACATGGGCACTAATTCATCATCAACTTCATCAAAATTTCACTAGAGTACTTTTTGATTGCAAATTTGATTTTACATAGAAAAATGAGGTTGAAAATGTATTTGCGACCAATATTTCCATTTTTTGAAAAAAAAATCAGCATTGTTTCAAAAAATTACAATTGCTCAAAGATATTTTTACTTTCAGGAAATTTCGGAACATTTGACTTTTGCATTATTTTTTTATGTTTTAGGAGACATAAACATATAAACAATAGTTTTTTTTGCAATTCAAGTTTTTAGTGACAAAAAGTGAAAAGAAAAATCACCCATTTTTTTATCGTGTATCTTTTTTTTCAGTGTAGTCCTTATCTATACCTACAACTTTATCGAAGACACCAAATCGATCAAAAAAAATTTTCAAGGGATACAGATTTTTGAATTTTCATAAATTATTTTTGTATGGACAGCTGCCAAATTTGTATGAAAAATTATATGGACAAACTAATGATACAAAATGGCTTCTTTGGGCATACCGAAGGCGCCAAAAAAGTTTCTGCCGGATTAAAAAATACAAAAAACATCGAATGACCGAAATCTCGAAGAATTGCTCTGTTAAGTATTTGGTAGAATGATACATGATGGTTTTATTCACTCGTTCGTCAACCTGTAAGATACTTCTAAGATTAACAAACAAGTGTCATTCAATCTGTTATTGACCACCATCCAAAAATAACCACACCATAATTGAGGCAAATTTGCTCGCACGTCAATTTCGAATCTACAGTCCGTTCGTGTCAATCTTGTGGCAATCTAACCTAAAACCCCTGGTAATGGTACACCACATCAACATCAATAAAACCGGAGAGGAGAAGCCACTTAAGCTTGAAATGGCAAAACGACGTGTGGCTAAATCTGAAACCAGATATCCTCCAATGTCAACATCAGAGGATGGTCTTCCTCAAAGGAGAACGAACATCCTCTCAACTCGTTCTTCACCGCGTAAATAAATTAGCAACCGACCGACTGCGACTATAGCTCGCAAGTTCCATTCTAATTAGAACTTGAGGAGGAAGTCCACTTCTGCGCCACCAGATGCCACTCGCAATTAGTCGCGCAAGATGATACCCCTCGGAGATTGTCGATTCTGACCGGCGGCGGCACGGTGACATCAGATATATAGATAAAAGGCCCCCAACATGACGGTGGAGAATGGCCACCACGCCACTTAACTCGCGTCCAGCCATGTGTAATTTGACACCTCCTCGTGTGTGGAGCCCCCAAAGAACCGGTGCTTCCTAACCTCAAACCTTCAAAGTGGTTCCAGCAGCAGCTCAGTGTCGATTAGGATCCGAAGCTTCAGTTCGCACGAACAAAGAAAACGCGTATTAAATTCATGCGCCCTTTAAGCTCAGCGTTGGAAATCAACCAACTAAATTGGTTGCTCAAACCAAATCTAACTGAATCCAATGTCATCGGATACGGTCGATGAGCGTGGAAAATGCATCATAAAAAACGCACTTAATTGAAGCAAATATAAAAAAAGAGAAATAAAAACGTGCCATGAGGGCAATGTAACCGGAAATGGACTTGCGAAAGAACCGCCACCGGTACACAAACACAAAAGAACCCTTCAGCAGCCGGGCAATCAACGGAACGCAAATGTATCGAACGCAGACATAGCTCGCATACCTGATCAGGTGGTTTAGCTCCGATCTGATCGGTGGAAAATTGTAATAAAAACAGCAACAAAACACATCGTGCTAACATCAAATAAGCTATGTTTTCAGATCATTTTTTGAAACCTTAGGCAACTGAAGGTTAGTGAAAGTTTCGCAAGGAATGTTTCGAGCTCAAAATTAAATGAAGAATGTGTGTGTGACCGATGAAAGAAACTTACTTCATTTTTCTTCTAAATTGTTGAATTATCAATTTAAGCTCCTTGAAAACAGTTGTGTCTGATGCCAAATACTCTGGTTTTTTTTCAATACTTGGGAAAATTTTGAAGGGGGTGGGGTGCAAAAACTTGAATTTAAATTTGCAATGGCTGTACTCTTTGTACAAATAGCTTGCTTAAACATTATTTTCTTTTTTAAATTGATTGGTTTTGTATGAATTTTAATTTAACTTTTTGTTTCACAGTCCTCGCAATGTAAAGGCCAAGGGAGAAAGGGGGAAAAATTGAATCTTCAAAATTTGAAGCTAAAAGTATCAAAAAAGCATTTGGGTAATTCCCTACCAACTCACACGAAATCGGGAGTTGCCCCGACCCCTCTTCGATTGGCGTGAAACTTTGTCCTAAGGGGTAACTTTTGTCCCTGATCACGAATCCGAGGTCCGTTTTTTGATATCTCGTGACGGAGGGGCAGTACGACCCCTTTCATTTTTGATCATGCGAAAAAAGACACCTCTTTTTTCGCATGATCAAAAATGAAAGGGGTCGTACTGCCCCTCCGTCACGAGATATCAAAAACGGACCTCGGATTCGTGATCAGGGATTTTCAATAATTTGCAGCCTGAAACGGTGATGAGATAGAAATGTGGTGTCAAAGGAACTTTTATGTAAAATTGGACTCCCGTACTCAGAATTCCGAAAAAACGTATTTTCATCGAAAAAAAAAACACTTAAAAAAATTTTCTAATTCTCCCATGTTCCGTTACTCGACTGAAACATTTTTTGGAACATGTCATTTTAAGGGAAATTTAAGGTACATTTCAAATCTACATTGACCCAGAAAGGTCATTTTTTCATTTAGAACTATAATTTTCATTTTAAAATTTTGTGTTTTTTTTTCTAACTTTGCAGGGTTATTTTTTAGAGTAAAACAATGTTCTACAAAGTTGTAGAGCAGACAATATCAAAATTTTTTATATGTAGACATAAGGGGAGTGCTTATAAACATCACGAGTTATCGCGATTTTACGAAAAAAAAGTTTTGAAAAAGTTACTTTTTGCGTTTCTCTTCGTTTTGTCGTCCGTGTCTGTCGCGGGTGACAATGAACGGCCATGATCAACGACGACCAACATTTTCAAAACTTTTTTTTGTTAAATTGTAAAGCTTTTTTAGTGTTGTTTACGATGAAAATTACGTTTTTTCGGAATTCTGAGTAGGCCATCAAATCGGGCGTCTAATTTTACATAAAAGTTCCTTTGGCACCAAATTTCTATCTCATCACCGTTTCAGGCTGCAAATTATTGAAAAACACCTCTTTTTTTGCATGTTCAAAAATGGAAGGGGTCGTACCACCCCTCCGTCACGAGATATCAAAAAACGGACCTCGGATTCGTGATCAGGGACAAAAGTTACCTCTTAGGACAAAGTTTCACGCAAATCGAAGAGGGGTCGGGGCTACTGTTGTGTGAGTTGGCGGAGAATTACCTATTATTATAATGAGCATCTGATTGGTTTTTTAAAGTCCAGGACAATTTGTCAAAGGAGCAATTTTCCCAAAATTCGGACATTAATATCACTCGTATTATTTTTATTTTTGTTAAAAAAAATTGTCACTGAATTTTCTCGGCACTTGCTAAACCGATTTTGATCTCGTATGATTCGTCTTGGAGTCTCAAAAACCCCTTAAAAAATATGAAGCTAAGTTAAGTACTTCAAAAGTTATGCTAATAAAACGATTCAATAGCATATTCAAATAATACAAAATGGGGTGGTTTTGCTAAAAAGTTGGTCATTTTGTTGATTAAGATCCGGCAGTTCTATCAAAAGTTATGAGCATTTAAAATAATTTAACATAACCTTTCAAAGAAGGGTGGGATGTAACGTAGGCCAGATTTTTCACCGCAGTGCATTTTAAAAATGATTTTTCAAATTTCTAATAGGTGGCAGTACAAGTTTTTAGTACTTAGACAGTTGCACATATTTTTCAAAGTTTATGTCGCCCACCCCCCCCCCCCCCCCCCCTTTAACGTTGGCTTTAACGTTGGCCTGAATAATCAGGGGGCAAAAAAATATTTTTTTCAAAAACATCAAAATTTTATTGAATATTGAAACTAAAAACCAGTTAAAATACATTTTCCCGCGTTTATAATCATATTTAGCATGTTTGAACTCCTTTGAAAACATTTTAAATTTTCATGAAATACCAATGTACAGTCCCACGAAAAGATTTTTTTGAGAAAAAAAATCCGTCAATACCTCGATATTGATTGATAAAACTAATGATTGGAAAGCAACTGTACGCCTGTTAAATTCATTTTAAAACACTTTTTTCATCCAAATGTTGAAACCAAGGCTTATAATTTCAATTTTTATATTTTTTTTATTTTACAAGATGTGCATTTTTTACCAAAAATCCCCTTCCATTGACGGTATATTCCGTTTTTAAATAATGACAAAATATTTTTGTTGCATTATAACGCTTTTAATTTATTTAAAAATTGTTACATTCCCTTTTCCAAACTAAAATGAGGTAATAATTTAATTATTCAGGTAATTTTTAAACAGCGACCGTGTTTACACAACTTCAGTCTCATTAGTGACCGGGTCCCCCGTTGGCAAAGCAATCAAACAGCGCAATTCGCCTTGACCTAATTTGGTCAGCCCCAGACTCATATATTTTCTTCGAATTGGTACCAAACTGGACCAGGCTCTCCTACGCACCCGGTTAGCCATAAATTTCACTCTCTGCAGCCCGTGGTGTCGGAGCTGCAGCTCAGAAAAGTGCACTGCCACACAGGAATAAGGAGTGTGTGTGTGTGCTCCTACCAGTATAATTTATATGTCCGATGCACTCTTGGCGAGTTTCAATTCTGTGCTAAATATATGCACAAAAGTGTACTCACGAGGAGTAAACATGCGGAGAGAAAAAAAAACCTGTCATTTTAAATGCAAACTTCGAGGACCTGCTGCAGGCGGCGGCGTTGTCAGTTCGTTCTTTATCATAACCCATTGATTTGCAGTTTCCGTGGGCGTTCACGAAAAAAATGGGCGGCAACCCCATTGATAAAGTGGTTGTGCAACATTGTAGTCAATGATGGTTTGATTTGGGAACAGGCAAAAAACGTGCGATGTAATATTGATTGGGGTTAACCCTTGGATGAAAATTTTTCATTTTGAAATTTGTTGAGGTATTCAATATTTAGAAAATGAATAAACCAATAATTAGACAGTTGAAGTTGAAAGATCGTTTGAAAAAACCCATACAAATTCTCTCTTGGAAACAAAAAATCTGAGTATGAGCAGCACAACTCCTACCCTACTGAGCATAAACCAACCGTTTGATCACATCACTTGCACTAACCGCAACTAGGAATCGTGTCTTGTGAATCAAATTTGGCGCTATGGAGAGTCGTGCTTGGTGCATGAACGGTTTTTGCCCATATCGTTACGAAACACTTGTCCAACATGATGTCCTTCCCCGGCGCGAAGAACGCCGCACATCAATGTTGCGTAACTTGGATTAATCTGCAACTTGGAGCTTTGATCACTGTTTCCAGCAACAAAGCCTTCTCGGGAATAGAGATTTTGCCAGCCGGTTGAGCGATAAACTCTAAGTGCTTCCGAGATATTTGGACTTACCGATTTTCAGCCTATTAACCTTTTTTTTAAGTTCGTTCTAGAAAATAAAATAAACATTCTCTAGGAATCCTTCTAATAGTTTTTTAAAAATATTGACTAATTGGTTGAAAATAGGTCCATTTCCCCTCTTTCTCCTTGAAATTTTGTACCATCATACAAGGATCAACCTGCAACCTAGTCCAAGGATTCCGTCCTAAACCGGCAGCTTTGCCATTCACAGAACTGCAGACAAAACATCGCTTTCGAGCTTGGAATCCGCGCGAACCAGCAGAAGTTCAATAGCATGCGAAGCCCAGGTATAGTAGCATCAGGGGAACAATGAGGACCAACTGCTCGGCCAGCTGGTCAGTTGTGGTTTGGAGAATGTGGTCTTGGATGTAAGAGGTGGATGTGGATTTCGCTCAAAGTCAATCCGTTCTTGTTGGATTTGATGGACAGTTGGAAAGTTTTCCTTAAACCATCTTATTTTAAACAGGACTGATATAAATATTGAGAAAAAAAACCAGAATAAAGTTTTGGTATAAGCTTTTTTCTCAACCTCAATTTATTGTTTTTAAATTATTTGTCTGTATGATGTTTTAATATTATTTTTCGTCTGATTAGGCCATCGCAAATATTATTTCAAGTGTTTGTATCCTTTCTTATTTAAAAAAACTAACTTAATCCACCTATGTGGTTGGTGCCTTCCTCACTTTTTACCAACATTTGGTGATATGATAGGTTTGGACACAAATTCTATCTATTTCTCAATAAAAAAAATACACAAATGTCACTTAAGCGGTCAAACCTTGAAACTGAGCGTTGCCAGATCTTCAATGTTTTGGACTCATTGGAAAGGTCTTTCGATTACCCGCATAAAAAAGTACCATATAAAAACTTTTTTTCATATGGTAATTGAACTTTAAACTATATTGTTACTACCATTTCCAAAAATGTTTGACTACTATTTTAAAAATGGTATTTATATGGTTGGCATGAATTTTTACTATCTCACAAATGGTTTAACCATCTGGCATAAGGGTGGTTAGCAATGGTAACTTTAAAAAACTCACTACTATTTTCGTCAAAAAACTGTTTGTTGTATGGTAAATAAATGGTTTAAGTACTATTTGGCAAAAAGTAACCTTAAATCAAACAGTTCACAAATAGTTTAATATAGTTAAATTTTAATTTTGGGAAATTGAAAAACGATTTCACAAATAGTTACCATTTCTCAAAGTGTCATTGTATGATCCAATATGGTAATCAAATGGTAATTTTTTATCCGGGTACCTAACCAACGATGGGTCGGATGATGGATCCGGGCATAGTTTACATACATTTAAGTGAGACCCGGCTTCAAAAAAGATCATAATTATCACTTAAGTGGTCATATCTCGAGACTGGGTTGCCAGATTTTCAATGTTTTGTATTCATTTGAAAGGTCTTTTGATTACCTAACCAACGATGGGTCGGATAATGGATCCGAACATAGTTAACATACATTTAAGTGAGATCCGGCTTCAAAAATGTACATAAATATCACTTAAGTGGTCATATCTCAAGACAGGGTTGCCAGATTTTCAATGTTTTGAAATCATTGGAAAGATCTTTCGATTACCTAACCAACGATGGGTCATAGTTTAATTGAGATCCGGCTTCAAAAAAGATCATAATTATCACCTAAGTGGTCATAATTTGAGACAGGGTTGCCAGATCTTCAATGTTTTGTACTCATTGAAATGGTCTTTCGATTACCTAATCAACGATGGGTCGGATGATGGATCCGGACATAGTTAACATACATTTAAGTGAGATCCGGCTTCAAAAATGATCATAATTATCACTTAAGTGGTCATAACTTGAGACAGGGTTGCCAGATCTTCAATTCGTTGGACTCATTGGAAAGGTCTTTCGATTACCTAACCAACGATGGGTTGGGTGTTGAATCCGGACATAGTTTTCATATAGATAAGTGAGATCCGGCATTAAAATTTCAGCACCCGATTCCCAACTCTGACACTTTTTTATACGTAACTTTTGAACTACTTATCGGATCTTCAAACAATTTAATAGTGCAGTATGGGGCACCAAACCGAATCGAATGCAACTTGTTTGACTCAAATCGGATCAGCCAGTGCCGAGAAAACTTGGCAAGAATTTTGAGTACCAAGGGGAATACGCACACACATACACACACACACACACAGACATTTGTTCAGTTTTCGATTCTGAGTCGATAGGTATACATGAATATAGGTCTTTGACCTGTTTTTCAAAAGTTCATTTTTAGAGCAGGATTATAGCCTTACCTCAGTGAGGAAGGCAACAAAAGCGGCAGGCAAAAAATGATTGACTCAATTTTAATTTGCATTGTTTATACATAAATATAAAATCAGAATACAGTATATAAGACTTTTAAAATATTTTAACTAATTTTGAAATTGGGACCACAAATTGGCAAATGACTTAAAAGTTCATGAAAAAAATGTCATAGACTCATTGATATTTGCTTTTTTAAGTAGCATAACTGTAATGCAAGTGTCCTGATTGCTTCAAAGTACAAATCGAATGCGACGAAAAATTACTCTGACCGTTTCCTAGCGTTTGTCACTTCCACACAATGCTTGGGATCCCATCACTGAATGGGACTGCTCGATATTCGATAGAACTTTCTGTCAGCGATCATTTCCCAAAACCATATTTGATCGCTGACACACAACGCCTATCATGACCGTCAATGCTTGGTGACGGTCGGTGAACGTAAACACGATGAAGAAACGAACAAAAAATTAGCACCACTCAAACAGCCGCCCGAACGAGACAAAATTCTATTTCTCTTTTTCTTGTTTTTCGTCACTCTCTTCCTTGTGTTTGCGTGGAGACAGAAGTCATTTGAATGCAATCATGTGAGAGATGATCGGAATCTCGGTAGAATGTCAAACGACCGCTTTCTAAGCGATTTATTTCCTGGAGGGAAGTCACTCTCTCTTTGCTCTCCCTCTCACTCCAATAAGGTAGTGCAGCGAAGGGCTCAGAGAGACCGATTGCGTTTTGCGTTCAAAGCTGACTGAAAGTAGTCTGCGATCGGCTTTGTTGATCAAGTTAAACTGCTTAAAATCAATGTTATCATTTTTTGTTTTTGCGATTTCGTCAACATCAAAGGCACATTTGAAAGTCGGCAAAGATTCGCTCAGTAATGAGTGAGTGATGTCTGATCTTTGAACCGAAAATCAGGTTCCTTGCTGAAATGGCATATTCGGTAATACTTCTTGTTTCCAAATGTTGTAAACCAAGCTTGAAAGTCAAAACTCAGTGTTTTATTGTATTTTAAACAAAAACGCAAAAAGCCATTCAACAAAATCTGTTTTTTTTTTTTCGACAAGACTGCTCGTCAAAACCAGAAAGATTTAACAAAGACACCAAATCGATTATCAAATTCGTTTCCAAGATTTTTGAATATTTTAATAGACTTTTTGCATTAACGGTTGCCAACAATGTATAGAGACTTGTATGGACGAACCAATGATGCAAAATAATCTCTTTGGTCCCAGAAAAAGTACACCTTAAATTTATTCCAAGTATAAAAATACAACAAAAAATAGTTTTATTAAAACATTGCACATTCCAAAAGTAATTACTTTGAGTTTTTTAAAGGTACATATCCTAATAACTTTACCAGGTTTTAAATAAAATATTATTATGCAAACAAATCAGTCTATTTCAACAAAATTAAAAAAGCTGTTAACCTGCATGAATAAAAATGTAAAGGAAATTTTTCAAACATAATTACGAATATTTAAAGAAACGGAGTATGCAACATTGCAAACCGTTGTTAATTAAAACTTATAAAACTTTTTTAAAAATTGCAAGTTATTTAATAATGGAATTCATTCTTTTCATAAATAACATGAACTTGACTTCCTTGACCTGATTAACAGTGTAAACAAGCAAGTTGTTTAATCCAATAAACCTACAAATTACAAATTAAAACTACATCGTAAATTCAAAACTAAAATGAATGCCCCCCCCCCCCCTCGACTTTGGAGGGACATAAACTTAAAAAAATTTTCGCAACGGCCTTACTGATGTGTAAAATTCTATGAATTTTCATGATACCAAAAAACTATTATTTTCATAATTTGAAACATGGTTAGCAATTACTAGGGTTAGTGAAATTTCACGATTTCGCGGACAGCGTGAAATCCGTGAAATTTTGCTTTTTCCGCGAAATCCCGTGAAATTGTATGTTTTATGTGAAATTATAACGATATTTCTTAAAATAATTTATCAAACTCAAATAGGAATAAAAATAATCTTAGTAATTACTGCAAAGTTAAGCGGTTTAATTACTAATATAGGGTTAGTGATTTTTGACGATTTCGCGTACGGCTTAAACTTCGTGAAATTTATCAATTTTCTCAAATATTTTTTTTAAATAGCAAAATAATTAATATTTGATCTATAAAAAAAATTTAAGTAATTTTATTATTTTTCAATTGAAAAGCTTGATACCATTTGAAGAATTGTTCAGTTTTTTCAGTTTTTAAGAAACTTACTAAATTTAGTAATACTTTAATTTGTTGTAATACGCATTTTGCTGCTACTTTATTTGAAAGGTATTGTTTCAATAAAAATTAAAATAATCCAGCTTTGCTTTGTTCAAAATTAAATGAAGAGTATTTTTTATTTTTCAAACAATCTTTTAAAAACATTTACGATTATTTTCTGAGTCCTGTTAAATTTGACCAATATTTGATTATTAGGGTGGATAATTTCCGTTAAAAAAATAAAAAATACACTTTTTTTGTTTTCTGTTCTCATTTTGAATTAAATATTTCGAATTTGCTAGAAATCATATTATTTTTGCCTATTGATGTTAAATTATGTTTTTGATAAGTGAGATGAAAACTTAAAAAATATTTTTAATGGGCTTAGGCCGTTGCAAATATTTTTCAAAGTTTATGTCGCCCCACCCCTTTCAAAACCGCTGTGAAAAATCAGGGGTCAAAAAAGTATTTTTTTTTTTCAAATAACTTCAAATTTTGAAAGGAAACATTTAATCAACTGGAAACAATTTTTAACGCATTTTCCCGCGTTTTAAATCATATTTTGTTTTCAATTTTTGTGAAACTCCAATGTACAGCACCGCAAAAAGTTTTTTTTTCGGCGAAAAAAAAATTTCTTCAATACTCTGATATTTTGAAAACTAATGATTGCAAAAAAAACTGGGCAGGTGTAAAATGCACTTTAAAACACTTTTTGCCTTCCTCACCTTACTGAGGAAAGGCTATAAAATCACTCGAAAACTGAACTTCTCAATTAGACCTCCTAGACCCACCTTAATGTATACCTATCGACTCAGAATCGAATTCTGAGCAAATGTCTGTGTGTGTGTGTGTGTGTGTGTGTGTGTGTGTGTGTGTGTGTGTGTGTGTGTGTGTGTGTGTGTGTGTGTGTGTGTGTGTGTGTGTGTGTGTAGGGATGTGGGTCTGTGCACCAAAAAAATATGCACTCGATTATCTCAGCACTGGCTTAACCGATTTAGACCGTTTTGGTCTCATTCGATTCGTCTTGGGGTCCCATAAGTCCTTATTGAAAATTATGAAGTTTAGTAAAGTACTTCAAAAGTTATGCTAAAAAAACGATTTTGACTAAAGTCCGGAAGATTGTAAAAAGGGTGGTTTTTGTAAGAAACCTCAGCATGCTACACATTTTTAGAAAGGTATTTAAAAGACCTTTCCAACGCAACCAATACATTGAAGATCTGACAACCCTATCAAAAGTTATTAGCAATTAAGTGTTATTTATGCACTTTTTGGAAGCCGGATCTCAGATATCACGATGAAAACGTTGTCCGGATCTATCATGCAACCCGTCGTTGAACAGGTAATCAAAAGACCTTTCCAACGCGTCCAAAACATTGAAGATCTGACAACCCTATCAAAAGTTATAAGCACTTAAGAGTTATTTATACACTTTTTGGAGGCTAGTTCTCAGATATTTAGATGAAAACGTATTCCAAATATATCATGCGACCTATCTTTGGATAGGTAATTTAAAGACCTTCCCACAAGCGTGTCTATTTTGGATAGCATTACCCTTTGAATGAGAGGAAGGCACCAACCACCTAAGGGTGGATTAAGTAACGTTTTTATTCAAATGTTAATACCATGGCTTGTTGTTCAAATTTTTAATTTTTTTGTCCCTCCCCCCACCCCCCCTCGACTTTGGCCAGAGTCGAGGGATCTAAACTTCAAAAAATATTTGCAACGGCCTTACTGTCGCAAAAATTCCGATAATTTTACTCATTTTGGCTGAACAATATTGTTTAATCTTGCTTTGATATGAAATTTAATAAAATGCCAGTCAGCGAAAACTTTTTATATTTACTAGTCGAATATTTATAAAAAAGCAGTTCAGTAAATGAGAAAATGCATACCCTACATTTTGTTGCAAAAAATATAAAGAGCTCATCCATAAATCAGGTGGAATCTTTTTTGAAAGTTAGGAGAATTTTGGTTTTAGAGAAGTTTTTTTTATAGTTTATTGAATAATAATATAAAGTGAAGCATAAAAAGTAGTTTTTGGAATTTAAACATAAGATTGTCAGAGTTATTTTAACATTTTTCATGTTCCGCGAAATTTGCGTGAAATTTGGTGTTTTGAAATTGAGGTCCCCGTGAAATTTGCAATTTTCATGCGTGAAAAATCACTAAGCCTAGCAATTACAATCAATATTTGTATGGATTTTCAATGTATAAGAATTTCTTTTGTAAAGTTCTCATATTTTCGTAATTTGCAATAAGGGTATCAAACGACGCAAAACTGTCAATTCATTATTACAATTTCAATAATTTAGTGGAAAATAATCATTGTTTGTCAAAATACCGATAAATATATACATTACAAAAATAAAAATGTTTTACTCAGAGGTGCGTTATGATGTAAGGAATCGACAGACACTAAAATCTCGTATTGCATATTTGAGCATGAGCATGAGCATGAGCATGGTTGACTGCCAATGAGCTGCTACTCCGTTATTGACAGATCAGCTGAAGTTAAACAATGAATCAAAAATGATCAGTGGGAGCCAACCATCCGTTCACTGTTTAACCCCTGAAGACCCCGACTTTATTAGTCAATACCGGCGCCCTCCCAAGAAGCCTGCAGTTCAACAAAAGGGAGGAATGTTAGTCCGATAGTTGAAGTTGCAGACTCATCAAGCACATAGTTTTTCGCTATATACTTGTTGATACCGCTTGAGACCGTTGAATCCACAGCATCTCCTTCAAGCATCACGTGATTAATTTTTTTTTTTGGGTTAGTGGGATAAGGTATTGGCTTTTCGACGCTATGGGGAGGACTTTCATAACAGATCCGTCGGCGAGCCTTCCGAGCAACGATGCTATGGGAAGGTCTTTCTGGTTAACACACAAAATCACTCACACACAGTTATTTTGCTCCACTATTAACTCAACGATTTAAATTGTCAGTGCGTCTTTCGTTCATTATATAGAATTGGCTTTCTCACCGCAAAAAAAAATAAACCTTATTCGAAAAATTTAAACACAATCCAACCGACGCCGTGCCTTCCGATCAACGATGATATAGGAAGGGCTTTGAAAATCACAAAAGAAATCACTTTTCACTCCGCATATTTTTTACGACCACGCGCTCCCTTTGCCAATTATGCACTGATGACGCTGCATTTTCAGAGGGTAATCTTCTCCTCGCAGCACACAATACACGATAAAAATGCGAAACAAAAGGCACCCAAAAAAAATCACTTTTCACTCCGAATATTTTTTACGACCACGCGCTCCCTTTGCCAATTATGCACTGATGACGCTGCATTTTCAGAGGGTAATCTTCTCCTCGCAGCACACAATACACGATAAAAATGCGAAACAAAAGGCACCCAAAAAAAATCACTTTTCACTCCGAATATTTTTTACGACCACGCGCTCCCTTTGCCAATTAAGCACTCTGCACTCGAACAGCGACACAAAAGAGACGGAAAATAACACGAAAAAACAGGACTTCGCGTCCCCACAGGCACCGCACTACTGATGCCATTATTTAATTATAATGACCAATCACCCCATGCACTCGAACAGCGACACAAAAGAGATGGAAAATAACACGAAAAAGCAGGACTTCGCGTCCCACAAGCACCGCACTACTGATGCCATTGTTTAATTATAATGACCAATCACCCCATGCACTCGAACAGCGACACAAAAGAGATGGAAAATAACACGAAAAAACAGGACTTCGCGTCCCCACAGGCACCGCACTACTGATGCCATTATTTAATTATAATGACCAATCACCCCATGCACTCGAACAGCGACATAAAAGAGACGGAAAATAACACGAAAAAACAGGACTGCGCGTCCCCACAGGCACCGCACTACTGATGCCATTGTTTAATTATAATGACCAATCACCCCATGCACTCGAACAGCGACACAAAAGAGACGGAAAATAACACGAAAAAACAGGACTTCGCGTCCCCACAGGCACCGCACTACTGATGCCATTGTTTAATTATAATGACCAATCACCCCATGCACTCGAACAGCGACACAAAAGAGACGGAAAATAACACGAAAAAACAGGACTTCGCGTCCCCACAGGCACCGCACTACTGATGCCATTGTTTAATTATAATGACCAATCACCCCATGCACTCGAACAGCGACACAAAAGAGATGGAAAATAACACGAAAAAAACAGGACTTCGCGTCCACACAGGCACCGCACTACTGATGCCATTGTTTAATTATAATGACCAATCACCCCATGCACTCGAACAGCGACACAAAAGAGATGGAAAATAACACGAAAAAACAGGACTTCGCGTCCCACAAGCACCGCACTACTGATGCCATTGTTTAATTATAATGACCAATCACCCCATGCACTCGAACAGCGACACAAAAGAGATGGAAAATAACACGAAAAAACAGGACTTCGCGTCCCCACAGGCACCGCACTACTGATGCCATTATTTAATTATAATGACCAATCACCCCATGCACTCGAACAGCGACATAAAAGAGACGGAAAATAACACGAAAAAACAGGACTGCGCGTCCCCACAGGCACCGCACTACTGATGCCATTGTTTAATTATAATGACCAATCACCCCATGCACTCGAACAGCGACACAAAAGAGACGGAAAATAACACGAAAAAACAGGACTTCGCGTCCCCACAGGCACCGCACTACTGATGCCATTGTTTAATTATAATGACCAATCACCCCATGCACTCGAACAGCGACACAAAAGAGACGGAAAATAACACGAAAAAACAGGACTGCGCGTCCACACAGGCACCGCACTACTGATGCCATTGTTTAATTATAATGACCAATCACCCCATGCACTCGAACAGCGACACAAAAGAGATGGAAAATAACACGAAAAAACAGGACTTCGCGTCCACACAGGCACCGCACTACTGATGCCATTGTTTAATTATAATGACCAATCACCCCATGCACTCGAACAGTGACACAAAAGAGATGGAAAATAACACGAAAAAACAGGACTTCGCGTCCACACAGGCACCGCACTACTGATGCCATTGTTTAATTATAATGACCAATCACCCCATGCACTCGAACAGCGACACAAAAGAGACGGAAAATAACACGAAAAAACAGGACTTCGCGTCCCCACAGGCACCGCACTACTGATGCCATTGTTTAATTATAATGACCAATCACCCCATGCACTCGAACAGCGACACAAAAGAGACGGAAAATAACACGAAAAAACAGGACTTCGCGTCCCCACCAGGAAGGTGCTGTGTCCTATCCCTCGCCTAGACCAGACCAAAATCCATGATAAAGCTGTCAGACCAAATCTGTCAGACCAAGACTGTCAGACCAAAGAGCAAAAAGTAAACAATCTTGGTCTTCAACGTAGGTGCACACAAATCAAGAAAAGAAAATTTGAAAAAGAATTTTATTTTTTCAATTAAATGACTGGTTTTGGACTGCAGAATTGAATGTACGTCAGAAAATGATTAAACCGTGCGGCGGCCTGTACACCGACAATTAAATAAGCAGTTAAAAGCCTTATTCTTCCACTTTAATTTTTGATCGCGTTTTCGGTTTACACCTGAACAATCTTGAAATTATTTATACGGATTTGTGATTCCTCTCTTTCCATCATTCCCTTGGTCCCCACAGGCACCGCACTACTGATGCCATTGTTTAATTATAATGACCAATCACCCCATGCACTCGAACAGCGACACAAAAGAGACAGAAAATAACACGAAAAAACAGGACTTCGCGTCCCCACAGGCACCGCACTACTGATGCCATTGTTTAATTATAATGACCAATCACCCCATGCACTCGAACAGCGACACAAAAGAGACGGAAAATAACACGAAAAAACAGGACATCGCGTCCCCACAGGCACCGCACTACTCTAAAATCTCGTATTGCATATTTCTTCATATTAACGTTTTTTTGAGCAAACAATATAAAATTAATGTTTTAACAAAAATAGGATTTAGAGCTCCGCTTTTTTTTAACTACAGTATTTTGTGATACAGAAAATGCCTTGCGTTGTTAAAAATTGAAAATTATAAAAAAATATCATTATAAAAAAAATATTTTGTTAAGTTTTACGAGTACTAATAATTGTATGTTAGGCAGTTATATTATCAAAAAATATGTCTTTAAAAAAAGTTGGTATTACCTGTTGATATTTTACCATACTACAATGGACATTCTATATAAAGGGTATCTTGCAGAAGAATTGGGTCATGCAATATTAATATATTCCTTTGATATTTACCCGTGCACGGACAGAAAACATGTTTTTATTTAACAAGAAATTATCTCCATTAAATCATACTAGAGACTAAAAAACTTTGACCACCCATCAACCTCTCAAAGACCACGATGCACTTCTAATTGCATTTCTATACAGTTCGCAGAACGCGCAAAACCGCAAGTAGTGCACGGATGAACTGGTCCGGCCTGTCTTTCCCGTTCGTGGTCTCCTTCTGGACCACTAGTCAGACGCTGGCTTCTTGCCCTTTGTTGGCGCATCAGGTGGGCAGGTTGCACGTGCAAAACCCAGCAATGGCCTGGTGGTTCATACAAATAATAAACAGTAATCGTTTCTTGCAAATTACGTGCAGTGCTGGGGATGCTGCAGCACCACCAGAGATGGAGATCTATCTGAACGTTTAATCGATTCGTGTTAATGATAATTATGGTTTATGTTGTTGTCGGGTATGCTGCAATTCTGCAACCTTAGTCCGTACTGTTGGCCGCCAGTTTCTTTGATAATAAACGTTGAAAAGCCACATGATAAAGGAGATATATTGTGCTACTGTTGCTAGTTACGATGAAAAGGAAGGGATGAATCGGGACACAATCGGGAACAGTGAACATTGAGCAGAGCGGTGATGGATTGCTTGCGGTATTCAGAATAGTCATAACAATTATTATAATGGTTGATAATTGAACGACAGTAACGACGACCACGATAAAGCTCGAATGGTCCCTGTTAAACGGTGCGTTAGCCTATTGGCACAGGTGCTTCTTCTCTCGTGTCGGTTGTGCGTTCCGATTTATAGTGGGATGATTTACGATTTCTATTTGAACCTGGCCTTATGAAGTATTTATTGGCTAGGTTTGAAAGGCAAGCCACGATTAGGGCAGACTGATTTTCTTAATTCTGTCTAATTACGATTTTAACACTCAACAGCCCATTTCTAATTACGCTCTTTTTTCTTCTGTCCTTTTCCTTCCAGTGTTTACATGGGGTCGTAAGATGGGCAAAAAATTCGACCTGCTACGCCGCGGTAGTGACGCCCAGAAACTTCCTTCGCCAACATCAACAACCCCCACGACTCCGTCGTCCCCGAACGGTGGCACCACCGGCTGCGTACCAATCTTCAACTCGGACACCATCAAGAAGAGCAAAACCATCCCGCTGAAGGCTTATCAAAGTTCGGATCCACTGGTCAAGCTTAACAGTGAGCGGAGTTCGGGGACGTTCAAGAACTTCTTCTATCGCATGGGCTCGACTGGGATGCTGAACCACAAGTCGAACCAGCTCCAGAAGAATCCTACCCAGAGTCAGCAAAGTCAACCGGCCAAGCAGGAACAGTCCGTGCCATCGCAGCTTGGGTTCATGAACAAGAGCAAGATGGACTCGAATCACCAGACGTTGTACAGGAGCAGCTCGACGAGCCAGTTGAACTCGTGTTCTTACATCAAGTGTGACGATCCGACGGAGGGAATCAATCTTGCGAATGGAATCCACAAGAATGCGGCTAGTAGTACAAATTTGAACATGGAGCAGTCTTCCCAAAAGCAATCGCAAGCTACGAAATCGTCCAGTTGTGACGACATTGCTCGAGTAGCAACTCAAGAACAATTATCAAAAAAGAACCACTTTCCGTACGCTTTTCTACGGTCCAAGCTGTCCGTCCTTCCGGAAGAAAACGGCGGATCCGTCATCAACTACAACAGAATCAAGGAGAATCTCTTGCGCTCCGGCAACCGAGGATCGGTGATCAGTTTGCGATCCGACCTGGATAACATCTCAATCACCGACTCCCAGCTCAACATCTCCGACAACGGGGACGTGTTCCTGTCCGCCACCGAGTCCAAATCCTTCACGGTCAGTGACGTAGGCGGAATGTCCCGCAACAACTCGATCAAAACCCTCACCGACGATTCGCACAGCTTCGTCAGCAACTACCAAAGACTGAGCAGCTGCCTCAGCAGCAACGAGTCCGGCTACGACAGCGATGGCCGCCACGCCGAAGACAAACTCGACCCGGAAGGAACCTCCGCCATCCCACCAAATCCAGCCAACAACCTGTCCGTCCACCACGCCGCCGTAGATTCGTACGCGGACGCCATCCGGAGCAAGGACCAGTCGTACATGTTCGGCAGTCGGCGCCGGATGTCCTCGTCCAGCTCGGTCTGCTCGATGCAGAACCTGGACTGTGGACCGGGCGGGGGAAGTGGAAATGGCAGTGCGGGCAGCTCGATACGGCGCCGCTTTCGGCAGATCAAGCTGGAAAAGTGTCACCACGATGAGGTGATCGGTATCGACCTGACGCCGCAGACGGTCACCATGGACGAGGGTGACTGCTGCGAAACGCGCTTCCTGGTGACGGAGATCGACCCGGAGGGGATCGCGTACAGGTGAGTTTCTCATTCCAGGTTAACGAATATAACCAGTAAACAAACAGAAAACCTTAAAGCAAAAGTTGTTTTCTTAATTTCTCGGGAAATTTTAAGTATGTTTTATTTTTCTAGAACTTGTTTGATGTTATTATAGAATCAATACTTTCTAATGCAATTTTCTTTTCAACTGCATTCTTCAAAATATATATTTTTAAATCTCATAGAAATGTTTCACCAAGATTTTCACAAAAGACATATCCCCTTCTAAATACGAGAGTCAGAGAATATTTTTTTAGTCAACAGAATAAATTTCAATGGAAAAATCAAATTCAAACAAGAGCAAACTAATTTGGATATTTTTTTCAGTTCAATAAGTTTTCACGGTTGTTAAAGTAACAAACTTTCAGTTTTGAGCGACTACAATTATCATGCTCGAAATCTCATCTCCCAACTTTCACTGCCCTTCTTTCCGTCGCGAGATTCTCAATATCAAGGATTGCCAGTCTCTATCTCGTGATTACACAATCCCGTGTGGCATTCTCTTTTTCTCTCTCATCTCCGCATTCTCAATTATGCCCCCATCAACTGAGCGTAGCCACAAAAACCGCCAAAAAACAAAATTTGCCAACGCAATTTAAAGGGACGTAATGCGTGGTCGGTTCGCAATCTTCCTCTTGCGTTTTTTCATTGCGGTTTTTTAATAAAACAAAATAATCTTCGGAGAGTGTGCGTGAGCGAAAAAAGAGATGGAGAGAAAGAAAGAAAATGCTCTTGCTTGACATTAAAGAAAAGAACTCACAAGCTACAAGGGCGGTCTCTCTACTCCATGATGTTTTGGTGAACGAATCGTCAAATGATATAGTTTTCTATCACTCATTTACAATACTGCATGTTTTATTTTGCTTTTAGTGGGGTGATTTAGAATTTCAAAATTATGAAAAATTTTCATTCGATTTTGAATGTTGTATTTTTTTTTATTTTCAAGAAATCGTCGCTTGTGTGCTATCTTGTGACACGTCTGCTGTAAAAAGATAGGACGTGTCACAAGATAGCACACAAGCGACAAAATGAGGTACACGAAAAATGTCCATATTTTTTTTCTTTAAGCAATAAAAGTTGAATTCTCAAAATTTGATCTTTGAACTTTTTTGATGCTTAAGGGGGTTGAGTGTTCACATTTATTGATAAAGTGCTCCGTTTTCATGTCATAGGCATTTGATTGTGTGTGTTTTTTTAAACCTTAAAAGAATTACTGTTTATTTTTTTACTTCATTGATCAGACCAAACAGGCAAAAGAAAAACGCATTGTTACCGTCAATTATCAAAATATCTTAGCATTGACATTTTAGCCTTTCTTACAAAAGTAAGGTTTAAGGTTTGCTTAAAAAAAACGCTTTTCTCAGACATCTTAAAAAATTCGTGCACGGCGGGGAGTCGTCCCAGAAAAAATCCTATTACTAATTTGAAGGTTTGATGCGCTTTTCGATTGAATTTTTGCCCAAAACCCGGAACTTAAAGCCTGATTTTTGAGAGCTTTTTTTCTGGTAAACAGAAAAACCACAATTTTTATATTTCAGATTTGTAGCCGTGGGGTCGGAGACGAGCATTTTATTTTTCGATTCACAATTTTCGACCAGTAAATGTGGTCAAAGACATTTTTAGAGATATATTTGGACTATTTTAAAGATAACACTATCAAATTACAAGAATTCAGTTTCAAACAAAAAGCCATTCGAAAACATGCGCCATAATATGCTTGTGCCCAAAATTTGAAGCTTTTCAAAAATTTATTTCCAAAGATATAGCCATTTTAGTGTTTTTCGTCTTATTTTTCCCCTATTTTGGGAAGGTAAATTTTAGCTGATTTAAGCGTGACGTACTTTATGAATGAAGCCTAAAGAATTTTAAATAGGGCTTGCTTTAACCACATTTTTCCGTACTGAAATTTTGTCTGAATTAGTCAAAAGAAGAAAAAAAACAATCCAACCGTTAAACAACTCTTCAAATAATTTGAACATAATTGTAAAAAATCAGCATTGGAGTTTTTTCCCCCAATTGGGTCCTAAAAATGAAGCTTTAGTTTGTGATATTATTAACCAAAACAATAAAGCTTATTTTTCTGAGTTCAGTGACTCTTTGTACGACCGCAAAGGATTTAAAATTGATTTTTAAATCAATTTTAAAAAGTTAACATCGCGGCCCTTCTTGACAGAAAAGGTTCTACTTGACAGCTCGTTCCAAGGGGACCATAGTTGATCGATCGACAAAAATGTTGTCTTGTCAATTTATTATTTTTTTTTTTTCATGAAAATGAAAAATCCGAAATGGTTTTTAATTGTGTTTTGTCTATTTCTTTCTTATTTTTGCAGGGACGGCCGCCTGCGGATCGGCGACGAGATTGTCAACGTAAACGGGCACCATTTACGTGGCCTGCAATCTCCCAGCACGGTACAGCGCATCCTGTCGACGTTTGTCAACAACATTGTAGACCTTGTCATTGCGCATGACGAGCTAACTACGTTCAGCGCCGACCTGCACCGCAAAATCAAGATCGACGGCTCCAAGCTGGGCGGCGGTCAAGGCCTTGACGGTCTTGACGGTGCAGGTTCGGGGACGCCACAACACCCGAGACATCAGCAGCAGCAGACGACCCTCGTCAACTGTTCCACGCCGTCGGCTCGGAAGGGACCGTTCTCCCCGATGACCCCTATGTACTCACCGGTGGACTACGTGCCGGTGTACGCCAATCGGATCTCGATCTCGAACACGATCTGCGACGACGAAAAGTGGCAAATGCTGAGCAAGCAGCGAAGCGAAGCCCTCGGCAAGAGCCACGGCTACTCGCACATTTTGGGCTCCAAGCGCGTCATCAAGGACAGCGACGAAGACATCGTGACCGTTCCGCACCAGCAGCAGCAGCAACCTCCGCCATCCCCCTCTACGGTACAAGCCATGCCGAACGGTGCCCACATGCTGTACCGACCCGTGTCTCAATCGAACCTTAGTCGTCACTCATCGATCGCACATCTGGCCACCGGAACCGGTACCAACGGGGATGACGATGAGGAGACGGCCCTGTCCCGACCCATCACCATGGTTGAAGTAATTTCGGACACCATCCGGAGGAACGTCCCCTTCGGAAGCATCAGCAGTAGCAACCGTGGTGCCAACCCGGACTACCGGTCGATCAAGATCAAGAACCCGGAGGACGTCCCAAAGACAGTACAAAGAATTCGGCTCAAGTCTTTCACCGATTCGAATGGGGCAGCGTCGGACGGGGGGAGTTCCGGGATTGGGGAGGACATAGTGGATGGAGGAGCTGGTGGTGGTGGGAATCCGCTGCAGAGGTCAAAGACTGAGCAGAATGTCTGCAGCAGTGGCGGCAGTCGGGATGAGCTGCTGGACTGCTCGATGGATGGCACCAAGTACGAGTCCGGGGTGCGGATTCTGATCAACGAGGAAGGTTCGTCGTATATTGAAGGTGAGGGTTTTGTGTTTTTATTGTTTGTTGTGCTATTGTTTATTCGTACATACATTTCCTTTAAAAAAGAGTCTAGGATTTACCAATCACATTTTTTTGTTCCTGAAAATCAAAATTCATGCTTAAATTTGACATAGGGTATATGTCCCAATATTTGTCCTAGTACCTATTGTATTATTGAGTCTACAAGATTTAATTTAAGGAAATTGTGCATTTAACCGAATCTGGCAGGAATTTGCCACTTGAGAATGATACGTGCTGTCATTATCGGCGTGCTGTCATTTTTATATCGGATTCCTTGGACAATTTTACGTAACATACATTAAAATGGGAGATGTTCATTAACAGGATTCCGAGACATGATTTTTTGAAAATAAAAACTGGGTTTTTCGGCGGGCCGCGCGCTGAAACGGAAAAAAATAACTTTTTACTAAAACTGCGATAACTTTTAAAATTTCAGCTATGACCTATACATGTTGGAGTACCAAAAGTTTCTTCTTTTAATTACGAACATTTTGGCACTCAAACTCAAAAACAATCGTGAATGGTAAATACAAGACACTTTCCAAAATAGGCACATTGAAGGACATCATTTTCATTGAAAATATTCGAATTTCATGCATTATGCTGGCGTCCATGTGTAACGTCAATTCACCAACTTTTTTAAACCAGAAGTTTATGTTTTTTTAAGATTTATTTGTCACAAGTTTTCAAGGCTTTTGCGAAAAGTTCAACTTTTCAGAATTGTTTTTTAGCTTGTTAAATGTTGAGCTGAGCAATAATCTGATATTTCGGCCATTAAATTTTTCAACTGAAACTTTTTGGGTGCTTTCATTATTACCAAAGAAAACATTTTGCATAATTACTTTTTCCTTATCATTTTCCATACAAATTTGGCAGCTGTCTTTAAAAGGTACCGAGCCACGTAGCCCAGTGGTAACGCTTCCGCCTCGTAAGCGGTAGATCGGGGTTCAAATCCCGGTTCGGACCAACACAACTGGTGATCTTTTCCCTTCTGGAATCGATTGCTTAGTAAAGGGAAGGTAGTGTATCGTCACAAACTGGACCTTATCACGACACCTTAGGGAGGCGACCTATGGAATGTTAACATTAACCTTAACATGTTAACATTAAGTTGAGAATGAAACTGCCACTGAATCCGCTATGTAAATGCCGGCCCCGATACTCTTCAAGGGTGTTCCCCTCAGGAACTGGGAAAGATTTACTTTTTAAAAGGTAACACAAATTAAGATCGTTGTGTAAATTTTTGTGTAAATTTGCAATCAAAAACTACTAAAATGCACCGTTTTAAAGTCAGAGCCATTTTGAGGCCAACATGTTTGCTGATTTTCGAAAAGCTTAGAAATTTCCTAAATTTTGCTTTTTTTAACTTTGTTAATACGGCCTTTGATTGCTGAGATATGGCCATTCAAATTTTTTTTAAAAAAAAAGGTAAAATTAGATTTTCTCAGTGTTGTTCAACTAGCCCTGGTTTTTTGATCAACGATATCTCGGGAACTAATTGTCTGATTTTCAATGTTAAAATAATGATGTGTAACTTTCTACTCTTTTCTAGGAAAATAATTACGAAATTTTAAAATCACGAATATTTTGTAAAAAAATACCTTTTTTAGTTTTTATTTAATTAAAAATTAAAAAATCATAACTTAGAAGAAGATTTTTAGCCTGTTCTAGAATTATCTGAAAAGATGGCATTTTTTCTCTCCTAGAACATATAAAATAAAACAAATGAAAAAGGTTTTTTTTTGGAAATCTATTTTTAGTGACCAGATGTGATTTTAAAAATTAGCTGAAAATTTCCTTCAAAAAATAGAGATTTTTGATTTTTTTAGCATACCATTTTTGTATGGACAACTGCCACATGAATGCCACAAAAGTTATAAAAGGTCTGTAACAAAATAAAATCTAACTGGTTAAAGTTTTCTCATTTTTTGCGTTGCACCAATAAAAAATTATGAGTGTCATAAAAAACTACTAATTAAAATATTGTTATAGTTCGGATTCTCTTTGTACTCAAAAGGATTTTTCAAACGCAGCCTCGTTTATTGGTAGATGAAAAACAGAATGCGTTGTAATGTCGTGAAACTTGAAATCGTGTATAATGTTAAGAATAAAAATTTACATTTCTGTAGTTTAATCCGGAAGTGAATACAGAAACTTATGGACTCTTTTTGAATTTTGAGAATAATGACGAAAAAACCATTGCATTAATGTTATGGTTGATTTGGTTTAGAATTGCGAAATCAATCTTAATTAATAATTCCAAATTTCTTCATTAAGATTAGAGTTAGTGAATTTACACGATTTCACGGACAGCGTGAAATTCGTGAAATTTGAAGATTTCCGTGAAATCCCGTGAAATTTATCAATTTTCTCAAATCAATTCTATGAAGTAACAACATAATAAATATTTCATTCATTAAGACTTTTTGAGTAAATTTTATTAGTTTTCAATTGAAAAGCGTGATATAAACCATTTGAAGAATTGTTAGCAAAACATACATTAACATGAAATTGATACAACATTTATTGAGAAGTGAATGCTGCGAATACTTAAATAATGTTAACAAAAATCAGTCAAAGAAAAAAATATATGCATGGAATTTGTTTTCTACCAAAAACTTGTTAAAATTGACTAAACAAGTATACTGTGATTTTTTTCAAAGATTGCACACTTTCATTTAAATGTAAACATTCATGCAAAGAAACATTGAGTAAAAATAGTCGTCTTTCCCTTTTCCTCCGATCAATGATATAACCAGAGGAGCAAAAAAAAAAAGGATTCAAAAATTTAATTCCATCAGAATAAAGAAAACTATTGAGAAAATAGATTGCTTTTTTCTTGATACTCTAAATAATAGTTTATTAATTTTTCTTAGGAAACTAACTGAATTTAGAAAAAAAATAATTCACTGTAATAACAATTCAACTATTCTTTAATTTAAAATTTGAAATTTTAAAAATCAAATTTTAAAACAAATTGAAAGATTCAAACATGGTTTATTCAACAATAAATAAATTGTTTTTTATCTATAAATACACCTTTTAAGAGCTTTTCAGATTTTTTCTGAGTTCTTTTTAATATTTACCATATTTGATTATTTTGGTGAATGGTTCCCGTGGATATTTTTTTTTTCTGTTCTGATTTTGAATAAAATTTTGATTATTTCGTTACAGATTAAATGATTTTTGCCTATTGATTTTTAATTTGGTTTATGAAAAGTGAGATGAAAACTTTAATCAATTTTTACTGGGCAAAATGTCACATTTTTTTTTAATTGTTAGATTGTTTTGTCAAATTTAACTTTGAAATGAAATTAATAAAATGTAAAAAGATAAAATAGTAGCAAATCAACGAAATCTGTTTAGCTATAGAAGTCGAACATTAAAAAAGCAGCTCAATAAATGACAATATGCATGCCCTACATGTTGGTTTCAATATATATATATAGAGCCCATCTAAAACCAAGTGGATTTTTTTTTAATTAGTAAAAGTTTTTTTTAGTGTCACGTTCAAATTAAGTTAAGATTTTATTAGTTTATTAAAAAAAATGTAATAAAGCATAAAAAGTAGTTTCTGTAAGTTCTATTTTTCACGTTTCGCGAAATTTCCGTGAAATTTGGTGTTTTGAAATTAAGGTCCCCGTGAAATTTGCAATTTTTAAACGTGAAAAATCACTAAGCCTATATGATCTAACCACGTCCCACGCCATAATTAAAACATTTTCAATCGTAACCTTGAACGGGAATCATACGCATGAAATCGAGAGGAGGGATTAAAACATTATAAATGTTCACTTCGTGCGTAGAATTGGCTAATGGCATCATCATCATCATCGTTAACATTTCTCAAGCCCAAGTCACGACTTGATCGCGACATTGTAGCTAAGCAGAGTGGTCGACTGTGGTGGTGGCGTCCACTCGTCTGCTGAAGAAATTAACTTTGAGCCATATTTGGTTCGACTTAAAGATGATTCGTGAATAGTAATGAGCTTCTTTGACATTTTCGGTAGGTCATTCATCAAGTTTGTTTGGCTTTTAAGACGAAGATTTGTTTTTTTTTGGGTTTTGTCGAAAATTATCAGAAATATTTCATTATCTAAAATAAATTTCTCAATTTTTATTTCCCAATAGGCATCCACACCAAGAGCACCTTCCTGACGGTGACGTACTACAAGGGCGCCGGCATGAAGTCGCTCGGCTTCAGTATCGTCGGCGGCCGGGACTCGCCCAAGGGCAACATGGGCATCTACGTGAAGACGGTCTTCCCGAGCGGGCAGGCCGCGCTCGACGGCAACCTGATGGCCGGTGAGTTAACTCTTAAAGTTTAGACTGGATCGTCGAGGGTTAGGTTCGATTTCATGTTAGTCCTCTTTGGAGTTTCATCATTTTTGGTAGTAACTAGCACAACAAGGGAATCGTGATTTGTTGCTCAGCAAATGAAGCGGCGTAGACTGCATTGGAGTAGGTTGCACTGCGTGGGAGTAACTAATTTTAACAAACCGAATCACCGCAGGTGGTGATCTTTCATGTGGTGCAATATGTTTTAAAAACCTTTCACAACACTGCTTCCCTAGGTTATTTTGTCGGTTTTGTTGTTGTTGAAATTATGCTTATACGATCTTCGGTCCTCTACTACTGTGGCTTATGACTCAAGCTTAGACTAGGTTTGGTTGGTCTAGCAATCAAGCCTGGAATGTACTTGAACAGCAGGGCCACTTTCACGACATGAACTTCCAACCCGTTTCTTTGGTTGGTCAAAAGTCTTACGTGATTCAAAATTTCATTAGTAATGCGCAATTGACCTTTCAGAAATTCCTGACATTCAATGCTAAAAAAAGTTGACCTTTCATCGATCAAACTAACTCTTACGTAAAAAGTAGCAACAACTAACTCATTTGTTTGTTTTGCCAGCACAATTCAAAATTCCCTCCCTCCCAACATCACACAGTTTTCATTTGGAGACATGCACTGTGGATTCTTGTTTTGCAAACGACAATTTTGCGTTTTGTCGCGCGTTTTGTTTTAGCGCCCGCAGTCAACCGACCGGATCGCCAATTAACGTTACAACATAATAAATTAACTAACGCAATCTAAGTCACACACAGTCATAGTACGTCGTGGTGCAGCTTAGCTGGCTAGAACTGCTGCAGGCATGCACTTGATGTTGTCATGCAATATCGGTGTACGGTTGATGGCATTGACGCTGTTCAACGGTGATGGTCATTGCCCTTTGGGAAATTAATCACGTAAAGTTGATTAGAGGGCTGTAATGGGGATTTTTACTTTATTTGCTGTTGTACTTGTAAACACTTATTTTCGAACATTGTTTTATTTTTGTCATTGCAATTGCACGGCAGAAAAAAATATAACAGGATTTCATTATTGTTTGACATTCAATTATTGTCAAACAATTTAGGGACCATCCATAAACCACTCGGACACTTTTTTCTTGAAATCTTGGTTGGTGTTACAAAATGGGTTTAGGACCTTTTGGAAAAAATAGGTACACGGAAAAAAATCATTTTTTTAAATTAAACTTTTCATTACTAAAAGTTTGATTCCCAAAATTTGTTTTTCTATTAATTTTTGTTTTTTTTATATGTTTTAGGGGACTAAAGAGACATCTATTAAGCCTCGTACATCATGTTGCAAAATCAGATTAAGGAGATATGATTTTTTGAAAACATAACCGTGATTTTTTTAAATATCGAAACATGCACATAACAAATATAGAAGTTTTTTTAATGCAAAATAAAATTTTGAATCGATTAGCACTTTACTGCCCATGATCGCATAATTGTCCCATATGCGTTTTCATCGTTTTTGAGTTAATGATGCAGTTTAGTTCAAAATCGTGTGCTCTTTCAGAAAAGCCTATAACATCCAGTACTTTGTTCTAGAAATCAGGAGGAAATCCAGTTTTTTCTCGAAAACTCAAAACGTAGCCTTATGTGTGGGACAAACTTCAAATGCGTTTTTCTCAACTTGCTGTTTTTGCTTATGGGACATTTATGCGATCATGGGCAGTTTACAGTTTCGTGATAAATTTTACCGTTTCAAGTTATAGCTACTTTTAAGTATACATTTACGATTTCCTCTATGAGACTTTGAAAATGTTGCCATTCGTTTCTGAGATAAAGCCTCACAAACAAATCGAATCGATGAAAATGAAAAACTTTTGCGAAATTTTCTGAATCGAGTTTATTTTTTTTTAGTTTCATCTGAACTATGAAATTAGAAAGCAATACTTGGTTTCACATGAGATCAGAAAATTTCACAGAAGTTTCTTTTTTAACGTTGAATATCGGACCAATAGTTTCCCATTTACCGTCAGGTGAAATCACCGGGTAGTTAACCCTGTACTGCCAACTATTGCTTAGGAGATGTCTTTTAGTCCCTTGAAACATATAAAAAAATCTGGTGGTAAAAAATACGTATTCAAGAATTTATCTTTTAGTAATTAAAATTCAAATAAAAAAAACGGTTTTTTCTGTGTACCTGTTTTACGAAAAGTCCTTATCAAACATTTTTTAAGCTTTTCGAAAAAAAAATTGTCAAAAATGTGGAAACATGGGCACTTTAAAAAAAAATAAAATATCGCCCTTTCTGGAAATTTCTTTAAAAAAATCCATGTTATGCCCCTTAAAACATAAAGAATATAAATTAGATGTATTTGGAAATAATTTTTAAGGACAAAATGTGATTAAATCATCAAAAAAAATAACATGTGTTTTATTTTTTTGTCTTCACCCATACCTCCAACTTTGTCAAAGATCGGTCAAAAATGTCTTCAAAAGATACATATTTGTAAATTTTCGCATGCCAAATTTGTATGAAAAAATATGTACACAGACTGATGAAGAAAAATTGAATTTACTGCAACGTAATTATTATATGATTTAAAGGGTTATTTTGTACAGAATTTTCCATTAGGCCGTTGCAAATATTTTTTGAAGTTTATGTCCCTCGACTCTGACCAAAGTCGGGGGGGGAGGGGGGGGCGGGGGAGGTGTGACAAAAAAATAAAAAAGTATAAAAATTGAAATTACGAGCCATGGTTTCAATATTTTAATGAAATAAGTGTTTTAAATTCATTATACACCTGTACAGTTGTTTTGCCATCATTAGTTTCCAAAATATCTAAGTAATGACAAAATTTTTATTTTTTTGCGAAACATAAATTTTTCACTGTGCTGTACATTGGAATTTCATAAAAATTCAAAACATTTTTAAACAAGTCCAAACATGCTAAATATGATCATCAATGCAGAAAAATGCATTTTAGATTGTTTTCACTTGATTAGACTGCCATTTTCATGGAAATTTAGAAGTTTTTGGAAAAATATTTTTTTCCCCCTGATTTTTCAGACCAATTTTGAAGGGTGGGGGGGGTGACATAAACTTTGGAAAATATTTACAATGGCCTTAACAAATAAAAAACAAATAGCTTTCGCTTGAATCTGTTTTAATAAGCTGCAATTTTAATTTATTTAAATTTTCAAATTTGAACTTATATTTTGCTGATAATTGCTAATATTTTGATTGATTTTTGGCGATTTTAAAAATCGAAGCCCGTCTAGAGGCGGGGTTGGGTTACACGAAAATTTTCAAGTACAAGAAATCACCGATACAAATTTAAATCCATGTTTCATTTAAACTTATCCTTTTGATATTATGTTTTTTTTTTTTTACAAATATCGTTCTATGCTAACTTGTCGCACGTGCATTTTAGGCCAATTTGAGTTAGGAACGCCATTTTGGCATATTTGCTTTTAATTTCAAATTTTGATAAAATTAGGTGTTTTAGCCATCCTACTTGCAGGTTTATATCAGAGTCGCGCAAAAATATTTCGGTTTTTCGAAACAATTTCAGATAATTATTTTGAAATAATTTATTTTGTTTGCAAATTACCTAATTCACCAGGTGACGAAATCATCTCGATCAACGACGTCGCCGTGCACGGAATGAGCCACGCCGAAACGATTGGCCTGTTCAAGAACATCAAGGAGGGTCCGGTGGTGCTTAAGCTAACAAGGCGAAAGTAAGTTGAGTCAGCCGCTCTTGCTTTGGTAATTAGTTTAAACTGTCTCCTTTTCTCCCCCCATTTTCAGATATCAACGCGCCAAATCCGTGGACAACTTGCCCAACTGAGATTTCAAGTGTCTTTCAACCCTGACACCGTCCAGCACTTTCGGCTTAATCTGTCTGCCGCCGCCGCCGTGCCAAAAATGGAGATTCTGCGCCGGGTGTCTGTTTTGATTTGTTGACCCCCCTCCCACACGCCCAAGACACACCACAAAAATGATTATATTTATTTTTTCTGTCTCGTTTATCGTTTTCGGATGTGCTATTTCCAGGTGGTGGCGCAAGCCTCCCCCACACAGATACACACACACACACACCCGTGGCACATACACGCATCCTATTCTAGTCACTTTCTCGTACTGAACAAAAAAAATGTAAAACGTTGATTTTCTTAACATGTTAGATAAATTGATTTTGTGGAAGCTTGATTAAGTGGTGTAGATTAGCAGCTAATTTCTTCTCGTTTACTTTAGGGATTAGAGCAGATTAGGTTAAGGCACACACACCCACACATACACGTTCACAACAAAATCAAAGATTATTTTCGCAAGTTTGTACAAACTTTATTAAGGTAATTTAACGTTGCAATAAACAGAGAAAAAGATTTCACTTCAGGTTGATGTTTTCTTTCAGTCCCAAGTCCCTGTGCTAAGAATATTAATTACCCTTGCTTTAAGCGGCCACTTGTGTATTCAGTACGAAACCGTACAAAATAAATAGATCAATCCTCCTTGTTGCCATCTTCCCCGCCCACCTCCTTGACGCTAACCTGGATGCGTCGCTTCTTGGCGTAATGTTCGATTCGGTTCTCAAGGGTTTCTGGAAGGAAAATGAAACGTAAATCGGCCATTAACTCTCTCGCGCGCGATCGATTAGTTGCATACAAATGGTTGTGAAATTTGGAGCACTTTGCAGACTTACCACACATTTTACGGCTCATCAACGGTTGATACTCGCGCGATTGGACGCCCTGCAGAAGGATGGACGCTTGGGCGATCGGCTTCGGTTGGGTGGGAAACTGTTCGGCGTAGATGTCTTGCAGGGATTTGAGCATTTCGCGGCACATCGTGGATCTGCAAATATTAAACAGATGATTCAAAAAAAATCCAGAATATTGTCAATTGAATATTTTAATGCATTTTTAGAATTAAGCTTAAACACATTTTGAGAGCCTTTCCTATGACCAAACCATTTTGCACAACTTGTTCGCCCAAAAATGTCCCCAAACCAAATTAGTCACACAGAAAAAAAATGATAGTAATATTCATCAGGAAATGGAGATAGATTTTGTGTCAAAAAAAATTGTACTATTACATCAGGAATAGGTGAATTTTCACATCAGTTTCTGATGAATAAATAAACATTTTTACACATTTTTTGAGCAATATTACTCAAAAAACAGGTAATATTCAACCAACCAAATTTTCAACCTTCCAAAATTCAACTTTTTTTTGCTGTGTAGCTTACAAAAATGATATTTCAATTTTCGAAAAGCTGTGAAGTTTTTGATCAAATCAGACTTTATAAAAAAAGTTCGACTTTTATTGATTATGTATATCAAGACGTCACACTATTAACAAAAAATCATTTTGGGCCAGAATTTTTATTCTTGCTTTATTATTTTTAGCGAACAGACAATTTGTAAACAACAATCAAAAACCCGCATTTTTATTAGAATTATTACTTAATGACTTAATGGTAACCATATTTTTTCTCATTTTAATGGTATCCAACTTTCAAAAAATTGAAAACTTTAAAAATCAGGATTTAATAAACTTTTTTTGTTGTAGTCCAAAGAATTCGTTTTTAAAGTCACTTTTTTTCCGTTTTGAATATGAGCAATTCTCGCTGAAACCGTCCCACTAGATGCACATGTTCTCAAATCGTTACGGCAATGTTCTCATTCGATTCGGCGCACCAAAAAACCATAAAAACTACCTTCGAACCAATGAAAATGTCAGCCGTTAGCCACCTGTAAATAAAAACATGTTTTGAACAATGGATTTTTTCGAAAAAATGCCTTAATTTGAAGAAATGATATCTCCCAAAATACATTACCAAACATCAAAAACTTATACATCGTTGGAAAGGTAATCGCGAGGGCTTTCTATCGCACTTTGATAAACATTTTAAAAATTATTTTTTCAAGGGTAATTTTCAGGATTTTTGGGAAACTTACTCTTAATTTTGAATTTTGACCGTGTTCGCAACCACTTATCGTTACGAAACCATTTTCATTCGAAAGATTGGACGATTTTGCATAAAATTAACTTGAGAAAAGTAGTGCAATGAAATAGTTTTCGTATAGTTATTAACGGATGAAAGAAATTGGTCAAATTTCAGTTAAAAATAATCAAAGCTCAGACTTCAGAAATGAGCCTTATTTACAGGCAAAACAAAGCAGGATTGTATTTGAGCCGAATGTACAGTCATCTGAGGCAAATCTGGACATATAGGATGAATAGGGACAGCTATTTCAACTATGCTTTCACTCATTAGATCATATTTTTAATTTGTTTATGTAAAAGCATACATAAACAAACAAGTTTCTAAATTTGAAGCTTTTAAGTACTCTGAAAACTAATGTCCTTACTTAGACTGTAGTCTCGATTCGCCACATTTCACTGAAGTAATATTTTATGTACAGAATTTGTTTTAGGAAGGTCTGCTTTATTTGTAATCGTGCACATAAAAGTGCAAAGTTGAAATCAAAATGTTTTGATCAAGTTAAAATTTGGTGGGGCGGTTGATACCATCAAAACAAGCAAAAAACTCGATTTTTTCAAAAAAATCCATTGTTCAAAACAAGTTTTTATTTACAGGTGGCTAACGGCTGACATTTTCATTGGTTCGAAGGTTGTTTTTATGGTTTTTTGGTGCGCTGAATCGAATGAGAACATTGCCGTAACGATTTGAGAACATGTGCATCTAGTGGGACGGTTTCAGCGAGAATTGCTCATATAATTTTTGCCTTTTGAAATTTTTAAATTTAGAATTACAAATAGCAAACAAAACATTTTATGAATTTTGATACATTGTAATATTGTTAAGTAAAAGTCAAGGTTGTTAACGATACAATTGTTAAGAAAGTTACACTATCAGAAAAAAGACGGAATACAATTATTCTATCGGAAAAAAACGTTTTAAACGATAACCGACGATAACTCAATTAAAATAGGGTATTTGTCCCTATTTTGGGCCTACTAAGCAGAGCGCACTTTTAATTTGATGTATTCTCAAAGGCTGCTATTGGCAGCCTAGTTTGTTTTACATGAATAAGTTGGTTTTTTAATGCTTAATCTCGTACATTATCAACATTTTGATAAAAATGCCTTATATCGCTGTAAAAGCACGAAAAACTAAAACACTTTTTGCCCCTATTTTGGGGATATTGCTTCTAGCATACGACCTTCTTTGTGCATATTTTCGGCCTACCTTCTGATTGGTTGAAATCTCGAAGCACGTGGCGAACTTTTTTGACGTACGGTTCAGCCCCAGGCTCGTACAGTTCAGCCCCAAAAAGTACGGTCACCAAACAGTCTAAATCGTTGTGCGGTTTCAAGCCACAAATCATCGTTAGAATGATTGATTTAACCAGTAACAGTTAAATTACGAGCATTAATTGAATGAGCATAATTTATTTCATTAATTTATGAGCTTTAAACATAATTAAATATTTGTTGCGCAGCCAATTATTTAACCCGTACTACGCGAGTAAGGACTTTGAGATGTGAAAGGCGCGCACACACTGTCACAGTTTGTAGAAGTGTCAAATGGACTGAAAATACAGGCATCGTCTACAAAATTAAGATAGTAACTTTGATTAAGAATATAATTGATTGGTGTCAGTTTAGTGATTGTTTTTTGAACCGGGATAATGCTAACCGCCAATAAAAACCTATTGCTGGTGGTTTGAGATTTGGGGGAAGGCTCTCATTCGTGTGCCGAGTGATGAAAGCCGTGACGCTGAGTGTCAACAAGCGGTAAGCAAAAGTGGTGAAAATTTTGGGCCTAATGGGCAACTAGTAATTTTCCACGAAAAATTTGACGAGTGTGTTTATTCCGTTTTTTCCTATTTAAAAGGAAATAGTGAATTATTTTTGCCTACCAAGCTGAAGCTAATGACAGCAAGAATCATTCCCAAGTGGCAGTTGCCTGCAAATTGACGGTGGAATGTACAATTTCGTCAAATTATGTTTGGTAGGCTCAATATAGGTACTAGGCCGAAAATAGGAACAAATACCCTATTTATGAGAGTTTTTTTCGGTTAAACACTAAAATTATCATAAAATACTGTGATTTATGAAAATACTCAGATTTTCAATATGGGTAACGAAGCGAAATTTTATAGGTATTTTCCTTTTATTAGTGTTATTTGTTGTTAAATACTCATTTTTTTACAAAATACCTTATTCAAAAAAAACAAAATTTTCATAATTATTATTGTTGTTAATTCATTTATTTATAGCAGCTTTAATCTTCTTGGTCATTCGCTGCCCTACATTTCCATAATTATCAATATAAGTTTTGAACGATTCGAATTTTTATATGCATTTTCACTTAGTTAGTTTTTTAAATCCTAAATTTTCACAAAATACCGTTTTTTATGAAAAACTACTCTACTATAAGTATTTTTTTATGAATTAAGGTATTTTGAGAAAATTTTGCGATTCTATTCCAAAAACAAAAACTTTGAAACAGTAAGAATGCACTTAAAATTTCGCAACTTGAGTATTTTCTCAAAACACGAAAATTTGTGAAAATTTGAGTATTTAACATAAAAAAAATTACAATTAAAGTGAAAGTACATACATAATTTTGCAAAGTTTTTTATCCGTATTGCATTTTATAATTTTTTTAGTATTTTCATGATATATGGTATTTTGTGGCAATTTGAGTACTTTATTCGGGAAAACCCCAAAACAGTAAAACTACAAAGAAAACTTCACAACGTTTTTTCCCATAATAAAAGTTATCAAAAATTTTAGTATTTTTATGAAATACGGTTTTTTTAATTTAAGTCTTTTGCAAAAAAAATCTAATAAAGCGAAAATCCATAACAAATTTCTCATCGATACATCGATATTGCAAATTTGAGCATTTTCACAAATTCCGGCTAAAAAATGTAATACTTTTTGAGCACTTATACTTTGTAACTCACTATACAGTCCGAACTCGATTATCCGAAGGCCTTGGCAGGATTTCACTTCGGATTATTGAATCATAAAAAAAAATCGTTGTCTCATTTTTAATTGTTTTATTTTTGTTTATGACTCCTAAAACTACTCTAAAATGATTTAAAATTTTTAAGGTACCACTAAAGCCGAAATCTGGTAAATTTTCATAATTTTTGCCAACACTTCCAAAAAATGTCGCGCAACATAAATTGATGGCAGCCAAAATGGTGGTGAGGAAATATCGTAAAAACCAACCATTCAATTTTGACTAAAATGCTGTCGCAGAACTCAAATTTAATGATGAAAGTAAGAAAATAAAAAATCACAGAACAATTATTGATTCGCTCATAATTCGAATATCCGAAGTCCCATACTAACCTTCAGATAATCGAGGCTTCGGATAATCGAATCTGGACTGTATTAATAAAATTATCATTTCAGTAAAAACTTAAAAAATTAAAAAGGATTAGGTTTCAATCATTCGAGTAAGATAAATAAGGTTTAAATCTGATGTATTTTTTGCTGTTTTTTTTTTCGTTTTCCAAATTTGTTCTCATTTTCAATCGAACCAAATTTTAATTATTTTCAGATTTAATTTTTTAATGTTTATTTTTTTTATTAGCATCATACACGGAGAAAAAAAAATTCCCAAAATCGTGAACAAGCGTTCATGAAATTCGGAACCACGAACAAAGTGTTCAAATTCCATGGTACGATTTTGAAAAACGTACCATGAAATTTGAACACTCTGTTCGTGGTTCCGAATTTCATAAAGGCTTGTTCACGATTTTGAGAACTCATTTTTCTCCGTGTACGGTAGCTGCATAGCTGTTGTCGTTGAAAATATTTTTTTATTTGCGTTAAATATCAGACATTTATGTTTGAAATTCCAAATTTATAGCTGTAACTTTTTAGGAGTCCAAACTTGCAAGGAATTATTGAATGTTCCATAATTAACAGAGGTATAATTCAGATTCAACTCACCTTATGCTATTGGAAGCCCACAACGCTTGCAGCTCCTCAATTGTCCTCGTCAGACTCTCTTCCTCATACACCCATTCCCGTAAGTCAGATTCACCCTCGTCCTCGTCCTGATCCTCCTCCGGAACCGGCCCATTCTTGTCAAACACCTTCGGGTCGAACGATCCCTTGCTCTTGTACAAACACTCGTACAAATTCAGCGGCACATCGTTTGCCAAGCTGTACTGCGGCTTCCGAGGGTTCTTCTCCACATCCAGCAGCTCCCGTATCACCGTTGGATCCTCCCGACCTTGCCCAACCAAGATCAGAATCGCCATTATGCAGCGCACCTGATGCCACAGAAATGCCTTTCCTCGCAGCTCAAAGTACAGCATGTCGTACGAAGAATCGCCACCGTCCTTCAGAGAATCCCGAATGACCGCGTAATGAACGTTCCTCTGAAACGTCACCACCCCGTTCCCGACGTCCATTTTGCACAAATTGCGGAAATCGTGCGAGCCCACCAAAAACTCACACCCCTTCCGCATTGCGTCCACGTCGAGGCTTCCCCGCGGGAAAAAGTACCGGTACGTCCTGGAACGGCAGTCGAAACGGGCGCTGTAGTTTGGATTCGCCGTTGGCATCCAGGCCACGCAACGGATTTCCGCCGGAAGAACACGATTCAGCAGCTGGCAGTAGTTGAGCTCGTTTTGAAGGGACTCAGGTGAGAGTTGGCTTTCCGGAGGGAACTTGGAGCGAACGTCCAGGCTGACGACCTGGTGGAATGCACTGACGCCCTTATCGGTGCGACCGCAGCGGTGGTAGTTGGAAGACTCGCGGTTCTCGATGAGGCAGACCCGGGTGAGGGCGTTGAAGAGGTGGTGTTCTGGAAGAATTAGGCTCTTCTAATTATCTATTATTTGTACAAAGGGAAATATACCCATTTTAATCACTCTAAGCCGTTCGACCAATTCTCATCACTTTTGCCGTTTTCCGCTATTAAATCAACATTTTCAGATGTATCAACAATGGAGAGTTGCTTGCTCACTTTTAATTGAGCTATTTATTACTTTGGAACAGTCAAAAACACTTTATGAAAGCTGTAATTCATGATCAAAGTGCTGATAGGCCGATAATAGAAATAGGCTGAGAAAGGGTATAGTTCCTATATAATATATCATTTCTTAAAATTCTACCAAAACAGTAGAAATGAAATGAGTGTGAGTCTAGAATTCATTTCTCGAGTGATCTTAAACCCTGTTCACAGTGAGCAGGGCAAAAATTATGAAAGACATTTTATTCATTACACATTCATTTCATTTCGACTGTTTTGGTGTAATTTGTAGAAATTGTAATGTTTTGTAAAATATCTGATAAATTTTGCATAATTTTAGATTAGTATTTGAATGAGTTTTCTTATTATGGGAAAACATTGAAATTCAGATAAGTCTATGAAAAGTTATGAGCACTTAATACCGCATTCGCACGGGCTTCTTAAAGTCGGTTATAACCGTTTTTAAAACCTCAACTTTCAAATATGTATGAGTTAAAACCTTATTTACATTTTAAAACCGGATATAAGGAGCCCATGCGAACCGTATCAAAGATATTCTGTTGAAAATGATGTTCAGGTCTATTATGTGACCTTCTTAGAATGGTATATCGAACGACTTTTGCAATGAGTCATAAAGTTCAGAAAATTCTTTTTTTAACTTTTGAGTATTTGAATTATTTTCAAAGACCCTTGAAGAGAGATGGCGTTTTTTGGGTTTAAAATTAATACAGTTCCTTTTAATCATCTCAAGTTTAGATTATTCGATGTCATGATTATCAGAAGGTCAAAACAAGCAATCAAATGATTCCCTTAAACTTACCAATTGTGTTGGCCGAGTCCTCTTGGGTAGCATATCCTTGGAAATCCCATCCCAAATAGAAAACCCTCAGCAAAATGTGTCGTTTGTGACATCTAGAGAAGAGATATAAGATATAATATAATCAACAATATAAACAAGTGCTACAGTGCCCACCATTGAAAAAACGGCTTATATCCACTTTTGGTAAAAACGAGATATTAGCACCAGGTGGTAGAGGATGTTCCAACGCATCTCCTGGAACTTGAATTCCACTGAAATAGTGTTTAGACTTGGCTGCCGATGCAAAAAACCAAACGGCTAATATGCCACTCTTATGGGAAATTGCCTTGACGGAGATTTTGTGACAAACTCTAAAACGCGTTTTTCTCGGAATACTTGATTTGGCATAATAGCCGAATTTTCAATTATGGGCAGACATGGAGTTAAACGTTCTGCTGTGAATATTACTTCACGTTGTCGTCGAGCTAAACTCACTTTGAGAAATCAAACTTCCTTTGATTCTTGTTGCCACTTCGCGGTTGGTCGGACTTGGTTCCAGTGGCTTTCTGAATGATGTTTTTCAGTTGAAAATTCTGGGATTCAAGCTGAATTATTCTGTCCATAAGTTGCTGAAATACAAAATAATTTATCAACTGATTTTCAAAAAGATCAAAAACCATTGCAAATACCTCTTTGGAAAGCTCTTCGAGCTCTTCGCGAGTGTGTCGCTTGGTTTTCTTCACCACCTCCACCGAAATATCCATCATGAATGTTGAATTCGTAAACTAACGTAAAATAAGTTGATCAGGTCATCAATGAAACCTCAACTGTGAATGGTAAAATGTAAACAAACACTGTTTGCCGGCGTGACGTTTCTCGACGCACGTGTGCATATAAAACAATAATGGATGCGTTCGGAAAGAGGGGAAAGACACTTGCATTAAAGAAACCGTATGCGATATTGCATGCAAGGTGGTAAAAGCGATGTATGTAGCATAAATTAAGGCGTACTGAAGGATTTGAAAAGTCAGTTGATATTTTGTAAAGGTACTATTTTTTATGGTTACAATTTGCTATTTATCGATTTTTCTTTTTTAATCATATGTACATTATCATGTAAAAATTAGGACATAGATTAACATATTGTTTGATGATCGAAGAACGAATTTAAAAAGCGAATGCACTTCTATTACGGACTTCAATTATCAATGTTCTTAAACCGCCACTTGAGCCTAAATGATTTCGAATGATTTTGCTAACTGATAATGATCAGAAATCAGTTGTTTCATAATAATGGTACTATGAAGACATCAGGATAGCCAAATTAAATCTTCTCCTGATGATGTTTCAGTCAGAAAAGAGAACGTTTGATCTTTATTATATACAACGGGCCAGCGTTACTCTAAAGTTGACAGTGTACCATTCAACAATTCCAAATAAACAAAAATCATGTCCTGTTGAAAACTTACGCTTGGGTCTTTTTTGAGCTCGGGTGATGATGGGATTCCGTCGACAGGAGCGGGTTAAAGTAATAAGATCTTTGTTGAATATCTCAACCATTGAATCTCTGCGCAGTTGCAATAAAGGGCTCACTGTACTTTAATTATTTTTAGTAGCCTCTTTTAGTATAAAATAGCGTGTTGAAACACATGTTGATCACATGTAATTCTAAAAAGTAAAAGATAAACGTAGATAATGACGACAATTTTGTGTTTGATATACAACTCAACAAAATAGTGCCTGGAATACAAAAAATAAATTCTGTAATTCTTCACTATAAGTTATTTGATACGTGTATGTGAATGAAGTCCGTATTCGAAGTAAGATATCAAAACAAAAAATTGTCGTCATTATTTGCGTTGTTTGAACCTTTGCCTTAATTTCTTTCACTAATATGAGACCATCCATAAACCCACGTGGACACTTTAGAAGGGGGGGTTATGGCGATTGTCCACGACCCATACAAAAAAGTTTTTTTTTGTATGGACAATTGTCCACGAGGGGGGGGGAGGGGGGTAACAAATTCCCAAAAAAGTGTCCACGTGGTTTATGAATGGTCCCTATACAAGTTTCGCGATATTGAACGGTATTACATAGACATTTCGATGCCTCCACTGAAATAAAAAAAAATAGTACCAAATTCCTTTATTCTAGGAATTTTGCCTCTTTTCCTTATTTAGTAATCGGGTTTTTTGGATGACTTAATAAGGAAAGGAGGCAAAATTCCTAGAATTTAGGAATTCGGTACTTTTTTATTCTTTCTGTGTCTGTGCTTTCTTATGCTAACTACATATGAAAACTAACAAATTTAGTACAAGAGATCACAGAGGCATCGAATTATCTGTGGGTTTTCGCTACTTAGTTCTCAAAACATTTTCTTATAAAGATTTGGTTTTACCTTTGGATAATCGAATCTTTGATTTGTGAATTATAATTCATTTAATTTTAAATGTTTGAATCATCTTCATTTCTTCCATACAAATATTCATACAAACTTTGAGTAATGGAATAACACGATATGTATTGGTATTATATAGAATAATTAGGAACAAGAAAAACTCCCGAAACCTAAACTCCCGAGCACGAGAAAAAGGAGGAATTTGTATAGAAACTCCCTCTTTTTTTTTAATTCAGAAGTTTAAGTGTAAACACAGAAGAAAATAAGGCGTCATCCATAACTTACGTCACGCTCTAGGGGGGAGGAGGGGGGGGGTCTTCGCAAGCGTGACAAAGTGTGACATGGGGTTGAGGGGAGGTCCGTTGGACTGTGACGTCACCCTAGGTTATTTTTTGAATACTGATTTTTTTAATGACGAATGTAAATGTTTTTGATTTTCGTTACATCTAGATTTGGAAATCCAGTTATAAGTAATGCTGGTATCGTTTCAAATCCAGTAAATATTCAATGAACATATTTTGCTGTCTGCCGTGAATTTCACAACCGAGCACTCGTCAACCAATTCAACAGAAAGTTCTGATCTGGAGTTTTTTTAAAGGACCAAGAGCAATTTTTCAGCTTTTTGCTCTTTGGGTATTTTTAAATAAACCTGACTCAAGGTGGTCCAAAAAGCAAAACCTTAAAATTTGGTTTATTGGACATTTTAAAAAAGACTCCAGAGATGTTATCTCTGGAATTATTTTGCGGAGTCTCGTAAATTTTTTTAACCGAGCTAATCGGTTATGCTGAAATTAGTCGAGCTTGGTAAGTATACCAAGGATACCGGAAATTAAAAATTTAAAAATTCAGGCTTTTAATATATGAAAATAGGTCTTCAAACAGTTCAAACATAAAACATTTTCAACAAAAAATCTATCGATGGTTATTTCAATGAATACAATAAAAACACTTTCTATAAAAATTATAAAATTTCTCGATTCAACTCCGAACATTAAAAATAATATTATTTGTAAATTATGCAAAAATTGTTACACCCCAACAAAACGTGACGTACTTTTTGAGAGGGTCAGAGCCAGCGTGACAAAGTGTGACATAGGGGGGAGGGTGGGGGGGGGGGGAGGTAAATTTTGGCTGATTTTAGCGTGACATACTTTATGGATGACGCCTAACTGAATAAGTGAATTTCTGAAACAAGATTTTTTTTGTGATATCAGGCAATGTCATACTTTAAGCAAAGGCTGAAAAAAATGTCATCTAATGAACTCAAATTATTATTTTTAAACCTGAAAAAACGTGTTTTAATCCACCTTAAGGTGGTGGGTGCCTTTCTCACATAGATATACTTTTGATAGGGTTGTCTCGTTTCCAAGCTTGTGTAACGTGAACCGGAGTGACATTATTAGGATTTCTATTTATTTTAAGAATATTTTCAAACTGGTATGATTTGTCTCAAGGTTTTTTTTTAAACCATGTACAGGGGTAGGCCACACAAGGTTCATGCACTATTTTTGGAATAAAGTTTAAAAAATAGTTGATTTGAAAACTCTAATTTTGAATTCCGGGGTGACTTTGACAGTCATAGTTTTTCTTGTTAAAATCTGATTTAAAGTGTTCAAATTATTTTTTTTACTAATGTTTTATAAACTAGGTTGCTGCTACAATTTTTAGGAAAAAATATCCTTGTTTATATTTAGTTAACTAAGTTAATAAGCATTTTAACAAAAAACAACGTAAAATTTTTGGTAATTTTTAATAAGTCAGAATTTTGCTCAAAATTCATTAAAACATGCTTCGAAGCAAATTTTGAAATAATTTTTTTCGATGTCAATAAATTAAATCTTCCTAAATTTTTTAAATTCAAAAATCAATCTTGACTTTTCAAAAGGAAAAAATACGGCAAATTTTGATGTGTGATATTCCTCACATGAACAATAAAAACTCTCAATTTTCCACCAAATCTTGACGTGTACATGATCTTTTTTTGTCTGTTTACCTGCGTTCTTTTTATTTTTTCACTTTAGTATATATAGTATATCAGTATATATTCGTTATCGTGTAACGTTTACAATAATCCGTGACCGTGAATGAAAAGAAGAACGTAAACGTAAACCAACTGCTGCTTCTGCTGCTGCAACAGCAATGATTGGAGAACCTATAAAACACTTCGACGACGTCATGCGTTCGGACGCGGATTGCACTGTCCCTTCTCACATATAGCTACCTTGCTGTTATGACTAGTATGGCTATTGGTTTTAGTGTTATGATTAGCGTTGCTACTGCTGCTGCTGCTGCTGCTATGAATATTATTGTATTTCGGATTAATATTTTTAACCGTCCCACGCGACATACTGATAGCACCGCCACCACCTCGACCGGATCCTCCTCCTCCTCCGCGGTCGTATTCCCTGTGTCCGTTGAGTTGACCTCCTCCGCCGCTCGAGCCACCTCCCCCGGAAGACGCCGGCCCACCGCTGGAACTATCGCCGACCCTTCCGTTGTAAAAGTGCAACGTATCGTACGGACCAAAGTGATCGTGCAGGATGCCGTTGTCGTTGACGCTGGCGATCTGGTTGCCATCTACAAAGTTGAGCGAAAATGGCGCCGCAAACAGGTAAAAGGCCAGGAACATAAAAGCGTACAGCACGAAATGAAGCACGAAGCAGGTCCAGATTAGGTTGATCTGTGGAAAAAACAACACAATTTCAATTTAATATGAATCCCTTAAAGCTGGCAACACTGCACGGTGCCGATACTGACCTTTCGTTTTCGACTGTGTTTCCTCACGGTGACGAATGGCGTGAGCGCTAGCGTGAACGTGACGCCGAAGATCAGCCCGGACACTAGGCCGGTAAAGTTTTGCTGCCAGGGCAGGGTGCCCATGCCGAACACCAGGACGCCCACGACAAGCAGCTTGAGCAGGGCCAGATGGGGACGCTTTAGATTGCGCCAGTGGCACAGGACCAGCAGGGTTAGCAGCGAGGATAGCGTGCCCGCTAGCGATGGCAGTGGACCGACCTGGAAGAAAGAAGATTTTTAGCAACAATACACAAGTATTAATTTAATCTTACCTCCGGTCGGTATGGTACGAATATGGCGCTGGCCAGGTTGCCCGCGATGCCCGACCCGATGTACAGGATGGCCGTCCGTAGCGATCCCAGCAGCCGCTCCAGATCCGCCAGGAGAAAGTGCTGAAAGGCAAAGGTCAGCACAATGTGCACGATGCCGGCATGCAGGTACAGCGACGTAAACAGCCGGTAGAACTGATCCGCAACGTCCGTGGCGATGAACGGAAACATTCCGCACACATCGTTCAAGCAAGAAACCTGAAGAAGAAAAGGTAATCATTTGTTAAGTTCAACCACGAGGATCTTCAAAGGTCTGCTTACCTGTGAACACAGCGAGGCCTCCTCGTGGAAGTATCCTCGCACGAAATCACAATACTCCCGGGTGGTGATCCGACACTCTCCGGAGATCCCCACGCAGCACGGATGGCCAATCACCTCGCAAACCATGTGCTCCGCCGTTTGGTCCTTGAAGCGGAACTTTTGCGAACCCTGGTTGTTCTTCCGACAGATTGGCCACTTGGTGATATCGTCGGGCCACTCGTGCGGAGCTATCGAAGCCGGTGCCTCGCAGTACTTGGGATCCAATCCACAAACGCTACCCGATATCCGTCCTCCTGGACCGGAATCCCCGGGGGACCACTTCTTCCACGTTGAAATGGTCTACAAATACGAAAAAAAATGTAGTTTATTAAACTTCTTGCTCTGAAAATTATAACACTCACAGTAGGCCACAGTCCCCGCACGGAGCAGTCCGCCTGCGAGCTTTGAACACAGCCGGAGTCGTCATTTCGTATACAGCAGGCCGTTTCGCGTTCCTGTTTGCGCGTTTTCGTTATGGTGTCCATTATCCGGGTGTCGCGGCGCATACAGGGGGCATATTTGGCCCCCACGTGGACCAGATCGTCCCGTCGGGGCCCGATCCAGATGTTGCGCTGGTCGTAGTAGTGCACCTGAGAAAGATGGAAATTATAGTTTCAAGATGAACCTTGTTTAAAAATCAGCCCAACATTTCCATATAAATTTAACAACAAAATACAAATAAATAGTTATTAACTCATTGAAAAAAACATATCCCTACTTTAAGCCGATTTTATTTTAGTCAATCTAATCTGAGGGATCTTGATGACATATTCGTCGCCGTCGTGCTAACTTGTCGTACGTGCATTTTGGGCCAAATTTAGTTAAGAACGCCATTTTGTGCAGCATGTCTCATCTTTTGACCTTCACAGATCCCCAAAATTCGATTTCAATCCTGAGATAATCAATAAAAACCGAAAAAACTCCGTGCAGTTTTGTCGCTCTTCATATGAAAGTATTTTTAATCTTGTCGTGCTATCTTGTCACTCCCTGAAAATTGACGTAAGTGCGACAATTGGCCAAAGGAATTTCAGGTCAGAACGCGTTTGACGCACGTACAAGTTAGACTACCGTAAATATTTGTAATTATAACTCGGGACTCCAGCAACCAACTTCAACCAAGCTTCGGGACAATGCACATAATGGTCAGCCAAACAAAGCTTGTTTGTTATTGTTTACATTGCGTGCTCTATTTTTTGTTTATTCAAGGTCAAACATTAAAATGCGTTTTTCTCGGAACGTCGAAATGGCGGGTGCGACAATATAGCACGATGACGTCTATAAGACATAAACAAAATAAAATACTTGCAACAACTTGGCTTAGCTTAACCATACAAATTTGTACAATATGGGTTTTAATCTTCATGGTTTTTGAGGCTGGACATTGCCACTGACATTTTTACCGGTGCCCTCAAGGAAGGTTCCGCTGGGGGGACTTTCGCTGAACCTTACAAGAGCTTCATGGTGTTTTTAATCTGGACATTAAAATCGATGCTTCAACAGAGCCACACACCGGAAATCTCAGTTATTTTATAACAAACTTGGACTTTAAAATAAATTCCTTTGAAATAATAAATTGACATAATTAGAAATAAATTGAAATTACATTCAAGAGCTTTATGCCAAGTTCTTTGTCGTATTGGTCATGTGTGACATAACCACGTGTATCTTAAAAGAATAGTTAAACGCCTATTCATTTAAATTAAATATTTTATAAGAGTATGTCAAATATTCAATCATGAAGGGATATGGTGTGACGGTCGTTTATAGACGGAGTAGTCCAAGATATTTGTGTGAAGCGATTGACCAAATCGCAAGCAGCTCTGCGAGTCGTGGTAGCTCATAAATGGTTTCGCGCTTCATGGGCTATCTACAATCACTTAGCTTAGAACATCTAAGTAAAGTAGTTACCGTAATCTGGGGTGAATCGGGACTACAGTCTGAATAGGGACAGCAGTTTTTAGAGCACTTAAAGCCTTTAAATTTGGAAATGGATGTACACATTTTGTTGGCCTGAGTATGTTCTAACCGAAACCAACCAGAAAAATCAAAATATTGTGCTCCAGCATGGTTAAAACTGCTGTCCCAATTCGCCCCATGTGTCCCGATTGACCCCAGTTTACGGTACTTAGGAAAGTACGCAACTTACGGCCGTCATCCACAATCAACTTAGAAATTTTGCTGGGCTGATATACGTTGCTATGCAGTTGTTTGTTTACCTTTGATATTGAAACGTCAACTTACCGTAGATTTTGAAATTTTTCAAACCATACGTCAGTTTCTAATTTGATTACTTTTCCATTGTAGAAGCTCGGCTTCATTTCCATTGATTCAAATTCCTAAGCTAAGTGAAATTTTCTAAGCTAAGTGATTGTAGATAGGCCATGAAGCGCGAAACCATTTATGAGCTACATCGACGACGAGCGAGTGCTTTCTGATATTTGAACAAAAAATCAAGACTCTAAACTTCAATTGCTTTTTGCATTTTTCTAAGTCCAAAGAATGGAATGTAACACATGAAATACACAACTTCTAAGTTCACTCACCGTTTGTAAGCTCAAGCTCGTCACCAACACCTGGCTCGTCTTCTGCTCGTACCCGATCCCGATCGGTCCAATTCCGTAGCACAGCAGCGTCAGCAGCAACACCAACACCTGCGTCGTATTCACCCAGTACGTAAAGAACGGCCTGTAATCGTACCGATCGTCCAACGTGTTTGGCCGCAGCAGCTTTATGGTATGGTTCGACGGCCTCCGAGCGTTGTCCAGCACGCTGTCCAGTATGTGCGCCGTAATTCGCTGGCCGTAGTACTGGTAGAGTGGGTTTCTCGGGCGACCTCCCCGTTGCTGCTGAATTTCCGCCGAGCGAGTGCGCCACCCGTTGCTGATCGTGGCCCGATTCGGGTCTACCATGTAGATTTGTCGCGAGTTGTCCGCGCCCAGTTCGTGCTCTTGCACCTGCTGCTGCTGGTTCGCGATCGTTGGGATGTCGAAGAACAGCTCGTCATCATGGATGGGGGTTAACCCGTCGCACAGATCGTTGTCGTCGTTGTTGAGCGCAACGTGAGCCGGGGCAAAGCTGCGCGACCACTGGTTGTGTCGGCGAGGGATCCGATTGCGGAGACTTTGTACGACGAAGACGAAGCCGTTGGCGACCATTTGGGACACGGATGGTTTCCGCTCGACCTGGAAGCCATCGTTGCCGTCGTGGCGATAGTACGGGTTGAATCGCTGACGGCGGTTTTGTTCGGTTTCTGGTTCGTCTTGGCTTTGCGCTGGGAGGACGTCCGGACGGTCGTTGTGTTCGTTCAGGACGTCTGCGTGCACTTCATGCACCCTGTGGACGACGGCTTCCTCCTTGAGCGGGCCGAAACGACGGATGGCGAGTCGTTTCTGGCGATCTTCCCACTTTTGCTGCTCGTAGTCTTCGTTGAGCAGGTCAACGCCGAAGAATTGAGACGTGCTACGGCGGAGGTACTCTTTGATGCGTTGCTTGTGCGATAGACGAGTGCGGAGCATCTGGGTGTTGCGTTGCAGCGTTGATGGCGTTGAGTCCGGTTGGAGACGTGGAGTGACGATTTGCTGGAGCGGGAGTTGTTGTTGCGCGTGTTGTTGCTGCAGTTGTTGGAGCTGTTGGTAGAGAGGCTGCTGTTGGATCTGTTGGTGCTGGATGTGCTGCTGCTGGTACTGGATAATGATGGAGGGGTTGCTACAGGAGCTGTTGAGCGTGTGCGATTGGGAGATGATCAGGGAGGAAGCGTTGCGGGCGACTTCGTCTCCGGTGACCAGCGGGTGGTGGTTGTGGGAGTAGGAAGTGTGCGACACGATAGACGGTGGGCTCAGCGGAGACTGACGTTCCATCTCGGACATGGAGACGGAGGAGATCGAGAGTGGTTGGGGGCTGATCGGTCCGGATGTTTGGGTGGTTTGGTGGACTCCGGTGGCTCTACGTAAGCTGCTACAGTGGTAGCAGTTGTCTTCGTCGGTAGGATTGGCGGCGTTCATCGGTTCGCTCATGATACTTACGGGTGTGGGTGTGCGTAGCAGGGAGTACTCCTGGGTGCCGGGACAGAGTTGACGCGGTTGTCGCCCGAGCGTTGCCGATTGAGCAAAGGTGCACAGTGGCTGTTGGCATTTGACGGGTCTTGCCCGAGGTGGTGTGGCGTAATGGTCTGTGGCGTCTTCGGCGGTCAAGTGCTGAACTTGGGATGGTTTGGGTTCTACCTTAAGTCTGTAGGGCAGGGTGCTGACGACGGGAGTTCGCGTTGTCGACTGGTTGATGATGTTGATACCGCCCTTGGACGCGATTAGGCCGGCCATCAGCGTTGGTCCCAGGCCCATGTCCTGCTGGTGGTAGTTCTCCGGTGGTGGCGGCGTCGGGATGTAGCGCTTCACGGGTGTATGTACAGTTGAGGTGAGATAGCTGTAGCTCTCGGAGTTGGTCATCAACGGGGGAGGATTGTTGATCAGATAGTTTCCGTACTGATCGGTTTTCGGTGCTGGCGGAGGGTCACGAAACCTTTCGGGAACCGGGTAGCGGGTCCGGGAACTGGGCGACATCGATCGGTGATGAGGTGCATTTCTGTTATCAGGATAACCGATAATAGACGTGGGAGCTGAGCTAGTGGAGGAATATCGATCGCTTGACGGTGGTGGCGCTACCGACGACGACGACGATGGGGCGGTAGGAGTTGCTGCAACACAGCACGGTCGTAGATTTTCCTCATTTCGATAGCACTCGCCACCGCTGGGTGGGGACACAAAGGCCGTCAATCGCGTCCCCAGGTTCGAGTAGGACGACTCGCTGAACCGTGACGGCGACGGGGCCCCGTTCTGCGGAACACTGGCCCCGTTATCGCACAGCCCATCGCCGTAATTGATAGTCGAGGTGACAGTGAATTGTTGCTGATAGTGGCTATGCCCGAACGACGAACGACGACTTCGGCTCATCCTGCTTTTTTCCAGCAAATTTCTCTACTTAAACACCAGCGCAAAATTTCGTTTAGCCTAATTACACACCTAATTACACCATTGACTAAAATTTTCCTAATAGCTCACGCAGATTTTCACTAAATCAAAAAAACTATATCATTTTCCAAAATGGCTGAGCTCGCTAAAATAAACACACCCCAGCAATGGGGCTGCTGGGAGTGGAGAACATTTTTCACTACGTTCATTGTGTGTACCCGTTTCTTCCTTCGCGAGTCACGGTTCCATTGTCCTCGGCCCTAATCCGTCCATCGATTCGCGGCGCCCCGTTCGCGAAAAACCACAATTTAGTATCCTAAATTCAGGCGTTCGATATGTGACGGCGAAAAATTCGTAAAATCCTTCCTCTCTCTTGGCTGACTTTTTTTTCGCTTTCGTCCTCGAACTCACTCCGGAGCCTTGGGGCCTGCCAGCAACACCAGAACCTCCGTTCGGAAGCTCAACTCAGTCTGAATTGAGAGGAGAGTTGGCCATATCTCACAAAGGACGACATTTCCTTTCCGTTGGTAGCGATGGGTTTTGACAGGAAGTTCCACCCCCCAACATCCCACCAGTAAAAGAGGGTGGAAACGTGGGGTGAGTGGTGAGAACCACAACAAGTCCTTTTCAGGCTGGGTGGTTGGTGAGAGTCCCTCCTAGTTTCTCCCTACTGTTTGGTCGATGCGCATGACACGTGGTGCGCGTGATACGCATGAAAACAAAAGACACATGATTCTGTTCGCCGCACGGGTGAGTGCGGGGCGAAAATGTTCGTGAAACGATTGGGACTGGTTGCGTGCTGCGAGGGGATGAAACCTTATCAAAGAGTTTCAAAATGGTGGTTGATTTCAAAATGTTACGTAACCAATGCTGTTAATCGTTGAAATCAACGGCGTTTATATCATCGCTGTCGTTGATCGTTGATTTAAACGTAATCGTAATTGCAGCGATCGTTGATTTAATCGTCAACGTCAACGGAGCCGTTGATTTAAACGGCGATGATCAACGCGTTGATTATCGATAATCAACGCGTTAATCAACGGCGTTCTTTTATAGTTTTCTAGAGTTTTATGAGAAAAGAACGATTTTTTTCATAAATGTATTGATTGGGAAACATTTCTAAAATAGATGTGACATGGTTGTTCGGGGATCCGTGTGTACCAAGAGGACCTAAGTGACCAAATTTTAAACGTAATTTTGTAGCCCTAACTAATTGCTGGTCAATTCCATCTCCACTTTGTTTCCCAAGTTCAAGACCAGGATGTAAATGACATCGAGGGCGGACAATTGGGTTTCCTCATAAAACTCTAGCAAACTATAAAAGAACGCCGTTGATTAACGCGTTGATTATCGATAATCAACGCGTTGATCAACGCCGTTTAAATCAACGCACAGTGGTTCAAAAGGCTGTTTTGACGAACTAAATTGATTAGAGCAAAAAGTAAGCATTTTCGTGCTTTGACATGTTCTACAACTTTGTTCAGCGTTTTCATGGCCTACTTTTGGTGAAATTTGTTTTTAAAAATACTCAGCACAGCTGGCTATGGAGTTTCTAACTTTCGACAGTTAAGAGATAGAGCTTTGGTGTCTTCAGCAAAGTTGTAGGGCTGATTTTTTTCCACAAACTTTGTCGAAGACGCCAAAGATCTATACACTGGATAGCCTTGTGGAAATTTTCAGCCCTACAACATTGCTGAAGACACCAAAGCTCTATCTCTTAACTGTCAAGAGTTAGAAATTCCATAGCCTGCTGTGATGAGTATTTTTAAAAACAAATTTCACCAAAAGTAGGCCATGACAACGCTGAACAAAGTTGTAGAACATGTCAAAGCACGAAAATGCTTTCTTTTTGCTCTAATTGACGATTAAATCAACGATGGCTGCGATTACGATTACGATTAAATCAACGATCAACGACAGCGATGACGTTGTTTCAACGATGAACAGCATTGAACGTAAATTTAGAAGGTTTTTTTTAATTGGTTTTTGCTGGCTTTTAAAACTCCATAACATGAAGTGTAAAATTTCTCACTCAATTTATAGTAGCTAAGTAGCAGGAAAAAATATGTCTGCTTTGGGGAAACATTTTAGAGCTATGGTGTCAAAAGAACTTTTGTTCAATATACAATTTCACGTTTTTTTGCCATGCCGATACTAGGTCCAGCAGGAAAATAAATTGGTTCGGATTTTCAGAGCAAAACTGCAAAAATAAAAGTCCAATTTGTAATTGTTTATTAATAAACTTGAAATTTAGTTTTTTTTTTAATGTTTCTGTAAGATTGTTGCTAATTTTTTTAAAAGAGGAGTTCGCCCAACCCTACTAAATTTGGCCCAAAAAATCGATTGTCAATCATTCTATTTAAAGCATTTTTTTTAACTCGTAAAAACATATTTAAGTCTAGTTTACACTATGGAATTTGTCATATGCTGTGTGATTGTTTCCCTGCGTCGAGCACCAACTACCCAGAATTGCTGGAATAATATCCCGGTGGGCTGAACTTCGAAACTCTGCAAATGATTGGAAAGTTTTCTAGTTTAATTTGTTCACAATACAATACACAACTACCTACCTGATGCACCGTCCATTTTTGAACACCTTTCCGCTGGGACACGGACTGGCGGATCGGGAAAAGTGTGAAACTCTGCCCGAAACTAACAAGTTTACAGACAGCAGCATACAAATCACCAGAAATCGGAACAACATTTTGATGCTGGCTGTGATGTGTTTTTCAAGTGACTTAACTCTTTTGCGTTTTATTTTGCACTGATACTGCAGGCGGATGTTTTGCTTCCAATGAGAGAATTCGCTGATAAAGATTGTTCATTTGTAACAGTTAATATTTCTGGTGGGCATCTTGGCTATGTATTCAATTATTAGTTGTTCGTTGGAAAGTAGCAATTCTTTTCGAATTTTGATTTTAAAAAATTCAATTTTCACGGAAATAAATGTAATATAAACCTAAAATAGAATCATTTACCTTCTAGGGGCTTTACACGAAGGGATAGTTTCCCCTTGAGCTTTGTTGATAAGAAAACGCGTTCAATCATCTTGGTGCATTCAACAATTTTAATGATTATTTTTGAGTGCAGACAAATTCGGAGTTTTAGCACTGAAAAGACGATTTATTTAAGATAATTTCATTCTTTATTTCATCAGCGATCATCAATAAATATAATAAAACAACAACACGTAAGGATACTTTCCTCTTATAAAAGCTATTTGGTTCGACTCTCAGCAATGCCTCTTCATCATGCGTCAAATAACAAATCGTTTTTTCTCGTACAAAACTTAACCTTTGAGATTACAAATATTCTATGCTACATTACATAATCGTACAAATGTTACGTGAATTTTTGGTGCTTTTTCTGTCTTAAAACTATCGCACAAGTACGTGTGTTAAAAAGAAGGCCAAGCCGCAAACGCGCGCGCTTATCGTTTAAGGTCAATCTTTGTAAAAATATGGCGATTGTGCTAAGCATTGTTTCGCGCGCTCTGACTGACTCTAAAAAAAATCGATAAATCTTAACCACTATCAACAATTAGCTCCTGCACTCTAGTCGCAGTCAGTCGCAATTTTACACTCCCACGCACCCTGAATTCGTTACGAATCACTCTCAATTCTTCTTATCGTCCCGTTTGCTGGCACGTTCCGGCAGCACCGGCGTCATGGTGGCATCTCCGTTGGCCGGATGCGTCCCGTTTGCCGTCGGAGTGCTCGTTTGGACCACCGCCAGGTCGTCCGTGCCCGGCGTGTGAACCTGGGACTGCTGCAACGAAGCCGCCTCGGCCATCTGCAGCCCGATGGTGGCCCCGATCTTGGCGCTGGCCTGCCGAAAGCTATCGCTCAGCTTCAGCTGGACCACGTTGATGCACATCGAGGTGAGGGCCAACCCGAAGATCAAGTACAGAATGCTGCACATCATGTAGATCGGGTGCTGCGGCACAAAGTCGCCGAAGCCGATCGTCGAGATGGAGATGAACACAAAGTAGAACGCCTCGAAGAAGGACCAGTTCTCCCAGGTGTAGTAGATCGTAGCCCCGAACAGCATGTACGCGACCAGGATGAAGATCGCGATCGAGATGGGCAGGTTGAACTCGTCGTCGATCTCGAACGTCTCCGGCTGGGGCGTGGTCGGCGAGTCGCAGGTTAGCGGGGGTGGTGGATAGGGGCCGATGTCGCCGGATGTTGACGGTTGGGGTTGGTCCGAAGATGGTTGGTGTTTTGGAGTGGTTGCGGTGTTGGCAGGGGTCACAGGTTGGAGCTCGTGATCTCCGCTGGGTCGGCGCACCATGTCGTAGACGACGTTCAAGCCTTTCATTACATCCTGTGAATAGGAAATAGGTATCAGTTATGGAGATATTTTAATCATGGAATTTAAAATTTATATGTATTAAAATTGATCGGAAAAAGAATCTAAAACCGGAAGCATTTTGAATAAGTTTGCAGAAGTTAACAAATCACTCATAATACCGTCATCTGGAGCGAATCGGGACACATGGGGCTAATTAAGACAACTATTTTAGCCTTGTTACTGCACAATAATTGGATTTTTTTTATTGGTTTCGGATAGAACAGAAACAGATCAATAACAATAGTGCATCGATTTCGAAATTTCAATTTTTGAAGTGCTCTAAAACCTGCTGTCTCTATTCAAACTAAAGTCGCGGTTCGCCCCAGATGACGGTACCCTTTCTTAAATTACATAGATTCTAATCAGTATGACCAACTTGGAAACAACCAGGAAAAACTCGGAAATTCAACTGAAAAAACCAAGAAAATATTATAAGTTGAATTGAAGATTCAACAAAGTTTTTTAAAACGAAAATAACATATTTTAACTAAATAATTCTACAAAAATGTGCTGGCTTGTTCCGGTTTTGTCGAATTCAGGAAAAAAAACTTTATGATGGGTTAATCATAAAAACAGTTGCTAATATTTTTCAAAGTTTATGTTCAAAATTGGTCCGAAAAATGTGGGGAGGGGGGACATTTTTTTCAAATACAAAACTTAAAAATTTCAATGGAAATAGAAGTCAAATCTACTGAAAACAATCTAAAATGTATTTTTCTGCAATAATAATCATATTTAGCATGTTTGGTAGCCCGGGTCAAAAAAATTAAAGTTGATCAAATCGAAAATTATATGAGATTGCCCGAAAGAGTACTCAAAATGGAGGCTCTGGCCAAAATTTCAGCCCATTTGGTTGAAAACTGGCTTGCCTTGAGCAAAAACAAGTTTAAATGGGAATTAACCCGTAAAACTGTAGCATTTAGGTAAATTGCTCTGTACAAGTCAGCCGTTAACAAATGACGACTTTTGCATACCATGGGGTCCTAGGGGATGGTCTGGGGAACAATTCCTCCGAAGGGTGCAAGACGATCCGAGGCCCCTGGTCTTGCCTTGAACCGGATTCATTCTGGCGTCGCAGAAATTCTCATGGCTAATGTTTGGGTTAGTTTAAACATATTTTGCATTTTTATGAAACTCCAATGCACAAAATCCCAAAAAAAAAATTTCGCAGATTTTTTTTCGTCAATATTAACATATTTTGGAAACTTATGATTGCAAAACAAGTGGACCGGTGTCAAATGCATTTAAAAAAACTTTTTTCATGCAAACTGAGGCTTGTATTTAAATTTTTTAACTTTTTATTTTTTATTTTATTTTGCCCTTGCCCCTCGACTTTGGTCAGAGTCGAGAGACATAAACTTCAAAAAATAATGTTCAAGCCTAATTTAAAAAAAATCAAGCAAAATTTATTTCAAAAAGCTTCAGGCAAAGTTGTGCTGCTAACTTCGAACGTCAAATTCTAAGTCTGCGACCTCGTGTTAGACAATTTGGAATGGTCGATTGCCTTGAAAACTAGCAATTGAATTTTCTCTTTAATTAATTACCGCCATTTTGGCCGTCATCTTAAATATTAAAATTCTAAATCACTTCAGAGTAGTTTTAGCATAATCATAAGCAAAAGCATAAGCATAGGTGCCCACACGCAGTTGCTACTCCGTTATTGACCAGGACCTCCAGAAGTTACATCCACGAGCCGTGGAAGATGAGTGGGTGCTATCTTTCCTCGCTTCGCAACTTCTCAAAGGCCCCTATCATGCTGATCAATACCGGCGCCAGCCATGACCAGTGGTAGGGTCACGGGGAAGTGGATGGGAATGTTAGTCCGATACTTGAGTGATAGAGACCGCCCAATCGACTGCTTCTCCGACAAAGTATCACATGAGTTTTGAGGGGGTTAGTAGATGGGTATGAGGTCAGGATTCACGAGTGGCAGTGATGTGACCATGAGTATTTTGTTTATCGGTTGAAAATTTTAAATCTTAGGCAGCCGGCTGCAGAAAGATAAATAATTGATTATTCAGAAAGTTTTTTTAATCGAACGCGTGCCAACCGAGCAGTAGTGCTATGGGCTGGACTTATCAGTATATTTTTACTGTTTGCGCAATTTATATAACGCAAGCAAATTTCAAAAAAAGTAAATAAAAGACACTTTACTCTTCATAAAATCGATAGTTTGATGAGTTAATACTAAAACTAATACAGTTGGAATAAATTATTACGATCAACGAATATAAACGAAAAGATTGTAATGAAATTAAAACAATAACTTAAACGAAATAAACCGGAGGCGTGCCTTCCAATCAACGATGATAAAAGAAGGACTTATGAAAAATAAAACATCAAATAAATGGCTCCGAAAAACACGTAACTGTAACCACGAGGTCTCGCTACTCACAATCGAATAAAAAAAAATTATGATATAATTATGATCTTTCCTATATGCCAGCGTGAAAAAAGGCGCCCGAAAGAAAGCCGACAAAAAAACAACTTTACAATCGCGCGACTCTTTTCCCACTCTAAATCACTTTAGAGCAGTTTTGGAGTCATACATAAGCTCAACAACAACAAAAAATTTCCGTGATTCAATTATCCGAAAAAATATTGTTGATTGTATTTACAAGGTTTTTAATTGGCTTCTTGAATTTATTCCTGCATTTTTCTAAAGTGGCGGAAACCAACACTGAGAAAAATGGATAATGTTTGTAAACTTTTTTTCTAAAACCTATTTTAGATTTTAAATTCAACATTTTTAATGCAGAATGTTGATTCTGTCAAGTTTCCACTAAATATTTAAATTTTAAAATTGAAGAATGTGGTTCATGCCTTTTGGAAGATAGGCGTTTGGATCAAAAACCGGTCAAAAACCACTTCGCTTTTAACTAGACGGGCTTCGATCTAAAAATTTGTCAAAAATCCATATTTCAACCAATTTTTGATCTTTTAACAGCATTGGAAAGAAGAACTCTTAAAATTTCAGAAAATGTTTTGGTCGGAAGTTTGACTAGTGTGCTGTGACTTTGCCATTTGCCATTTTGGCTGTGTTTTTGACTAACATCTTCTATATTTATAAAAAATTTCGATGGTTTTGTTCGAACGCGTATCAGTTCAATACGGAGCGTCGGATCGAGGTGCTTTTTGTTGCGTTGGGTTCGTATAAGCCCAAGGAAGGTTCTTACGCCAAAAAGTTACAACTTTGGCCACTCTGGAAGCGATTCCAGAAAATCCGCAGGTTGTATGGGAAAAGTTACGTAATATCAAATTTTGATCACAGGAGGCTGAATAAGCAAAAAAGATAAAAACGTCAACAAACGAAAAAATGGCAAAACGAAGTTTGTCGGGTAAGGCTTGTTTCCTATATATTTTGTGAAAATAACTTTGCACTAATTATTGTATTGCCCCAGATTATGCATATTTTTTACAATTTAAATGATAATTGTATCATTTTAAAGTGGAAAATGTGAAAAGCAAGCAAACAATTTAAAAAGTTAGTGTAACACACTAGAAAACTAGAATGGCATAAGGTTGGCTGGTAGAATAAGCCAAATGCTATCAGAAACAAACATACACAGCAAAAAATCCGATGGTAAAATCGCATGCAAAAGCATGCACATCACCTTCGTCAAAATAAACACTTAATATTACACACTGCATGTACAATTTTAGCAAACACAAAAAAAAAGTTGCAACCGACGGGATTCAAACCCAGCACCAACAGTGAGGAATGGCGCCTTAGCCCGCTCGGCCATCAGACCGATGAAAAATGTAAAGGATAAACGTATATGTGAGCTTCACATTTCGATCAAGTAGGTTTGCCATACTGATGGGCTACATATTTCAGGGTGTAATATTACACAGAATTTCTAACAATAATGCAAAATTTATTTTACACCCAGGCCTTTTACACGCAGCTGGATTACTACACCCAACCGGCGGTCGCATGATTGTGATACATGGCGGCATGAAAGTATATCAGAATCTGCATGAAAACTGTCCTCATGCATTTTTTGCGATATAGGGATATGACATTTTTGCCCGTTACCGACAATTATCGACATTACCGACGGCAGATTGATTGTATTGCAGAAAAAAAATCTTATCAGAACGAGGATTGAACCATCAACTTCTAGGTTGCTGATCCGACACGCTACCACCGCGCCATGGACGCTTGATGAATGGTGAGGGACAGAGCGCGAACATAATGTTCTCTCTAGAGTGTTGCTCGGGGACGCGCCAGCATTCTATGTGTTGGTGAGAACTGCAGATCGCTGACGTGTTTACACGCGGGCAAAAATGATCTATGGGCTTGCTGCAAAAAATGTAATAAAATATAACATTTTTTGCAGCAAATCCACTGTTGCAGATTTTGAGATATATTTTTCGTTTGGGTGTACTTTATTTGCTGTGTAAACAAAACAAGATAAATACAAATAAAAATACTAAAAATGAAACAAGAAAACATAAAACAGGAAAAGTAGAGTTTTTCGTAGAACAAAAGTTGCTCAAAATGAGCTCCTGAACACGGTAAAAAAAACATTCGAATTTTTTTTTAACACACCTGAACTTGCGACGTCTTTCGCACCTTCCGGAACGATCCGGTATAATACAATCGCCTAACGTACGCCCATAGGAACTTGATCCCTCTGGTGAACAGCTTGCCAAAATCTGCCAACACTATCAGGAAGATCGGTATCCCTATAATGGCGTACACTATCGTTAACGCCCTGCCCGTTGTCGTGGACGGCGTTATGTGGCCATAACCTGCAATTATAAGAAAGATTTGACGGGTTTAAGTTGGTTTAAAGATACGAGAAGATCCTGAAAATTTAAACGACGAGATTCTTAAAATTACCAATTGTCGACACCACAGTCAGCGAATAGATCACGCCATTGACAAAGTTCCACGCCGTGTTACCGCTGTAGGTCTTCATGCCTGCCTCGAAAGCGACCTGCAGTTCCTCCTCAAACTTGCGCAGCCTAGCCCTAGCCGTTGCCTTCCAGTCTTCTTCCCTTTAAATGAGTGACCAAAATCCGGTTATCAAACCATTCATAAACCAAAATCAATTCTAACCATACTTCTGATTATGACTGGACAACCAGAGATGATCGATGAAGTCGCGCTTGACGCGCTTCACACCACACTTGTACTGCGACTCAAAGGTTCCTTCCGTGACCCGGAAGATAACCCCTCCGATACCGCAAAGCAACACCATTACCCCAAAGTAGAAGCAGCACTCGTTCACCTGGAGACGCATCCGTTGAATCTCCAACGGATTGTCGTCTATAAAGTCCAACCAAAAGTCCTTCATTTCGCCCAGAATCTCCGACCAGCAGAACTGATCCCCGTCCTTTTCCACGTAGACCAGCAGCGCTCGTCTTCGTTTCTTCTCCTTCGGTCCTTCGACCTTCTTCTCATCAACCACAGACAATTCCTTCTTTTCCTCTTTATTCTCATCTTTGCTCTCTGTTACATCTCCCACTTTCTTCTCCTCCACCACACCATCCTTCTTATCTTCCTTCTCATCCGGCTTCGCGACCTTCCTCTGCGTCAGCACCATCTCCGGTTCGACCTGCTCTGGAATCACCTCCTGCTCGACGACTGCTTCCACCACAACCACTTCCGGCGAGGTCGGCTCCTCCGCCTCCGGTGGAAAGTCCGACGGAAGTTCCGACTCCGGCTCGGGAGACGTAGCCAGCTCCGGCGTTCTCGGTAGCTGCCTCACCGGTTCAACCTTGCCCGACTTTGGCCGCTTTGGCTTCCTCGGTGAAAACCTCCTCCGAATCGTTGCCATCTTCTCCTCATCGCTCGTGTTGTGATCAGCCTCATCCTCGCTGCTCGAAGCCGACGCGCTGGAAGTCTTCGGCACTACCAGCAGCAACTTCTTGGTCGGCCCGGGTGATGCCGGCGTTTTTGACCTCGTGGGAGGAATCGGTGGAAGCACGGGAGCTTCGATACTCTTGGAACGATCATCCCGCTCGCGGTTCCTCAGCTCAACCTGGAGCTTCTTTCGCTGCTCCTCGAGCAGCTCTTCTCTATACTTCTCGAACCGTCTCAACCTCATCCGATCCAACTCTCGCTTTTCCTGCAAGAACTTGAGCTTCTCCAGCTCGAACTTGCGCCGTTCCTCGTTGAAGCGGGACAAGTTGGTGGCCGCAGGAGAATCTCCAGTGCCAGCATCGCCGGTGGTGGAAGTGTTCTTGCCCCGTTCCGATTGGTAGCGTTCGATGCGTTCGCGACGTTTGCGCACCTCGGTGTCTGAGACTTTGCCGCCATCGCTGGAGTCGTCGGTTTTGGGTTTGCTGCTGTAAAGGGATAGGGTTAGGGGTTTAGGGGACAAGTTGAGTTGGGTATTTTAGTACAAGATATTTGTCAAAACTGTCCCCGAATACGCATTTGAAAGTTGAAAACAACTTAAATTATTTTACCCACAATTTTTTTTCTCGACAATTCAGCAATTTAATATAAAAACCAAAAAGAAAAGGACTTTGATTGAGCTCAAAATTGATAGGGGAGAGTGGGAAGAAAATACTCTGTCGAAAAACTTAGATAATTCAATGGAAATAGCTGTCCAACCAATCAAGACCATTTTTTAATGCATTTTCCTGTGTTGATATCATATTTGATTATAACGCAGGGTAATTCACTTCAAATTGTTTTAGCTGATTGCACTTAAAATTACACAGAAATTTTGAAGTTTGTGCAAAAAAAATTGCAATAAGTTTTTTTTTGCTAAAATTTTAGCTTTTGTCAAATTTTACATTTTTTGAAAACTAATGATTGCAAAACAACTGCACTAGTGTAAAATGTAAACACATTTGGATTCAAATGTAGAGGATATGGTTTGTTATTTCAATTTAATATTTTTTTAAATGTTTTTGCTATAAATTTGTTGGTTGCTGATATGCAGCTTCAAATGGAAATAGAAAAGGAAATATAAAATCTTTTGGTTAATGGATTTTCAATATCAAAAAATTAAACATACTTGAGATATTCTCATATCTTTCCGATAAAAAAATTATCAGAATTTTGAATTCAAGTCTAAAATTTAAATAGGCTTTAGATTAAAAATTATGATTGAAGGGGATGACATAAACTTTAAAAAATATTTGCAACGGCCTAAATAAATTTAAAATAATACTCATGTTTATCTCAGATTTGACGCTCATCAAGAGAAAAAATAGGAAGAGAACATGGCACTCTTTCCCCCGCACGGAAGATCGTTATTATTCGGTGAAACATCTAACGTCGAGAAATGACCTGTAACTTTTTGTAGATGGCAAAGTCTGTAAAAAAAAACGAACAAAATAATTTGAGGAGTGCTTAAATCGAAATACTCAAAAATACTTCAACTGATTTATTTTATTCGGGAATTTTGTGGGCGATTATCTTTTGCGTGTTTCGCCTCCCCTCTCTTTTGCGAGTAAAGAAAGTTCACAATTGAACAAGATTTAGATAATAAAAGTTTGAACTTATTTTGAACACATTATCATTTTTTTTTAGCTGGTTTCAAATTAACGCTTTCATATTATTATTTCTAAAAAGATCACCGTTTTGATCTATGATTGTTTCTTTGAAAATATTTTATCATTATATAGGGCAGCGGTTCTCAACCTTTTTCGACCAAATCCACCCTTGAATTATTTTCAAGACCTTCATTCCCACCTTCAATCATAAATTTAGTATCAATTCACAAAAAATCACAATTTTGGCTTTAATGTATGTAGAAAGATATTTTTTTCATTACACAATATTTTTGCAACACTTGCAATAAAATAACAAATTCTCAGCGATTTGTTTTAACATTTTTTTCATAACCTGAACGTCTAAAGAAAAATGTAAACAGCCATTAAATCTTAAAGAAAAATCTCTTATATTAAACATTAAAATTAGCTCATAACCAAAAAAAAACAGAACTTGAAAAAAATATAAAAATATAATGCACTGCTCATGTTTGGAGGAATGTCAACGAATTCTGTATCACAGACATTTAGTACAGCTAAATTTGAAAACTAGAACAAAAATTTTTATGAGCTCTCTTCATGTTTCAAACAATATGAAAATTCAGATAAATTTATTTCTTCGAAAAAACATTCATAATTTTTAAGTTTTTGCCCGTTATATTTTAGACATTTTCAAAAATAAAACCAAAAAAAATGGCAAGGAAATTCACATATTTCACAAGAAATTTCATAATATTTTTTTTGTTGATAAAAGTGCCCCAGAAATTTTTGAGTTTTTAGCAAAAACGTTCAAAACCAAGAATTTCTATTGCATCTTCATTCCCCCTAAAAATGGCCAAATTCCCCCCCCCTGGGGGGAATTCCTCACCGGTTGAGAAACACTGATATAGGGGATATATATGGTTGTTATTCTTCTTTAATGTTTTAATCAACGAATTACGGTTACAATTCAGTTCTAAAATCACTCGCACTGGCAAAGTTATTTCTTTAAATAAAAACATTATTTGTACACTTGCTCACAAAATCACGAGCAAAAGGAAAAACTGAAAAATATTTATTGTCACATAAAATTTTGACTTATAAGATAACGACTTGCATCAAGATATAATTTTCGAGAATTCTCAGGATATTGAAATCTCCACTAAAAACTGGTTTGTTTCTTGAAAACCTAACCTAACCTAACCTAACCTAACCGTTAGACCGGGACTAACATTTTACTTCCCTGTCCGACGGAAGGCGTGATCAGACAAATCTCGTCTCAAAATTTGCCACCGGGACCTTCTGGGATCGAACCCAGGCCGACTGGGTGAGAGGCAACAATGTTTACCCCTACACCACGGTCTCGGATGGAAATTTTATGCAAAAACATTTTTAATAGCATGTTTCAAGATTAATTATGATTGATATTACCGTCACCAGGGGTGACATTGGGTCTGGGAGGTGATATTGGGTCATACTAAAATGGTGAAATTTGTATGACCCAATGTCACCCCGATGACGGTAATCAATTTGAATAAACATCCAAAAATTCAAAAATGTTTAGTTTCAAATTATACAAATAATCCCAAAATAACCCTCAATTTGTCACATTTGTTTACATTCCGCATCAATCCACATTAGAAAATGCACCAAAATGTAAACATCTACCCCCTCCCCCACATTTGCTTGGCACCATTCCAATAAAAAGTGTTTTTTTTTTTGTTATTTGCACGCGCTTGGTATTCGGGGGGTCGGTCACATTTCCCTTTTCACCCAGTGTCGGTCATGTCACCAATTTGTAAAATTCTGTCGTCACGTCGCGTGTCAAAGTCCGTCGTGTAACATACCGCGACCCGGTCAAACTTTTCTTGGCACGTCGCAGCAGCGAAAAGATCTCCGGACTGCTTGGCACCGACTCGACCTCGACTTCCCGCGGGACGGACCTGCTCCGGGGCGTCATTGTGGCGAGTTTTTTGTCCTTCCTGGCGAGGATCTTGTTCCGGTGGCTGCTGTAGTCCATGGCCCGTTCGATGAAGCTCTTTTTGACGCCGCTTCCGCCGCTGCTGCTGAGGGATCCCTTTCCTTCGGAGCCACTCTGGTCGTCTGAGGCCTGACTCTGGCTGGCGGAACCCTCGCCGGTGGCGCCATCCCGGGATGGATCCGGCGTTGATTCACGCAACTGACGGGCCGTCTTGCGACGTCTACGGGCCACCACAGCTGGGACGTCTGGTTTGGGTTGCTGATCCATGGTTGATACTCTCTCTCTCTTTTAAATCCGCGTAGTCACGAACTCCGTGACGTCACCGAACAACGGTTACTCAAAGTCACACACAGTTTTACGATTAAAAATAAACTCTCTATCGGTCGACTGCTCACGCACACACAAGACCAGCTCTGATTTTCCCTAAGCCGGTTTTTTCTTCTTCTTAATTTTACAAATTTCCACTAATTTAAAACTTTGTCGATACTTATCCACTAATCGAAGCGCACTAATCAAATCACCACTTTACACTCTCAATCACACCCCGAAATTGCCGTTTTATCGCGTTTTTTACATCTTTTCGAAGGAACCGAAAAAAATAAGGCGATGGAAAATGGTGGAAAATTTTGACTCGCGCAACGCGGCAAACGACCCAACCAAACGACGACCGTTCGGGACCGCTGCTCGGAAAATTCTGAGCGAAATAGCGCTAAAAATATCGGAAAATATCCAAACGACGGCGACGACGACTACCACAACGACAGTGGCTGCACAGTTGGAAAATGAATCAAAATTGTGAGCATATTATTCTGATGTTTATTGAATAAGAGGCATTCAATTTTGTTGAAGTTTAAATCACAATATCTGGAAAAAGATCAATCTTTTTTGTTAATTTAACTTTATGTTAAAGTTAATTTTTGATACAGTTAAAAGATAATCAAATGAGGTGACTTTGCAGTTTTTTTTTTTAAATTTTGGTCTTGTTTATTTTAAAATTTTCATCAATACAATTTTTAATTTACTTTTTTTACATTATTTGAATTTGATTAAACACTACAATAAATTTCATGCTATAGTGAGGAAAAATTGCCTTCGTTTATTTTTACAGTGTGGTATACAAACCAATCTGCGAGGAGAACGTTTTGTTAATATTGCAGGATTATGAGTCGCAGTTAGTTGTTGCTACGGCCAGCTGGTGATCGAGAGAGGTTTCAGCTAGTATTGCTGGTTTACTTAAGCTGGTTTTGGGAGGAAAACTGTGCAAAATGGGGAAGAAGAAAAGTGTTGAGATTTTCATTATAGATATTTATTCGTTGAAGTATGCCTTAAAAAAACAAGATGTTGGAAAAAATAAAAATAAACAGGTGCATTTATTTTAAAGCAAAGAACCCTTGTTTTATTTTTCAGATTAAAATCTTTTAAAATCTATTTTCAAATCATTCAAAAAAAACTGCTAGCAATAATTTAAAAGTTTTCAAAAGTAAAACAAACCCAACAAAGACAGAAAGCTCAAAATTGATTCAACAATTATTTGATTAAAAAAACACGACAAATCTTCCCGAATTTTTAAAACTAATTTTCAAATCAAATAATCATTGAACATTCGTGAAAAAAAATCTTTCTATGAAACGTAAATTTAAAAACAAGCGTAAAGTAGTAAAGTGTGTACTATGTAATGTGATTCTCAAATTTACTCAGTATAGGATTTAAAGATTTTGATGACACGCGACTACAAAAACAGCACTCTACTATGAAAATAAAAAATAAAACAAATTTCAGCACCAGCTGGTTAACCAGTCACCGCTCAACGATGCATAATTGGGATTTGACGCAATGCAGTGAGTTGAAGAAGACTAGCACCAACACCGCCCATTCAACAGATTACCCCCCTCTCAATTTCTCTTTCTAAGCAGCTTGACTTACTGTCTGTGACAAACCTCTGTCGTTCTGCCTCACCAAAATTGCCGTAAAAATACCATCACACGCTCTCTTCTCTCGTGAACAAACGCTCTCTGCCTTACTCTCTCGGTGGAAAACATATGATTTTTCCGGCAGAAGGAAAAACAAAACAGAAAACGAATCAAACGTTTTCACATGTCGGTTAGTGGGACTTGCGTGTCGCAGCTTGGTGGTTGGAGTTAGGTGGGCGATGTGACTTGTGTGTTGCACGAACGTGGGAACGCTACACAAAATGTTGCGGGATGGTTGCAGCTTGCAACAAAGAGTGTCGCGTCAACTGTAATGAGGTGTTATTTGGACAAATCTTTGAAAAAATAAGTTATATTACAGGTAAAAATTAAAACATTTTTATTTTGACTTTTTTAATGCTTTCTACTAAAACTTAACACTCATTTCATGTAATTTTAAATTGAAATCAATCATTTTTATTTGTTCTTTTGGTGAACAATTTGTTCGCATAATAGAACTTAATTCGAAAGTAAAAGTGCTTGAACTGATTTAGCAAGCATTATTCTAATAATGATTGATTCACCATAGTTATCCAGAACAACTTTAACTCAATGATGGATCCACTAAACCAGGGCAGCCAATGAGTCAATGGCAGTCAATGCAACGAAGCAATGAAAAATTTATGTTGATTCTCCTTGAAATAAAATTTTATAGTTTAAAAAAAATTGTCTGAAAGTTTCTTTATTTATTTTTTTCAATTAATGCCACTGATAATGTATTTCAAGTTATGATGAAATATGAAAAAATATAATTCCAAATTCCAAGCTAATTTTCAAAATCAGAATCATAAAATGCATAAAAAATGATGAAAGTAACGCTGTTGAATTTTAGAACAGTTTTTCTCTTAAGTTTCACGACAGGCCCGTAGCCAGGGGGGGGGGGCTACCGGGCTGCAGCCCCCCCCGAAATTTTCCCAAAATTTTTCCCATTTTTTTTAATTGTATTACCTTAACAAAAAACTCAAAACAATGTTCTCCTCACACAAATAATTTGTTAGATAGAGAATCAAGAATAGATTGATCAAACTAAGTAATTTAGTTGTCCATTGCCGGGCTCAGTTTTCGTAGATTATGGATCCAATATTTGCAAATTGAGCTGCAGATTTGAACATCGTTCCATTCAGTAACGTCTCATTTATCTCGTAGTTTTGGCATTACAGTGGTTGGGGTGGTCCAAATCTGGGCTAACTTGAGACTACCCCCTAAAATCAAAGATTGACCCATCACTAGGCTATGTTCCAAATTTGAGCTTTTTCTGACCACTGAAAAATTTGGGAAAAATCGTCAAAATCTATGGAGAAAAGCAACTATTTCAGTTTTTGACATGTGGATAACTATCCAGTTCTTACCAATTTTCAGAACTAATATCATCTTTAAATTAAAATAAATATTAGCCTTCGAAAATAGCAATTTCTGGGCTGACGGCTCTAAGGGGCTACATAGAAATAATTAATTTTTAAACTCACCTGTGTGCTAGCTTGCCTGGCAATGCACCTGTTATGTTGCCCCTTTAAGCCGGTTGCGCAAAAATTGTAATTTTCGGAAGCTAATAACTTTTTAGCAAAAATTCTTAAATCTCGTTGTCTTTTTTATGATTGTAGAACTTAAGTATGACCCCTGAAGAACCAAAAAATAATTTAGAATTTTTAGATTCAAAGTGGTGGCCAAAATGGTGCTCAAGAAATATTGTTCAAATTTAAATCAAATGTGGTTGCAGATGCCAAATTTGATGTATTTGATTGTAGCAAACAAATAAAAAAAACGATTTTATTTTTTCATAATTCGACTATCCGAAGTTCGAAGGAATCTTTGGATAATTGAGGCTTCGGCTAGTCGAATTTTGACTGTAAAATTAATAACCCTTCTTTATTTGCATTAAAACCCCTTATCTTTTTGAGGACATTCTAACTGTTAACAAATGATTTTTTCTACATTTTTCAAAATATACCATAATTTTTCAAAAATATTCAAGAATATTGAAGAACATTTGAGTGAATTTCGACTATTATCAGAAATACACTTCTAATTTTATCTTTTGGTTTTTAGAATATGGTTAGTTACATACCTGAGGCCTTAGAGAAAAATGCTTGAGAAATATCTGTGTGTATTTTTTATTATTTTTTCGTTAAACTTTTTTCCGAAACCACTCGTCCAAAATGCTTTCTTTTGGTCACATTTTTTTGTTTCCACCGTGGCCACTCTCCAATTTGTATTTAATATATCAAAAATCGAAAGATCAACTAAGTGAATCCTTATTATCAACTAATTTTCGCTTTGTGCATGATCTTGCAATTTTTAAAGGAAGAAATAAAATGATAAAATTATTCAAAACATAAAAAAAAATTTAGCTCAGATTCAAAAACTCAGAAATTTAAATAACTAAACATCATTTTCAAATTTAAAATTTCTGATAAATAATTGATTTTTAAACTTTTTCATTTCTAATTTTTGGATTTTATGGATTAGAATTTCCATTTTGAAGATTTTTAAATTTCTTTATTATTTCTTTAAATTTCTTTTTTCTGAATATATGTAAAGTCATTGTAAATATTTTCCAAAGTTTATGTCCACCCTTTCAAAATCGGCATAAAAACCGAGGGCAAATACAATATTTTTTTAAAATAGCTTCACAATTTCAATGGAAATGGAAGTCTTATTAACTGAAAACAATTATTTTTTATTCATAACTTATTTCCATTAAGTCCTTTAAGGAGCAGCGACCAGGTCGGTTCGGAAAAAATTGAAATGTTTTTCTTGCGTTGATAACTATAAACGACATGTTTGGGCTCGTTTAAAAATATTTAGAATTTTTGTAACATTTCGCGGAACCGCGGCACATTATTTTTCACGAAAAAAGCTTTTCGCCATTAGCTAGATATTTTGAAAACTAATGATGCAAAACAACTGTACTGATTTAAAGTGTGTGTTTGAAACAATTTTAAAATTTAAGTTTTAAAATTTTTACAACTTTTAAATTTCTATATATTTATAATTTTAGATTTCACATATTTTGGTATATGACAAAGAAATGCCAGAAATCAAAAATAAAAATAATAAAAAAAATAATTAAAAAAAACAATAAAAATAATAAAACTATTAATACTAAAAAATCCTAAATAAAAAAAATATTATTTAAAAATTAAGATAATCAAAAAATCCAATAAATTATGTTTTTTAATCTTAATTTTTTGATGCTTTAAATATTTTATGTTTGAATTCCAGTATTCCTTAATTTATTTATTCTTTTACCAGAAAATTAAGTGATTATTGTAATGGCTTTTTTCTTATTTTAAACTTAATTCTGAGCAAAAAAACAAAATCCATCCTTATCATATTTGGCATTTTAAGATTCAGCGTTTTGACAGTCGGCTCCAATATTATTTAAACAAATGCATTTTTTCAAACGTTATTTTCATTCAATTAAACAAATCAAAATCTCATCAACACATATTGCACCCTAAGAAATATCAAACGCCGCTTTTTGTTTCTGTTCCTTTTCAGCTGCATAAGCAAAATCTTTTCTTGACCGTTTCTTGAGCATTTTTTTGTATGGAGTTTTAAGAGTCTCCGAACTACAGGACATTTTTTTATTTTCATTTGAATGTAAAATATAATTCTTGTAGCAAAATTCAGATAAAGATTAGATTTACAGGATTGATTTAAGAAATCTTACATAAAGTTTTCTTTACTTTTAAAACATCAAAAATTTATGATAAGCTAAAAAATTTATAAAATAATCAATACTTAAAAAATCCTGAATTTCTATAAAAATAAATTTTTGTCATTTTAAAATGAAGATACTCAAAAAATAATCCAAACATTTCAATAAATTATGATTTTTTAATCTTAATTTTTTGATGCTTCAAATATTTTTAGGTTTGAATGCTAGTGCAGACTAAGATTAGATTTACAGGAAAAATCTTATTGATTTATGAATTTTTACACCAAGTTTTCTTTACTTTTTATTTAGCAAGGTTTCGTAAATATGAAATTTCTAAACCATAAAATGTGCAGGATTTTGTTCTCAGAGTCAAGATATTGCTTGAATAAACATCGATTCTAGTAAATGATTACAATCCTATATTATTCAACATAGGTATTTGTTATTAGTGAAATCCCAGAAATCCAAAAAAGGATATCAATTGTCTTTTTTGCTTAGAAAGATACAAGGAGTCTTTTCTATAACCAGCACAGCCAATTTACTTTCACATTATTTTTCCCCTTTATCTTTTAAAATCATATTGGTTATCAAAACTTATTTTAAAAATTAATTCAGTTTTGACAGTTATTTCAAAATAATTTTTATCGTACAAATTTATTTTTTTATTTCAAGAAGATGTGTCTCAGGAACTAATAGACCAATCTCCAATGGTTCTTAGTCCTTACACGATAAGAACAATACAAATTTTGCTTGAAGTTGCTGTTATATCATTTTTATTGAAAATACTTGTTAAACAGTTTGTACACTATTTTCAATAAATTGGATAATGTGTAATTTTTGCGTTTTATTGAAATAGGCACTTTGAAGCTTACTGTGCATTTATTTTTTGTCGATAAAGAAATAAAAGATTTTTATGAATTCATAGAATTTTAAATATTTTGACTCTGGATAATGTCTTTTAGCATTTTTTGATCGTTGATTGAAATTTAACCGTTTATTCGATCGGAAAATTTTATTTTTAATTTATTTATTTTTAATTTCGAAGATAAGCCGCACTGAAACGATACATTGAAATTTTATTAAAAAAAACCTTTAGAAATTAAGATCTAATTTATATTTTATTGTAAATTTAAAAAAAAAATAATTCAAAAATGGTTAGATATGCATTATTAACAACTTTTCCAGTGAATATTTTGGTGTTCAAATTTTATTAAATACATTTCATCTAATTTTTTAACACGTTACAATTAAGCAGAAGCACTGATTTTTTTTCTTCAAATCTATTTATTAACAAATATCGATTATAGGCCTATAGGGTCGTCCAATTACCACGGAGACACTTCAGAAGCCGGAATTTCAACGATTATCAATTTTTGTATTTCATTCAAATTATTTATTTTTGAGAGTTCCAGGAGCTTCGAAAAATATGAAATGGCTCCAATACCTTAGAACAATTAAAATAAAACATTGTTTAAGTTTGTTTATAAAATTTCAAGAAAAACAAATATTTCAGTTATAAGTTTTATGTTGTGCTAGAAAAAAATAAAAATTTCAGATAAACCATCACAATGATCACTCAGCTGAAAATGTAAATCCAGACGGTTTAAAATTTGATAGTTCAAATTTACCAGTTTGTTCGTGGGTTTTTCTCTCAGTATAAAGTACAAAAAAAACATAATATTTATGGTTAGATTAATTGATATTTTTTCAGGATTCTTTTTTTATTACAAAAAATTGATTCAAGTTATGTAAATTTTAAATTTAGCGACAGTTTATCACGAAATTCGATTATAATTAAACAATTCAAGAACATGTTAAAAACACTTTCTTCTCTACTCCTTTAATACAAACTAGCTGTATGAATAAAGAGAAATTTTTGACGAAGGAGTTTTTTCAATAAAGGCATTGAAAACTGAAGAAGAAATTCTTTGATAACTTTTTTGCATACATTACTTCACAATTTTACAATTAATCTCATTAATTATACATTAAACCAAGTGATGGTATAAATGATTTGCTGATTTCTATACTCTTTGAATTTTTGCACCCAAGCCCCCCCCGAACAAAAATCCTGGCTACGGCCCTGTTTCACGACTTACAAAAATTCTTGATACAACAATAACAAATTAATAGTTTTGAAAATGAATGTCCAGTATGTACTATTTTTTATCTCCCTGAGAATTAGGATGAGTACAGGGAAGAGTGCAGTAAAACAAAAAAGTATTTGAATTGGCTTTAGCGGTCATTGGAACGAACAAAAATGTGAAATTATCATGTAACAATTTTATCGCATTTTAGTGACACTTGAAATTTTTTTAAAGGATCAGATTATGATTAAATCATAAATTATTTATCTTTTTAATTTTTTCTATTCTTTGAAGCTATTGTTGTTCAAAATGTATTAGAAGAATTTTTGTTGTGTCAAGAACAATTTTTTAAAGGATTAATTATATAAAGGTGCACAGCAACAAATGAAGTTGTTGTCTTCTTATTCCAAAATTGTCAAACTTACGGACCCAATCCTGCAACAACGGAATTGTAAAATTAGTCAAACTTTGTTGTAAATTACTTTGTGGACAATATTTTAGGGGATGAATAAAAAATATGTCGAAATACCCGTAGTTTTGAAGTTACTAAAATATCTGTAACAAAAATCTGGGTGTAAAAGCTATGGTTGATGTGCACCGTTAAGTGATAAAATGACATCTGATGATGATGTTCTACATTTTAAGTTTCATAGAAAACTGAATCTAAAGAAACCTAATTTTTTTGGCAACAAACCTACTTAAAAACAACATTCAATTTTTAAATTGTTTGACTGCATTAAAATTAAATTTAAATTGATATTTCATAGAAAAAGCACAAGTCTAACATTTTTCAAAAAAGTAAGCAAAACATCTGTGCAATTCCAATTCCTACATCTTTTTTTTAAATTAAACAAAAAGCTGATTCTGCAAACAGTTTTCTACAATCTGATTGCATGAGTAATGTATACTAACGTCATAGAAGAGAGTTATAAAGTAAATTGACTTATAAATAGCGTTTAGAAATACTAAATTTTAAGAACAAATTTTTAACTTTTACCACACAAAAGCTTAAAGTCTAAAAATACGTTTTTCAAGAACATGATTTTTTAAATGTATTATACTGCCCATGTTCGCATAAATGTCCCATATGCAAAAACAGCAAGCTGAGAAAAACGCATTTGAAGTTTGTCCCATACATAAGGCTACGTGTTAAGTTTTCACGAAAAACGGGATTTCCTCCTGATTTCTAGAACAAAGTACTGGATGTTATAGGCTCTTTCGAAAGAGCACACAATTTTGAAGCAAACTGCATCAATAACTCGAAATCGATGAAAATGCATATGGGACATTTATGCGATCAGGGGCAGTATAGTACACTCAAAACCCGATGGTTTGACACCAACTGTTGTCAAACGAACGGGGTCACGTTTTAGTTTGACACCCCTTTTACACGGAGTTCACACAAACTACCAAAGGCTTATTTTGATAGTGTGCGTGAGAGCCGTGTAAAAAGTGACAGTTCGTCACTATTAGTTTGACTTTGACCAACCAACGGGGTACAAACTAAAAAGTGTCAAACGAAAAAGTGACCAACCACCGGGGGATGAGTGTAGATCAAAGCAGAAATTTTTTATCCACAGAAAAGTATGTAAAATTGAATTAGCTATTGAAAATAACTATATCAAAATTTAGTAAAAAGGTAAAACAGGGTGGTCCTAAATTAAATCAGCTTATTTTGCACCATTCGTCTCCAGCAACATGTAGCGGGAACTTATTTCTTTGCAGAAGCATGCTGCTTTAAGTTCGTATGATATTCCGATATCCGATATTTTTTTCATAAAATCTTATTTCACAATCCTGATAATGGATGTTCACTATTTTTGGATATGTGACGTGAAACATACTGAAAAATCATAAAACAATATTTTTAGCTATAGGCTATTTGGTCCCGAGTCCTTCACATCATGTTTTTATGTACCGTAAAACGGAGTGACTTTAATAGCCGGGGTGACATTGATAAGTTTGAGATTTTTGCGCAAAATGAAGAGTACAAATTAAATACGTACGTAATGGTATGGAATCATACTGACCGTGGTAGAGAAGTGTTAAGAGCGAGTCCACGAACAGGGCATACCCCTTTGTATGGGACGTCGTTTGGACCTCACCAATCTGCCTGAAATTTTCAGGGGTTGTTTGTACATATAAAACTAGCATCTGGCCAAAATATGAGCACTCTAGGTCAACGGGAAGTGGGGCAAATCGGGACACGAAGTTTAAAGGTTCAAAAATGTCAAAAATCTTAAAAAGGCTATAACTAAGGCAAAATTCAATTTATTTTCAAAATTCAAAATGCATCTGAAAGGGCTTTAAAAATGCAACAAAATGCAGATAGAGCGTCGTTGGTTAAATCTAAAGGGAGTTATTGGCATTTTAGTGAAAAAATTGCATAATTTTCAAACTCAAATAATAAAGTGTTCCATCCAGATATCAACTCGGTTCGACCTGCAGCTTGTAGGGGACATCTGGGACTACCATCTAAGACTGAGAACGCTTTGGGTAAGGCAGTTTAACATATTAAATAGACACTTTTACTTTTAGTAAAAAAGTACCTCAAGAAGAACTTTTCATAAAATTTGGAAAAGTTTAAAAAGTTAGTTAACTATAATTTAAAAAACGTTACTTAATCCACCCTTAGGTGGTTGGCGCCTTCCTCACATTTAAAGGGTGCTATCCAAAATAGACAAAAAAAGCGGTATTTCTCAGTGTTTTATCAATTTGACTCATTCATGCCACTGGATAGTCAGATCTTCATATTGCATGGCACTTATGTGCTTACAACTTATGATAGGGTAGTCAGATCTTCAATTTAATTCGTGCTCGTTGAAAAGGTCTTTTAATTACCTATCCAAAGATAGGTCGCATGAATATCATTAGATGAGATGAGATGATCATGAGATCCGGCCTCCAAAAAGTGCATAAATAACACTTAAGTGTTTAAAAATTTTGATAGGGTTGTCAGATCTTCAATGTTTTGGACATGTTGGAAAGGTCTTTTGATTACCTATCCAACGATAGGTCGCATGAGAGATCCGGACAACGTTTTCATCAAAATATCTGAGATCCGGCCTCCAAAAAGTGCGTAAATAACACTTAAGTGCTTATAACTTTTGATAGGGTTGTCAGATCTTCAATGTCTTGGATGCGTTGGAAAGGTCTTTTGATTACCAATCCAACGATAGGTCGCATGAGAGATCCGGACAACGTTTTCATCAAAATATCTGAGATCCGGCTTCCAAAAAGTGCGTAAATAACACTTAAGTGCTTTTAACTTTTGATAGGGTTGTCAGATTTTCAATGTCTTGGACGTGTTGGAAAGGTCTTTTGATTACCTATCCAACGATAGGTCGCATGAAAGATCCGGACAACGTTTTCATCAAAATATCTGAGATCCGGCTTCCAAAAAGTGCGTAAATAACACTTAAGTGCTTATAACTTTTAATAGGGTTGTCAGATCTTCAATGTCTTGGACGCGTTTGAAAGGTTTTTTAAATACCTTTCTAAAAATGTATAGCATGATGGGGTTTCTTACAAAAACCACCCTTTTTACAATCTTCCGAACTTTAGTCAAAATCGTTTTTTTAGCATAACTTTTGAAGTACTCAACTAAACTCTATAATTTTTAATAGCGACTTATGGGACCCAAAGACGGATCTAATGAGGTCAAAACGGACAAAATCGGTTTAGCCAGTCTCGAGATAATCGAGTGACAATTTTTTGATCAACATCCCACCACACACACAGACATTTGCTCAGAATTTGATTCTGAGTCGAAAGGTATACATGAAGGTGGGTCTAGGAGGTCTAATTGAGAAGTTCATTTTTCGAGTGATTTTATAGCCTTTCCTCAGTAAGGTGAGGAAGACAAAATATTGATAAGAAGCACTATTTTAATCTTCTCAAAGTGTCATGATTTTCTCAACGAAAATGATTTTGAATCGGAAAACGGAATGCATTTTCGGATTCTTTGGATAATTTTCCGCAACAAAGTTTGTAAAAAATAAACATTAATCGTTTTCGAAACATACTTAAAAAAATTCTCCAAATTTATAGGGATTTTCAGTTGAATAAATTTTATTTTTTTTAATGAATTTTTTTGATTCGTGTTTCGAATTCACTTTAAAATGCAATATGTATCGATGATTTAGTAAACTAAATAAGTTTTAACGGATTTCAGGCAAAATTCTGACTTTTTAACAATTTTAATTAAAATTTATATGTATTTTATTAAAAAGCTAATAAACATAATAAACTAAATATAACCATTGATTTATTTTAAGCATAAGCATAAGCATAGGTGCCCACCCGCAGTTGCTACTCCGTTATTGACCAGGACCTCCAGAAGTTACATCCACGAGCCGTGGAAGATGAGTGGGTGCTATCTTTCCTCGCTTCGCAACTTCTCAAAGGCCCCTATCATGCTGATCAATACCGGCGCCGGCCACGACCAGTGGTAGAGTCACGGGGAAGTGGATGGGAATGTTAGTCCGATACTTGAGTGATAGAGACCGCCCAATCGACTGCTTCTCCGACAAAGTATCACATGAGTTTTGAGGGGGTTAGTAGATGGGTATGAGGTCAGGATTCACGAGTGGCAGTGATGTGACCATGAGCATTTTGTTTATCGGTTGAAAATTTTAAATCTTAGGCAGCCGGCTGCGGAAAGATACATAATTGATTATTTAAAAAGTGTTTTAATCGAACGCGTGCCAACCGAGCAGTAGTGCTATGGGCTGGACTTTTTAGTATATTTTTACTGTTTGTACAATTTAGATAACGCGAGCAAATTTCAAAAATAGTAAATAAAAGACGCTTTACTCTTCATAAAATCGATAGTTTGATGAGTTAATACTAAAACTGCCAGTTGGAATAAATTATTACGATCAACGAATATAAACGAAAAGAAAACAGGACACCACGTAACCGATTGTAATGAAATTAAAACAATAACATAAACGAACCAAACCGGCGGCGTGCCTTCCAATCAACGATGATAAAAGAAGGACTTATAAAATATCAAATAAAAGAGAAACGAAACTAGCGACGCGAAGTGTTGTTACTCCAATTGCATTTGCCGTAATAACATAAAAAATGTATTTTCTATCCCGACCGCCGCGTAACCCGTATTAACTTTTCCTGGCCTTGCTTTTTTGAAATGAAATTATCATATTATTAAAACACAAAAACCTCGACGAACTCAACCGGCGGCATGCCTTCCGATCCACGATGATAATGGAAGGACTGATTTTATCACTACTACCGAGAAAAAGGTCGCAAAAATTACGATCATACGCATGGCCCCGCTGGCCACAATCGACTCGATTTTATGATTGATGCGATATTTTATATATATTTAAACATGAATAGCAGCACTCTTTCATTCACTCCAACGTACTCAAACACACACACACATACACACACACAGAGGTCATAAAACGAAATAAACTTTGGAACTATGCTGGATATAGTCAGCACTTTAAATCATTAAAATAGATAAAGTTGGTGTTTGCAAAAAAAATTTCTCACTTTACCATTGCCTACTCAATGTTGGGTTCGATCCCCAAAAGGAATGAGGAATCAGTAATTCCAATCAAGCGTGTCAACTGACATAATTCACTTGATATCTCGGTTCTCAAACTTTCAAGTGACACTCGCAAATCACAACACATTCATTCAATTATTTCACTCTCACTTTCATTCATAAAACAACATAGAACGTGCTCACCCGAGTTCAGAACAAAGAAGCTCATTGTTGTCCGGTGTCACCAAGCGCAGCATCGGTGTCGTCGAACCAAACTGAGTTCGACAGGTTAGCATCGACCAGTTCTCCCTCTTTCATGCTGGGGGAATCTAAGGCCGATTTTCTTCCGTACACACAAGCACCCGCGAAAAACTTTTTGCCATCGAAGTAGGCCGCAAGAATCGACGCGAACCAGACGAATACACCCCGCAAACAAAACTAATTCTTCAAAACTAAGCTCCTTGAACTGTCATAATCTTCTTGTTTCACCATTTCCAACAACCACGACACAGTGTGAAAATTTCACGTTTAAAATCCAATAAACTGGTCACACTGTCAATTTGAGCGAGATGCTCGCGATGCATCTCACTTCCACACAAATTCTGACAAGCACGCCGCCCCTAATATAACCATTGATAACCATTGATTTATTTTTCTTAAAAACTATATCAGCAATCTTAGTGATGATACATTTGACGTAAAAATAAAGTTTGAACAACTTAAATCTGATTTTAACAAGAAAAACTATGACTATCTATCAAAGTCACCCCGGAATTAAAACGAAGAATTTTTAATGTAACTATTTTTTCAAACACCATTGAAAAAGGTTTTTTTTCCAAAAATAGTGCATGGACTTTGTGTGGCCTACCCCAGTACATGATTTAAAAATAAAATCTTGAAAAAAACATTACCAGTTGGAAAATAATTCAAAAATAAATTAAAATCCTATCAATGTCACCCCGGTTTAAGGTATATGAAGATTTTACTGCGTTTTGAAGTGTTTTAATTAAAAACACATTTAGCAACCGTTTTTTTTTTTTGCAACGTGGCTGAAATTGGTTAAACCGTTCATATTTTTTTTAAATTTGGTTTTTGCAACAATAAACGGTATTTTTTGCACCTTTTTTAGTGCAAAATTATTACCACCGTAATAACCAAACATGAAAATACGGGTCTTATTATTTAGGCCAAGGAACTTCAATGCCAATTTTGAGTCAAATCGGAGCACATTGATTTGGACCGTGCTGGTTAAATGTGAAAAAGCTGAAAAAAATTAATTGAAAATTAAAATATTTAGCAAAAGAAATGTTTAACGGTACACATCAACCAGAGCTTTTTTCACCGAGATTTTTGTTACACAAGTTTTATTATTTTCGGAGTTACGAGAACTTCATCCAGATAAGATTGGGTCCGTAATTCGACTATTTGGAATAAGAAGGCAATAAATTCCTTGATTTCTTTGCAAACTTAACTTGAAAATTTAAGATGAATTTATATATTATGTTGACCCATCAGCCAAAAAAAAGTCAAACCATCCACATTAACGACCCCGGGTCTTTTGTGGTCTCTATTGCAAGTTTCTGCTCGAACCTAGGAGTCCGAAGGCTTGAATGGGGAGAGCACTTAAACCTCTTTCTACTCCATGGAACCTTCAACCCCAGTGTTTGAACTGACGACCTTTGGATTGCGAGTCCAACCACCGCCAGCGATTCCACCGGAGCAGGCTTGGTTTGGTGTGTTGTTTGTACTTATGGCATGGAGACGACTCCGACACCTGGAATGACTTAACGGCCTAACAACAACCAAGGCCGGGACCGACATTTTACTTCCTCATCCGATGGAAGGTTGCAGCAGATGGGAATCGAACCCAGAATCATCCGCTTACAAAGCGGACAGCATAACCATTCGGCCACGCACTGCTACACCCATCAGCCCATTGACGATTAATTGTAGCCTAATGTTTAAACAACTTCAAGAAAAGTGAAAAGTCTAATTTCATCCACCTTAAAGGCATGCTAAATAAGAGAACAAATTAATCCTTTAAATGATGTTTTACAACTAAAACAACAACTATTTATTCAAATCCCAACGATTTATAAACCACTCAACCACAACATAAGATTACAATCCCCAATAATCCCGCAACACCACGTCCCTCACAATGTCAAACATGATAATTTGACTGGCAAAATAACACAAACACACCACTTTACATCCCACTGACACGTACCGTAATAGCGCGCGCCAATATCGGGCATGGGAGGAAGCTATCATTTCCTTGAGACGGTTAAGCAAACACCCTAACCCATTACTTGACTGTCGTCCATTTGGGTCAAGCACACGTCCGTCCCAACTGCTACTGATGCTGCTCAAGTTGGTGCGATTTTAGAACGTACGTCAAACTTCTCATCACTCATTTTGGGAAGAAGACCTGGGGCCCGGATATTTATCTTGGACTAGGTTGGAGTTTGTCACGAGCCACCTGTTGTTTACGCTTTGAATCACGTTTTTTTTTTTTGTTGTGTTGGCTGCAGTTTGATTACCGAAAATCGATACGCCCCATTTGGCGGTTGATAACGTGGTCGACTTACCAATCGTGGTGTAGATGGTGCCACAGTAGAACACGGCATTCCAAAAGGACCAGGTCTTCTTGCTCTGCTTATTCTCGAAGGATGCCTGCTTGTACGACTCGTACAACACCGCACTGTACTCCTCCACCAGGTTAATCGCTCGACCTTCCCACAGATCTGGATCGGCGTTCTAGACAAGCGAGCATGAAAATGAAAAACGGAAATAAATTTATATTTTAATTAAAAGACCATTTAATCTTCCACCCATCATCGGCTATCGTTTAATTTTCATCAACCTCTCAAATTCAAGCAAAACTCACCTCCAGCTTTTCACGATCCAACGCCAGTATCCGGAGGTTCTTGGCCAAGATCTTCTTCGCGTGGTTTACGTTCGTCTCCATCTTTTTCTCGTGCGTTCCTGAAGGGTGTTTTTCGTGGGAGTGGGTGGCGAAAAGGGGTTGGACAGAAAAAAAAGAGGTGAAAAGTGAGTGATGAGTCAAGTTCATTACTTCTAGCGTGCGCGCCGATGAGCTGTGTGCGCGTTGCTCGTGGTGTGTTGTTGGACAGAATTGTTGGGTCTGAGTGATATAAAATTAGCATTCTGATTGTGTGTTTACGAACTCGAAAATATGTTGAATGATAGCGTGAAATTAATCGTCGGTGGGAAACCACTGACAACAGGGAAGTCAGGATGATTTTTCATGTTTATTTTCATTTTTGTATCACACGTTCAATTCTCAAAAAAATCTATAGAATAGTTATAAGAGAAATGCTTATCCAATGTCCATTTGGCATCTAGTGGCTTCTCTTCATCACTTTGATTATATCTCCAAAACAGTAGTTAAACCTGTATTTCCTGAACTCGAGGTGAGGAAATTGATTTAGCATAGCATAGCATTGGTGTCTACCCGTAGGAACCAATCATCACCCCTTCGCAATTTTCAAAGGTCCCTATCATGCTGATCAATACCGACGCCGGCCACGACCAGAGGTAAGACACGGGGAAGTGAATGGGAATGTTAGCCGATACTTGAGTGATGGGACCGCTAAATCAGCCGCGTCTCCGACAAAGTATCACATGAGTTTTGAGGGGTTAGTAAGATGGGTACGAGGTCAGGATTCACTGTGGTAGGTGATGCGACCATAAGCAATTTGTTTATCGGTTGAAATTTTAAAAATCTTAGGCAGCCGACTGCGGAAAGATAGCTATCTAGGGATTTAAATATAGTATTAATTCGACCGCGATTCTCCAGAAATTCTCCGTCGGCGTGCCTTCCGATCAACGGTGATGTAGGAAGGGCTTCATTTATTGAAATGATTTTATATCATAAGCCTTAAAAAATATTCGACGGCGTGCCTTCCAATCATCGATGATATAGAAAGGGCTTAATCCAGCAATACGACTTGCTAGTCTCAAAAAAAAATAGGTACGTTTTTATAAAAAACTATAAAAAGAGAACAACACAAAAAAACTCATCGGCCAACGAACGCGAGTGAGAAAAAAAACAATGAAAAAATAAGAAAGTAAAAAAAACAGGACTGCGCGTCCACACAGGCACCGCACTACTCACTCGAGGTGAGGAAGTTGATTTCAATCAAAAGTATTGAAAAATTTTGTGTCTTAATATGAGTTGAAAATTGTTACTTAGTCTGCCAAATATACATTATTTTACAATATTGAGCAGTTTTTAAACAGAAGCTGTTTGTCAGAAAAAAATCTAACAAGAGTTATTTAAAAATAAACTTCATACCATACTTGTTTTATAAACATTTCAAACCAAACTTTTTTAACTACCTTTTTCGCCTATTCTTGAAAAAACACAAATATTACAAGAAATATTTTTAAATCAGAACCGTTTCTATCGATGCAAATCTATTTTAATATATTTTAATTTGAGACATGACTACTTGACAACCAAAACTAAAAAACTCGATTTTTCACTGTATCCAGCTTTTTAAGCGAAAATGGCGTTCGAATGGTGAACGCCCGAAATGTCAAAATCGCGCAGTGGTACCAACATTGCGAAAAAAGTGTGCCATGGCATGACAGCCACATTTTTTGTCTAATGTTGGTGCTACTGCGCGATTTTGACATATCGGACGTTCAACATTCGAACGCCATCTTCGCTTAAAAACCTGGATACAAAAATCTTCAATGTTTATTTGTTAAAAAAATAAAAAAATAAACTAAATATAATGCATAAATTCACATTTTGAGCAATCATTTATAAGTGAGAAAATTGATCATGCATAGTCACTAGGGTGACTTGAAGTTGTATGGGAAAATTTTAAAATGGACTAATTCAATCAGAACAGGCATTTTCCGGTTCCATTTGGGCCCCCAAACAACCCCTCAAAATTTGGGAGCGATTGGATTTGACCCGGCTTTCCGCAAAGCGATTCAAATTTGTATGGAAATTTGTATGGGAAAACCCTCTTTTTTACATGTTTAATTTTTATAATTTTCATTTTTACTCAATTTAAAAACTAACACCGTAGAAGTATAGCCCTGAATGTCCTCTAAAACCTTCCCGAAGAAAATATGGTCCTAACTTGCTTCTGGAAAAAGATACAGAGTTTTTAAAAGAGGCATTTCAAAATAAGTGCTGAAAATTATATTTTTGCCAACACTGCCAATACATCGGTAGATATTTCGAAATCTTAATTTTTAACGTAAAAAGGAAGCAACCTAGCAAAATGGTGTCTTTGGAAAAGTTGTTCCATGTGGCTATTATTTAAAATTATTGACATGCAGGGTGACACACCTACAGGGTGTCAACCAATCCCTAACTTCTACTGGTGACCTTGTAAAGCGTTGGTATCTTAGGAAAAGTTGTTAAGCTACTTATTTCAAGAAATTTTGACATGCTTGGAAGACAGCGTGGCACATCTACAGGTTGTCAACCCATTTCTAGCTTTTATTTAAGACCTTTTTGTGCACGGCTCAACAAAAATTCGTCAAAAGTCAGTTTTTCACATAAAATTTCCTCGGGAATCGGTTGCACATGATTAAAAACACGATAAAAATAAGTTGAGGTACTAGTTTGGCAACATTACGAGCAGCTGTATTTTTATTTTTTTTGTAAATTGCTCTAAAAAATGAAAGGAAGCTGAATAATGTAATTTCTTCTGTAAAAATGTTCAAGACATTGGAGAAATTCTCTACGAAATCGGCCGATTTCGACCATTTTTGTTTTTTTTATATTAAAGTTGACAAAATTTGCATTATAACTTTTCTACCCTGTTTTCAATCATGCGCAACCGATTCCCGACTAAATGTTATGTAAAAAACTGACTTTTGACGAATTTTTATTCAGCCTTCTTTTGCGTGGCTTTTTCGCCCAATAAACAATGATCTAAATGATCTAGTGATCAAAAAGGTCTTAAATAGAAGCTATAAATGGATTGACACCCTGTAGATGTTCCACCCTGTCTTCCAAGCATGTCAAAATTTCTTGAAATAAGTAGCTTAACAACTTTTCCTAAGACACCAACGCTTTAAAAGGTCACCAGTAGAAGTTAGGGCTTGGTTGACACCCTGTAGATGTGTCACCCTGCATGTCAATAATTTTAAATAAAAGCCACCTTCATATGGAACAACTTTTCCTAAGACACCATTTTGCTAGGTTGCTTCCTTTTTACGTTAAAAATTAAGATTTCGAAATATATAGGGGAAAGTGGGGAGACTTGATCCCCTTTTTTTGTATCGCACATAACTCTGTCAATTTCTCACAAAACTATAAACTTTTAGCATGAATTGAAAGCTTAAACATTCATCTATGTTTGGCTTATAAAGATATTTCATCAGATGAACTCTTCGAATCATGCCAAGCGTTTTAAAAAAAAAATTTAAACCGGCATTTTAAAAATGTTAGGGGTAACTTGATCCCCCTTTCAACATTTTGAAGAAATCTTAAGCAAAATGTTTCTTATTCATCCAAACTTTTAATTTTCTATAAGTTACAGCAATTTCACATAAAACCTGTACGTTTGTGTTCAAAATATAACAAGTTTATTATGTTAAATATTTAAAAACTTAAAATATTATTTTTTAGACCAAAATTAAGCATGTTTACAAAAGCTGGAAATTTTTGTTTACGAAACTTTTGAAAAATGGTTCAAACTGCAGTAAGTTATGTACAACTATACTAAAGGAAACTATGTATGAAAACCCAGCTCAATTAATTAATCTTGAGGCTGATTCCAGTGACTGTCAAAATGCAGGGATCAAGTCTCCCTAAACGCACTTTTTTAAACAATTGATTGTATAAATAGTATGACGATAAATTTAACATCAAATGCGTAAGGGTTTTGGAGTTGATAAGTTTATCAAACAATTCATGTATAAAAAATATTTTTTTGAATAATTTTTGAGTGTTTTCTATACATATCAATACAAAGAAAAAAAGATCTCTTGGAAGTTTTTTGCAGCTCGTTTTAGAAAAATGTGTGTAACTGAATCTAAACATTTTTTAATTTTTTTCTTTGTTTTCTACAATGAGTTTTAGTTAATTTCGCACAACTTTCTAGAACAAAGCTAATTGTTTTACCCACATGCTGACGAGATACAGGCTTGGGATCAAGTGTCCCCGGGGATCAAGTCTCCCCACTCTCCCCTACCGAAGTACTAGCAGTGTTGGCAAGAAATATAATTTTCAGCACTAATGTTGAAATGCCTCTTTTAAAAACTCTGTATCTTTTTCCAGAAGCAAGATAGGACCATACTTTCTTCGGGAAGGTTTTGGAGGACATTCAGGACTATACTTCTACGGTGTTAGTTTTTAAATTGAGTGAAAAATGAAAATTATAAAAATCAAAATGTAAAAAAGAGGGTTTTCCCATACAAATTTCCATACAAATTTGAATCGCTTTGCGGAAAGCCGGGCCAAATCCAAGTGCTCCCAAATTTTGGGGGGTTGTTTGGGGGCCCAAATGGAACCGGAAAATGCCTGTTCTGTAAAATCGATCATGTCGAGCCACCCTAATAGTCATTTTTAAAATCTGTATCTTGAGAAGGGATTTCCTGATCAAAGATCTTCGTATTCGCCAAGAATGAAATTTCCTAAAAAGTTTTGAAAAGAATTATGGATGACAACCTACCGGACTAATGATTTTTTGAAACTATCGAAAACATGGTCACACAACATTTTAAAATTTATTTCTAGAAGCGAAGTTGAGTAAGCAATCGATAATGACTTTATGCAATTTCTTCGTGAAACTACTTACTTTTCCTGTCATTCTTGAACGACGAAATAGCCTACTTTTCTGTACCAAAAATAACAGAATCGAATAGCAACTTTTTTCGACATTTTTTTGATTTAAACGATTTATTGACAAAATACATAAAAAATTGACTCAAAATTTCACTCAATGGGCGTTTTTCGGAATTGCAAAAAATTTTGTATGGAACTAGTTGCAAAACTTGATTTTTTCAGCACTCGTCGTATTTATCCAACTCGGTGAACCTCGTTGGATAAATGTACGGCTCGTGCTGAAAAAATCCTCTTTTTGCAACTTGTTGCATAAACTGCTATTATATGTATTTATGAAGTGCATCGTTTTAAGGCATCCAAGGGTAGACACCAATGCTATGATATGCTATTTATGAAGTGCATCGTTTCAAGTCATAAAAATTTAAAAAAAAAAATATTCTTTTGAATAATACGTTATCTAAAAAAAAAACTCTGTGATCAATTTTCAATGTTAAATAAAAGTTAAGTATAAAAAAGTGTTACTTTTGGGATACAATTTATTTTTAATGTCTGAGGTTTATTATTAATACAATCAATCATATATTTTATTCAACAACCTCGATATCTTTTTTCCAATAAAATTTCTCAAAACTGCATCGTGTTTTCCAATCAGTTTCGCATCAAATAAACAATGTCCACCCAACTGTAACAGTTTATTTCCTTCCCGTTTAATTCACACATCAAATCACGTCCGCGCTTTCTCGACTTCCACGCAGAAGTTTCTGCTTGTTGGTGCTACGCCTTGTACAATTGATGATGACGCCATCAAAATCCTGCAACAGTTTATTTATCAGGGCCCCAAACAAACTCCAATCGCACAACAAACCAGTCCGAATCTCTGACCGACATCCCATAATGGACCCACATGTGCGTGATTTCCATGGTCAGTTTGGCCCATTAAACTTTTGCTCCAACACCAAACTGCTTTTGGAACCATCCCAACGATGATGTTTTTCCTCTGGGTCGTTGGTTTTCCGACTGCCGGGAAAATCTCATTAAATCATCAGTGACGTCGTCGTCGTTGCTTTTCACGATGTCGCCACCGGTAATGAAATTGTTGTGTTATTTTAAAACATTACTGAATAGTTAAGAGAACCTTTTGAAAAGGGTGAAAGCTGACCAACTGATATATTAAATTACTTCAACAGTCAATTGACTGCAGGAAAATCTGCTAACCATCGATTGAAATTGCAAACAATTATGTGTGCAAACGGTTTCGTGACACAATTTGTAAATAATTCCACCCACGCCATCACACGCCCAAATAATGACGCCGTCGTTAATAACGCACAATTTTCGAGGAATTATAAACACACTCTACACATTACAGTGGAAAACCCCCCTGGTCAGAATAAAAAGTGTGGAAACATAGATTTCCCGCAAAATTTGTGCGAGAACCCACGGGGAACGGTAAACACTGGTGCTCTCGTTTGAAGATCATCCCATGTCCCGGTAGTAAATTATATTTCTGTAAATATCGGTAATATTCGCCGAAACTTACCATGAGGAAATTTGAACAAGTGTGAAAACGGAGTGCGTGGTGGTTGTGGACAACGCCAACCATCCCCCTGAACCGGTAATAAACAAAAGTGGTACTTTGGACAGCAATATAAATTTGAGTGGCTGTCGGAGTCGGTCTTTTACTTCGTCGTTGTCGTGTTATCTTGTCGCTCGTGTATTTTGGGCCAAATTGAGTTGAAAACGACATTTTGTGCAGCTCACAATGCCACACCTTTTGTCCTTCACAGACCCACAAAGTTTGATTTCAATCCTGACATATTCATCAAAAACCGAAAAAACTCTGCATATCAGGCCTGCCCAACGTCCGGCCCGCGGGCCGGATCCGGCCCGGGAAGCCATTTTGTCCGGCCCGCGACGGCTTTTCAAAATAGTTCTATGACCGGCCCTAAAGGCTGTTCATGAAATACTCAATTAATAAATTTAGTGTAAAAATTTAAAAATTAATCCCAAGATCAAAAGTCATTTGCCTTTGTATTTTTTTTAAATGATTTTATTTCACATTTATGTTTGAATTTAATTCTTATCATATCTGTATTGATATTTATTAAACTTGAAAAATGTGCAAAAAGATTGCAAAAAGACACTATATTTAAATTTCTTAAAATTTTTGCTGTTTTTACTTCTAATTGAATTGTTACATTTTTGAGGATTTTGATTAAAATAGTTTTTTTCATAAATGAGTTAGCAACAATAATGAATATTTTTCAAAACAACTTTTTAATGATAAAGTTTTGCTGGAAAAAAACTTAGATCAAAAATAAAGATCCCTGCAAACATTTTAGAAATATTACAATATGTTTCAAAATGAGTCAAGAAATCAGATAGCTATTTTTTCATGAACTTCACTAATTCTATGAAATTTGAGGAATGACGAATTAAAAACTATCAGATATATATTTTTCTACACTTTTTTAAATTTCATGTCTTTAAAATCATTTTGGAATGCTTTGTAAATTATTTTAATAAAGGTGCACTGCCCATGATCGCATAAATGTCCCATATGCATTTTCATCACTTTTGAGTTAATGATGCAGTTTGGTTTAAAATCGTGTGCTCTTTCTAAAGAGCCTATAACATCCAGTACTTTGTTCTAGAAATCGGGAGGAAATCGAGTTTTTTCGTGGAAACTTAACACGTAGCCTTATGTGTGGGACAAACTTGCCTTGCGTTTTTCTCAGCTTGCTGTTTTTGCAAATGGGACATTTATGCGATCATGGGCAGTGCACAACAACGCAAAAATTGTTTTTTTTCGTAAAGAAGATTTGAATCCAAATTTTGTTTCAATTTTAGCTTGTCTCGTTGATTTTTCAAACTGAAAAAAATTGCAGCGACGCAATTTGAATGTTTTTTTAGTTAATGATATCAGGGTATTGAATTTCAATCGACAAAAACAATTACAATACAATTTTAACCTAAACAGAACAAAAATAAATTTGATAAACACATCTTTGAAAGTAATCTTTATTTTTCTTACTAAAAATCAAGGTATATGAATTTTATTTGTAACACAAGTTTATTTAATTGTTTACTTGAAACAACCGAATAAAATAAATGTAATGATTTTTTGTTAAACTTTTTTGAACTTTTACCAACATTAGTTCCGGCCCGCCACTGCTTCAGAGAAATCAGATCTGGCCCGCAGTGCCAAAAGGTTGGGCACCCCTGGTTTACATTGAGTGCTCTATTTTTTTGTTTATTCAAGGTCAAACATTAAAACGAGTTTTTCTCGGAACGTCAAAAAGCGACGTGCGACAAGATAGCACGACAACGTCGACTAGTGGATTACTAGGTTTATTTGGAGAGTAGGTTGGTCCTAAGGAATGCAAATGGAGATTACTGCCGTTCTACGCATAATTGTCCCATGTTCAAAAAAGTGCAACTGAGAAAAACGCGAAATTTTTCGACCGATTCCTGTGTTTCTACGCATAATTGTCCCGTGGGTTACTATTCGCCCTATGTGTCCCTAGACGCCCCAGTTAGCAATTTATCACCCTTATTTGTGGTCCTCTTGCTATACAACAGGCAAACAAGGAATAATGCTTCATAAAACTAATGATTTAATGTGTAAGAAAATGCTTGGTGGGACAATTATGCGTAGAAGTTTAACGATGAGACAAACAGACTTGGTGTTGTTTTTAATGAGTTTCCGAGCAAAGTACCAGATTTTATGTGTTTTTCTTAAATTATACGTCAAACTAAACTTAAAAATGTCAAAAAGTCAAAACGTCAAAAAATGACATAGGACAATTATGCGTAGAACGGCAGATTAGTACGATGAAAATTAAAAAAATCAATTGAAGTTTAAAATAAAACTTAAATTTACCAAAAATTACAGATTTGCAATTCCGTCGTGAAACTACTTAATTTTCCTGAAATTCTTGAACGATAAAACATCCTACTTTTTTTTCCTACTTTTCTTCTTCTAACAGAATCGAATAGTAACCCTTTTCAAAACAAATTCTGAAAAGTTCTACTTTTCAACACTGAAATGGATGCTGAAAAATTGAAGTTTCAGCATTTGCTTGGAAAAGTAATACTTTTCCACATTTTTTAAATTCAAACGATTAATTGATTAAATTCATGGACATTTGACTGATAATTCTCTTCCAAGGGTGTTTTCGGAATTGCAAAAAAGTTGTATGGAACTTGTTGCAAAATTTGAAATCAAAGCATGACTCGCGTGGTGATTTTTTGTGGCCCGCGGACCCATATTAGATGATTATGTTAAATGACTCATTGATCTGAAAAAATATTTATTCACAATCCCGACTATGCGACACAAATATTTTGTTCAAAAATCTATCGCGTTGAAACAATATCATATGTTTGAATGTGATTAAATCGAAATTTTCATCAAACATATTTTGAAATGGGTTATGGTGAAACATTCAAATTTGACTGAAGTAGAAAACTGGAAGGATGAAAAAATAGTATTTCATGTTAATTTAAAAGTTATGACGCATCATTTTCTTATGTACATATTTTAGATAAATTCACCGTAATTAAATTCAATAAAAAAAAATCAAACATCCGGCACTTAAACATATTTTGCATTTACAAAAACTCCCACCTCAGCATTCGATTTCATGACCTTATGATTACAAATCTTAGTGACTACCATCTGATGCAGGCAGACCAAAATTTAGTGAAATTTTAATGAAATCGGAGAGATAATTGTTGAAAATTCCTTTCTCAACGATTTATCATCATAAATAATATATTTTCAAATATTTTTTAAAACCTTTGATAAATCATTGAAAACACAACACAACACAAGTGCATTAAAAAAAATATTTATTTTCATTATATTTGTGATTTGAGATTCAGCCGGATTTAGGCCGTCAGCCTAATATTATCAGCGGCCTACCTAAATTTCAATGTTTGTTGTGACATGAAAAATGCATTAAAAAGCTTGTGAATAATATGTTTTTGGTTTTTTGGAATTTTTATTTAAACAAATTTCATAATTGAAAGCTTTTTGGAAAAAAAAGGTTGGCAAATTCTTATTTTCTTTTTCATAATGACAAAAATGTCTAAAAATATCTGAAATATAGTAAACTTCAACTGATAGATGTTTTTTTTATACCCTAATAGAACATATTTTTTTCTTCAAATAATTTGGCCCACAAGCTCGTGTAAGCTTCAAATTTGTCCCGCTGTTCAAAAACTTTGAACACCTCTGGTTTATCATCTGTGATTAAAGCGTGGTTCAGCTTCCTATCACCAATATTTCTCAATCATATTTTAATCTAAACTTTTACTAAAAAAATGCAATACTTAAAAATAAGTTCCACAATATTCATTTGGCATTTTTTATGATTTTTAAAAACGGACCTTTAACAGTATTGATAAAGTTGTCATAATGCTTTTGTTTTAAATCAAAACTTGAAGAATGTCACTAAACTTCACAATTATTTATTGTGATTATTTTATATACAGTCCATACTCAATTATCCGAACCCTCGATTATCCGAATTTTCGATTATTCAAAGTACGATTATCCGAAGGTTTGTATGGGACTTCGGATAATGAATCAAGATCAAAAAAACATCAAATTCGAGTTCTGCGACGCCATTTTAGTCAAATTTGTAAAATTAAAAATGCATTTTTTCGATATTTCATCATCGCCATTTCGGCCGCCATCTTGGATATATAAATTTTAAATCGCTTTAGAGTAGTTAAAGGGCCATACCAAAGGTCAACAGGCCTTCGGATAATCGAGTCTGGAATGTATTTTGTTGATAATGTTCAGCCCTTTCACTTATTTAAGATTAAATAGAAAACATCAAATTTAAACCATTTCTTATTATAACCTAATCTAAACTTACAGCTAGTAAATGATTAGTCCAAGATTATACATTATAAACATAAAATTTACTACATGAATTAATTAAATTGTGAGCACAGTCTGTGAGCAAATACATATCTACAGCATGCTTACCTGTGAAGTTATCTTCTACTTCAAAGCTAGCCAAGGCGATCCCATTGTTATCTGCGTCATCTATAGTAATTTTGCGTGTTAAAATGGAAAGTAGAGAGCAACAGTAATTTTTGGTTAGCATTACATTCACTTAAAAAATAAATGAAAATACATAAAAATGCTTTTTTAGAAGTTAATTATGCAAGAGAAACAAAGAAAAAAAAACTTGTTATAGGTGATAAACAAATTTGACAAAGCAAAAGCAAGAAACACTCAATTATGAACCCATGAAATCCTTTCGATGGGTTATACGAAAGAAAAGTATTATTAACAACTAAACTCTCGAGCTCACTGAAGCTCTAACACTGAGTATCTAACATTTTTTGTGTTATTCTTGTTTGGTAACGAATTAAGATTTTATTTATTTGTTCTGAATTGTTTTTAATACCACAAATTGTTCCCATTTCAAACATCCCAGCAATTTTCCCAAGATACCGTTACCTTCTCGCTTATGTACCATGTATTCAAAATCCAATAAATATAATTTTATTTCCACTGCAAAACCGCAGCATCTTTTATGTTTTGCGATCGCATTTTTCACCTACTTTTCCCAAGAAGAGAGAGAAATATGAAAATCGCGTCAAATTTGCACGACCTTCTCGCTCTCAACGAAAATCCCCACAACTGTCAACATGCATCCGTCAAAGTTCACACCAAGGACGGCCGGAATAAATTAGCGAAAGCATGCCGCTGAGAAAGTTAGATCGTGGAAGTTATCCCGGGGAAGTTATCCTGGACGCCATAAAGATGGCGGCCGTAGGCCGTAGGATAACTGTCAAAGGATAACTTCCCATCTTCCTCTTAGATGGGAAGTTATCCTGGGAGGTTATCCTACGGCTAAAAACGGCGGCCATCTTTATGGCATCCAGGATAACTTTAGGTTATCCTACGGCAGATTATGAAAAATAAATATGATTCAAGAAATTAAACACTGTTTAAACAATAACATAGTTTGGTTTTCCAAAATCTTAAAAAAGGTGAATAATTTAGATAACGGATTCAAAATTAAATAAATTCAAACATTCTGAAAAATCCCAAGGCTCCTCAGAAATAAATGAAAGGATTTAACTGAACAGTCAAAACCTCCTAGGGCCAGCTATGGGGAGTTGATAAAATTATTTTAAAAATGTAGAACATTATTTCCAAGTCCTACAAGCATGTTTTTCTATTCGGCATGCTTGCCAAGTAATTTTAAAAAATGTTTTCAGAACATATTATAATAAAATTTGGAATAAATTCAAAGAAATTCTCATGTTTTTCAATTCGGCATGCTTGCCAAGTAATTTTAAAAATGTTTTCAGAACATATTATAATAAAATTTGGAATAAATTCAAAGAAATTCTCAAAGAATCTCGATGGGCCAGCTATGGGGAGTTGATAAAATTATTCTAAAAATGTAGAACATTATTTCCAAGTTCTACAAGCATGTTTTTCAATTCGGCATGCTTGCCAAGTAATTTTAAAAATGTTTTCAGAACATATTATAATAAAATTTGGAATAAATTCAAAGAAATTCTCAAAGAACCTCGTAGGGCCAGCTATGGGGATTTGATAAAATTATTCTAAAAATGTAGAACATTATTTCCAAGTTCTACAAGCATGTATTTCAATTCGGCATGCTTGCCAAGTAATTTTAAAAATGTTTTCAGAACATATTATAATAAAATTTGGAATAAATTCAAAGAAATTCTCAAAGAACCTCGTTGGGCCAGCTATGGGGAGTTGATAAAATTATTCTAAAAATGTAGAACATTATTTCCAAGTCCTACAAGCATGTTTTTCAATTCGGCATGCTTGCCAAGTAATTTTAAAAATGTTTTCAGAACATATTATAATAAAATTTGGAATAAATTCAAAGAAATTCTCAAAGAACCTTGTAGGGCCAGCTATGGGGATTTGATAAAATTATTCTAAAAATGTAGAACATTATTTCCAAGTTCTACAAGCATGTTTTTCAATTCGGCATGCTTGCCAAGTAATTTAAAAAATGTTTTCAGAACATATTATAATAAAATTTGGAATAAATTCAAAGAAATTCTCAAAGAACCTCGTAGGGCCAGCTATGGGGAGTTGATAAAATTATTCTAAAAATGTAGAACATCATTTCCAAGTTCTACAAGCATGTTTTTCAATTCGGCATGCTTGCCAAGTAATTTTAAAAAATGTTTTCAGAACATATTATAATAAAATTTGGAATAAATTCAAAGAAATTCTCAAAGAATCTCGTAGGGCCAGCTATGGGGAGTTGATAAAATTATTCTAAAAATGTAGAACATTATTTCCAAGTCCTACAAGCATGTTTTTCAATTCGGCATGCTTGCCAAGTAATTTAAAAAATGTTTTCAGAACATATTATAATAAAATTTGGAATAAATTCAAAGAAATTCTCAAAGAACCTCGTAGGGCCAGCTATGGGGAGTTGATAAAATTATTCTAAAAATGTAGAACATTATTTCCAAGTCCTACAAGCATGTTTTTCAATTCGGCATGCTTGCCAAGTAATTTAAAAAATGTTTTCACAACATATTATAATAAAATGTTGAATAAATTCAATGAAATTCAAAACAAAAAAACTCGTGAGACCAGCTATAAGAAGTTGATAACTTAATTTAAAAATGAAGAACAAAATTATTTTTATTAAACATTTTCTTAAAATATATTTCAATTTACTTGGCAATTAGGCATGCCGAATAAAAGTACATGCTGATAGAACTTCAACAGTGTGTTCTGCATTTTAAAATAATTTTATCAACTCCTTATAGCTGGCTTAACGAGGTTTTTTGAGAGTTTCTTTGAATTTATTCCAAATTTTATTATAATATGTTCAGGAAACATTTTTAAAAATACATGGCAAGCATGCTGAATTGAAAACCATGCTTGTAGGACTTAGAAATGAAAAAAACGAAACTATTGGCACTACGCCCCCCGGGGCATGGCCTTCCTCTAACGTGGGATTTCTGCTCCAGCGCCTCTGACGAGACAGGAGAAACCGGGACCGACGTTTTACTTCACCATCCGATAGAAGCTCAGTGGATAAGGCGGGAATCGAACCCGCGTCTCATAGCATCATCGGGATCGGCAGCCGAAGCCGCTACCCCTGCCCCTGGACTTAGAAATAATGTTCTACATTTTAAGAATAATTTTATCAACTCCCCATAGCTGGCCCTACGAGGTTCTTTGAGAATTTATTTGAATTTATTACAAATTTATTATAATATGTTCTGAAAACATTTTTAAAATTACTTGGCAAGCATGCCGAATTGAAAAACATGCTTTTAGGACTTGGAAATAATGTTCTACATTTTTAGAATAATTTTATCAACTCCCCATAGCTGGCCCTACGAGGTTCTTTGAGAATTTCTTTGAATTTATTCCAAATTTTATTAAAATATGTTCAGAAAACATTTTTAAAATTATTTGGCAAGCATGCCGAATTGAAAACCATGCTTGTAGGACTTGGAAATAATGTTCTACATTTTTAAAATAATTTTATCAACTCCGCATAGCTGGCCCTACGAGGTTCTTTGAGAATTTCTTTGAATTTATTACAAATTTATTATAATATGTTCTGAAAACATTTTTAAAATTACTTGGCAAGCATGCCGAATTGAAAACCATGCTTGTAGGACTTGGAAATAATGTTCTACATTTTTAGAATAATTTTATCAACTCCCCATAGCTGGCCCTACGAGGTTCTTTGAGAATTTTTTTGAATTTATTCCAAATTTTGTTCTAATATGTTCTGAAAACATTTTTAAAATTATTTGGCAAGCATGCCGAATTGAAAACCATGCTTGTAGGACTTGGAAATAATGTTCTACATTTTTAAAATAATTTTATTAACTCCGCATAGCTGGCCCTACGAGGTTCTTTGAGAATTTCTTTGAATTTATTACAAATTTATTATAATATGTTCTGAAAACATTTTTAAAATTACTTGGCAAGCATGCCGAATTAAAAACCATGCTTGTAGGACTTGGAAATAATGTTCTACATTTTTAAAATAATTTTATCAACTCCGCATAGCTGGCCCTACGAGGTTCTTTGAGAATTTCTTTGAATTTATTACAAATTTATTATAATATGTTCTGAAAACATTTTTAAAATTACTTGGCAAGCATGCCGAATTGAAAACCATGCTTGTAGGACTTGGAAATAATGTTCTACATTTTTAGAATAATTTTATCAACTCCCCATAGCTGGCCCTACGAGGTTCTTTGAGAATTTCTTTGAAATTATTACAAATTTATTATAATATGTTCTGAAAACATTTTTAAAAATACTTGGCAACCATGCCGAATTGAAAAACATGCTTGTAGAACTTGGAAATAATGTTCTACATTTTTAGAATAATTTTATCAACTCCCCATAGCTGGCCCTACGAGGTTCTTTGAGAATTTCTTTGAATTCATTCCAAATTTTATTAAAATATGTTCAGAAAACATTTTTAAAAATACTTGGCAACCATGCCGAATTGAAAACCATGCTTGTAGGACTTAGAAATAATGTTCTACATTTTAAGAATAATTTTATCAACTCCCCATAGCTGGCCCTACGAGGTTCTTTGAGAATTTTTTTGAATTTATTCCAAATTTTGTTCTAATATGTTCTGAAAACATTTTTAAAATTATTTGGCAAGCATGCCGAATTGAAAACCATGCTTGTAGGACTTGGAAATAATGTTCTACATTTTTAAAATAATTTTATTAACTCCGCATAGCTGGCCCTACGAGGTTCTTTGAGAATTTCTTTGAATTTATTACAAATTTATTATAATATGTTCTGAAAACATTTTTAAAATTACTTGGCAAGCATGCCGAATTGAAAAACATGCTTGTAGGACTTGGAAATAATGTTCTACATTTTTAAAATAATTTTATCAACTCCGCATAGCTGGCCCTACGAGGTTCTTTGAGAATTTCTTTGAATTTATTACAAATTTATTATAATATGTTCTGAAAACATTTTTAAAATTACTTGGCAAGCATGCCGAATTAAAAACCATGCTTGTAGGACTTGGAAATAATGTTCTACATTTTTAAAATAATTTTATCAACTCCGCATAGCTGGCCCTACGAGGTTCTTTGAGAATTTCTTTGAATTTATTACAAATTTATTATAATATGTTCTGAAAACATTTTTAAAATTACTTGGCAAGCATGCCGAATTGAAAACCATGCTTGTAGGACTTGGAAATAATGTTCTACATTTTTAGAATAATTTTATCAACTCCGCATAGCTGGCCCTACGAGGTTCTTTGAGAATTTCTTTGAATTTATTACAAATTTATTATAATATGTTCTGAAAACATTTTTAAAATTACTTGGCAAGCATGCCGAATTGAAAAACATGCTTTTAGGACTTGGAAATAATGTTCTACATTTTTAGAATAATTTTATCAACTCCCCATAGCTGGCCCTACGAGGTTCTTTGAGAATTTCTTTGAATTTATTCCAAATTTTATTATAATATGTTCAGAAAACATTTTTAAAAATACTTGGCAAGCATGCCGAATTGAAAACCATGCTTGTAGGACTTGGAAATAATGTTCTACATTTTTAGAATAATTTTATCAACTCCCCATAGCTGGCCCTACGAGGTTCTTTGAGAATTTCTTTGAATTTATTACAAATTTATTATAATATGTTCTGAAAACATTTTTAAAATTACTTGGCAAGCATGCCGAATTGAAAACCATGCTTGTAGGACTTGGAAATAATGTTCTACATTTTTAGAATAATTTTATCAACTCCCCATAGCTGGCCCTACGAGGTTCTTTGAGAATTTCTTTGAATTTATTCCAAATTTTATTATAATATGTTCTGAAAACATTTTTAAAATTACTTGGCAAGCATGCCGAATTGAAAACCATGCTTGTAGGACTTGGAAATAATGTTCTACATTTTTAGAATAATTTTATCAACTCCCCATAGCTGGCCCTACGAGGTTCTTTGAGAATTTCTTTGAATTTATTACAAATTTTATTATAATATGTTCTGAAAACATTTTTAAAATTACTTGGCAAGCATGCCGAATTGAAAACCATGCTTGTAGGACTTGGAAATAATGTTCTACATTTTTAGAATAATTTTATCAACTCCCCATAGCTGGCCCTACGAGGTTCTTTGAGAATTTCTTTGAATTCATTCCAAATTTTATTAAAATATGTTCAGAAAACATTTTTAAAAATACTTGGCAACCATGCCGAATTGAAAAACATGCTTGTAGAACTTGGAAATAATGTTCTACATTTTTAGAATAATTTTATCAACTCCCCATAGCTGGCCCTACGAGGTTCTTTGAGAATTTCTTTGAATTCATTCCAAATTTTATTAAAATATGTTCAGAAAACATTTTTAAAAATACTTGGCAACCATGCCGAATTGAAAAACATGCTTGTAGGACTTGGAAATAATGTTCTACATTTTTAGAATAATTTTATCAACTCCCCATAGCTGGCCCTACGAGGTTCTTTGAGAATTTCTTTGAATTTATTCCAAATTTATTATAATATGTTCTGAAAACATTTTTAAAATTACTTGGCAAGCATGCCGAATTGAAAACCATGCTTGTAGGACTTGGAAATAATGTTCTACATTTTTAGAATAATTTTATCAACTCCCCATAGCTGGCCCTACGAGGTTCTTTGAGAATTTCTTTGAATTCATTCCAAATTTTATTAAAATATGTTCAGAAAACATTTTTTAAATTACTTGGCCAGCATGCCGAATTGAAAAACATGCTTGTAGAACTAGGTAATCATTTTCTGCATTATTAAAATAATTGTATTAACCCCTCATAGCTGGCCCAACGAGGATTTGAATTTTTATTTTCATTCATTCATTTTTCTTTTTGGGAGCATTTAGGTTTTTCAGATTTTTTTTTTGTAAATTTGAATTTTGCATCATTAATCTTTATTTGTTTTTCATTTTTATATTTTTTTAACACTGAGCCTTGCAATTGTTTAAATAATGTTTACTTCCTTTAATCATTTTTATTTTTCATAATCGGCCGTAGGATAACCAGAAGTTATCCTGGATGCCATAAAGATGGCCGCCGTTAGCGGCCGTAGGATAACCGTCCAGGATAACTTCAGCCAGGTGAGAAAGTTGGCTAAAAAACTAAAGAAAAACTCAAGGGAGATAGGATTACGACGTTGCGCGCGCGAGAAAAATGAGCGAAAATCGCTAATGAATGTGGAAATAATGGACTCGTTTCGGCCAAATTGAAACGAACCGCGAAAAAACACGAGACAACATTACATTACTTACTTTGCAACTATTATGCAAATGTGGGTACTAATGTGTGTGTGAGTGAGCGTTATTATTAGCCTAGTCTCGGAAGAGGATAATTTTAGAAAATGATTAACCGAAAAATATTGAAGAAAAACGATGAAAAATAAATAAATATAGAAATTGGTGCCATCCGGACAAACGGAACGAAGCGAACTGCGGCTCGCCGGCATGTCAGAGTCAGTTTTTGACGTCGACGACGGTTGGATGCATTTGGGTTATTCGAATTGGCAGAGTTTGAGGATCATATGGGTGCAATATGTGGATTGGTTTGAGGAATGTTTTTGCTTAGGGAAAAGGGTGAGTAGGTCAGGGTAACTATTTTATTTTATTTTATATTGGTATCGTTCAAGGTTGTTAATGATAAAATTATCGATGCTCGATAACGATAACGATAGTTCTACCGTTATCGTTTTTTGATGATTCTATCGGCGATAATCTTATCGCCGATAATGGACGATAACTCATTTTTTAAATCTTTCTAAAATCGATTAATTCAACCATATCATGTTAAATTTTAAAAGCTTTTACTAAGAATATATTTTGAAATGTAGTAAGTTTAAATCAGAAAACTTCAACTTTAAACTGGAAAAGCTTCAAATTTTGGGCCCAAGCAGTTTATGGCGCATGTTTTCGAATGGCTTTTTGTTTGAAACTGAATTCTTTTAATTTGATAGTGTTATCTGTAAAATAGTCCAAAAAATACCTCTAAAAATGGCTTTGACCACATTTACTGGTCGAAAATTGTGAATCAAAAAATAAAATGTTCGTCTCCGACCCCACGGCTATAGATCTTACTTATAAAAATTGTGGGTTTTACGAGCGGTTTTCCAGTGATGGAAGACACAAATTTTTAAGAGTGGATACATACATCACTCATGTATTTCAGAAAAAGAGTTCTCAAAAATCAGACTTTGAGTTCCGGGTTTCGGGCCAAAATTCAATCGAAAGAGTGCATCTATTCCTTCAATTTAGTAATAGGATTTTTTCCTGGGACGAATCCTCGCCGTGCACGAATTTTTTAAGATTTCTGAGAAAAGCATTTTTCCAAAAGCAAACCTTAAACCTTTCTTTTGTAAGAAAGGCAAAAAGGACACATAACTGTTCGCAAAATACCGTATTTTTCCAAAAATACTCAAATTTTCATAATTTGCAATATGAGTACCTATCAATGACAAACTTGTAGGAAATTTGACGGGCTTTCTGAAAAAAATCATTGAAAGAAAAAAACACGCCACTTTTCTGAGATATGATTTTTAAGTTTAAAAGTCAAATTTAAAAGTTAGCCCACGATTTTTTTTTCGTTCAAAATTTTTGTGAATATAGCCTAAGATATTACAAAAAGACTCACGAAAAATGCAGGATGGAGCAACTCACCTGAAAAAATACAAAAATCATTTACTGACTTTCATGTAAAATTTTCTAGAGAATCGATTCCCGTATTCGGTTTTTGAAAATTTTGACTTTTAGAGCACTTAAAAAAAAAGTTTCAGTCAATGATTTTTGCATTTTTCTTTTTGTAACATCTTAGGCTATTTTCACAAAAATTTTGAACGAAAAAAAAAACGTGGGCTGTCCTTCAAATTTGACTTTTAAACATAAAAATCATAAAATCTCATAAAAGTGGAGTTTTTTTTCAGTGTATTTTTTTCAGAAAGCCCGTCAAATTTCCTACAAGTTTGTCTTTGACCATTTTTTGATACGATGCAACGGCTTCGAGATACAGAAATATTTAAATTACGAAATACAAAAATATTTAAAACACTTACGCCCTTCTCAAATGTCATTATCGAGTGAAACTGGCTCCATATACACAAAAATGGCTTACATAAGCGTAGGATAACATGTGTACAAAGTTTCATTGAAATCGTAGAGGGTCGAGAACAAAGTACCTAAAAATTCCTGTTTTGGGCTGGAATTGGTCTAAGGCTAAATAAATTCAAAAAAAAAATAGAATTCATCACATAACTTCTACGCGTTAACGCCTTTTCAGATTAGAGATTCCAAGTGCATGCTCTTTTAAGAACAAAAATGTGTCACATTTTACATTATAATATTTTCCGTAACATTTGAAGGTTTCATTTAACCCTTATCTGCCAAACAACGATATCTTTGAAAATATTCATCACATTTTTATGTTCAATAATGAAAAAAATCTCATTTTTTATTTTCCATTTTAAGATGTTAGGTGATCTGTTGATTATCTGAAAAAATATGCTAAAAAAAGATGATAAAATATAGTGGGTTAATATTTTTGATATTGTAGTGTACATCAAAAAATAATACCGTAACTTTAATAGGTTTGAGATTTTTACGAAAAATAAAGAGAGCAAATTAAATACGTATGGAATGGTTTGGAATCATACTGACCATGGTAAAGAAGTGTTCAAATTAAGAAGATTTCATAAAATTTTGAAAAAGTTAAAAATTAAGTTAATTAAGAAAATGTGCATGCATATAATTATCCAAATTCTCTCAAGGTACCATGTTTTCTCAATGAAAATGAGTTCGAATCACAAAACGGATTGCATTTGCCGATTCTTTGGACAATTTTCCACTAGAAGAAGACAAAACTAATTTCGAAAAAAAAATCTTTAGATTTATAAACATTTCAATAGAACAAATTTTATTAATTATGAACAGTTCAAATCTGATTTAAACAAGAAAAACTATAAAAAAAGCATTTTGAACGTAACTATTTATCAAAAACACTGTTGCAAAAAAAAAATGAAAAAAATATAATTCTAGGATTCTTTTTCAAAATAACCAATACGCCATGGGTTTCCTATGTACAAAGGACCTTTCAAAAAAGTAAGCAAGAGTTGAAATTTCAAGCCAGAATTTCAATTTTTCAATAAAAACCAAATGAATGATTTAACAAAAAAAAAACGTTTTGCGGTTTTGTACATTGTAAATTCAGTTGATTGCACTAAAATTTCCATAGAGAATTCATACTTTTCAGAAAACATTTATTTTAAGCCCTCCGATTTTTCGAGCCGACTTTGTGGGGAGGGGGGAGGGATCACAACTTTTAATTAAATTTGTACCAGCCTTATTGAGATATGACCTTTTAAATGCCCAACGATAGCCGACTTTCAAAAAGCTTTACTTAAAAAAAAACTTTAGAAGTAATTGGTTGTCTTTTCATAAAAAATATTCTAGTACTAGACTCTTTGAATTTTTATAAACGAAATTTCAAATTCCAAAAAAATTATCAATTTTACTAATCAAGCTAAAAAAAACATTATATTTTTCGATTTAACTATTCCAAGCAATCAACAATACACTTATAAAAAAAGCAACTGCAATTACGTCACAAATGCCAAGCCAAACGTCTGCACGCTTTAGAACCATGCAAATTTACCCCTCTAATTATCTCGGTACAAGAAAACACGCCAAACAACACCAGCATTAACGAAAATCATGCAAAGTAGCAAAACTCTCTCTTCCTCTTACCTTCCACCGCAATAAACAGCGCCGCCCCGGCCACACTGTACAGGAACAGCATCAGGAACAGAAAAATGTGAGTGAACCAATTCCGCGACCACTTGGTAATTTTCGTGTACAACCAAAACACCGATTTCTCACCCACCCCAAGACCCGACTTGGCCGTATTGTACGTAAAGTCCCTAAAGCCCTCAAACTGCTTGAACATAAACTCCCCGGCTTTGGCCGGATACATCGAGTAGTAGTCCGGATAGTCGGGTGGACCTTGCGGCTGGTTGGGGTCCTGGGTGACCGATATTCGTGACCCGGGGGTCGTCGGGATCACGCCAACGGGCTGCTGGAACTGCTGGAAGTAGTGCGCCGGCGAGTACTGGGCCGAGACAGGTTGATGGTGCTGTTGGGGCATCATGTAGGCCGGTGGCACCGTAATGCTAATCCGGGGCCTTACCGGAGGCGGGATTCGGGGGTGCTCCTGGGTTGGAGTCATTGTGCAGGAATTTGGGTCACACTGAACGGGAAATTGGTAGTCCTTGGTACAAGTTGATGACGACGTGTTCTTGACGTTCTATTTTTGCACGGAAAACACTCACGGAGGACACACAACACAGACACTTTACGGGTTTGTCACAGACGACCTGCACCGAACTCACTCCAGCAGCAGTTGGCGGATCTCATCTTCGGCATGGTCGGCGACGTCGTGGCGACCACGTTGAAAAACAACTTTGGTGTGTCCTACTTGGTTATTTTTTTCTTTGAAGGAGACGCACCAATCGCGGACACACCGGACCGGAACATACGCGCGACACTTGGTGGCGATAAATTCCGTCGGTAATTACGACGGATGGTAACAACAATTAACAGCGTATTCTCAATGGTTCACTGGCCTTGAATCTTCATCTCGCTAACGCACACGCGGAATCCCTGGGTAGACCACAAACAACAAACAAAGCAATCCACGAAAATGATGTTTATAAATTCATCAAAACGCACAATACTGTCTCCCAAGATGCCTCGAATATCCACCTATCAGATCAACCGCGCGAGATGTTCACACGGTGCCGGTTCGGACTAAACTGAGCTGCTCAGCAAACTTCTACGCCAGCTTCCACCAGCTATGAGACATCGAGCGCCGGAACGTGAGAGTTAAGCATCGGCAGTTAGCTGGCAGTAATAACGTGCAATATTTTTGTTTTGGTTCTGACCATTCTCCTCTATTCAACGAACTTTGGTTTTCTGTCGCGACGAAACGAACGAACACGGCCGATTTCGCTCGGTTCAACTGGTTTCTGGCTGACTAACTGACTGACTGACTGGTTGTTCTGCTCTCCACATGGGTTCCACAGGGGAATACAACAGAGACCCTTGTATACAACCACTACATTGGCGATTCCGCTGTGCAGCTGGATTTGTCCCGAGTAGGGGAATATAACAAGGGAGGTTAAGGCCCTATATATCACCTTGGTACATATCTGAGATTTTTTTTGAAAAGGTCCAATAAAGCAAATTTTCAGTTTTTGCTTTTTGGGTGTTTTTTAATACCCCTGACAAGGCGTTTTCAAAAACACCCAAAAAGCAAAAACTGGAAATTTGGTTTATTGGACCTTTTTTTTTAAAAAAAAACTCCAGATATGTTCTTCAAAATCTTCAATCAATAGCAACTGAAACTAAAATTAAAGTAAGTTACCAGATTTCGGTATTGATATGCTTCTGATCATAATGTTTCTATTGTACTGGTATTTTTGTCTAACAACTTGAGGATGTTGACTTCTTAATCTGGAATGTCCTAATGACCTGACCTTCTAAATTGGGCCAAGATCGACATTTAATTTCTCCAGCGTGATCAAACATTTCAAGTCATTTTTTAATTTCAAGATGGGTTATATAATGGTATAATTAAAGGTGGGCAAAACCGCTCTTTTTTAGGAACCGCACATTTTCGTTCGCTCATTAAAAAGAGCCGCTCTTTTGAACGGCTCTTTCGCTCTTTTTCAAAATATGGGTGAAAAGGATATTTTTAAGGAATTGTGTGATTTTTAATGCTATCTCACATTGGAATTATATAAATTTACTTAAAACGAGAAGATGCCCTTGAAAACCATTGGTCTTGGCGGTCTCTATGACAAAATTTCCACTCGAACCTAAACGTTCGAATAATTGACATCCAAACTTAAATCTAGGATTTTGGAGAAATTGCTATTATTTTTAAAATTGCGTTTATTTTTTAAATTTGAACTAATGCCGGTATTTTATTTAAAAAAATTATTCTGTTAACTCTTTTCTACATTCTGATTTGACCGATAAAGTCTGTAAACGCTGAAGTTGTTTCGGACAAGAGGATTTAATTTTTTTCTAAAATCTCTTAGCTTTTAGTAGAGTTTTGGTAATAATTTAAAAAGTATAACTGAAAATATAAGCTTGGAAACTATTAAGTGGTTTTCAAATATCGACATCAATGCTACTGAGAGTATTACAATATATATTGATGAGAAAGTTGCTATAGATACCCCAATGAAATACAACGATTTAGCTCTGAAAATATCGGGAAATAGCCCCTCTTTAACCTGCCGTTTTTTATCCTAAAGTACTTAAAAAAGTACACCAAGTATTGTAAATCAAATTTAACACTACAATTTGTTGGAAATTCAATAAATTATATTTAAAACAAGTTTAAAAATTATTCCATCTAGGAACGGTTATTTCAAAAGACCGGAGTTTAAAAAAGAACCGCGGTTCGTTTTTTGTGAGCCATGGTTCGTTCGCTCTTTTAAATGAACCGGCTCTTTGAGCGGCTCGCTCTTTTTTTGCCCACCTCTAGGTATAATGGTTTTGCCTGAAGAACAAATTGTGATGTGATGGTTGGTAATTTTCCAACTAAATCTGGCTTAAATTTTTTAGAATAATATAAAATAAAAGACCAAATTTTTATACTCCCATGATATTTTCCCATCCTCGAGGTATTGGCAGCATTCGTAGTCAGTGAAAAAATGGTTTCACTTTTCTTTGCTGCTGCTGCCGTGCATCATATCGGGAGAGAAGTCTTTTGCTCAGTTTTACCAACTTTTGTTTCGCGAATTCAGCGGTTATGCGAAAAAGCGAGCGATAAAAAACAGAAGGGGTGGTATGCAGCGAGTAAAAAATAAGTTGTTGTTTAATATATTTCAGTTCCTAAATATACGTTTTTTAAATATTTTGATCTTTAAAAAATAAGATGCTTAAAATTCAATGTCTTAACTACTCAACAGTAAAATGAGTAATTTGCATAATGATGAATTTGGACAATGGAGTGTGAAGTGTAATTCTAAGCCTGCTAAATTCAAATCAAGGAAATATAGTTTTGGAAAAAAAAATCTTTTTACGGGTTAAATCCCATTCGAAATTCAAATGCAAAGGCCAGCTTCTGGTACGTCAAATCAAGCTCATATTTAGGATTTGGGTTCAGTATGCACATCGGAAAAAAACCTCTGAATGCCCGCCAAGAAGTAATTTTTGTTACATTATAATATGTAATTCTTAGTTGAAATAAGGCAATTTACCATATATTTATTTTTATTTGGGGTAAAAAACAGCGTAAAATTTTAAACTAGTTGAAAATTAGCTTGTGTACATTCAAAAATCAAATCAAATTATTCGCTCTACATTAAATAAGCGAAAAATCTTTTTGCCCCATGTAGCAAAAGTACGCACTTCATTTTTCAAAGCAATTGACTGGTTCTTGAGTTGCAAATGAATTCAAAAATCAAATTATTCGCTTTACAGCATTGCCTTGGCGTTCTCGATTGCGAGATTCCTACTCGAAACTAGGTGTCCGAAGGCTTGATTGTTGAGGCAATTGCAAACCTATTTTTACACCTAAGCTTCCATCCACCCCGGGATTCGAACTGACGACCTTTGGATAGTTAGTCCAACTGCCTACCAGCGACTCCACCGAGGCAGGACCCAGGGAGACGACTCCTACACCTGGACTATCGACGTAACCTCTAGTTCAGACCGGGGCCAACATTTACTTCCCCATCCGACGGAAGGCGTGATCAGACAAATTTCGTCTCGAAAAATGCCACCGGGACCGTCTGGGATCGAACCCTGGCCGACTGGGTGAGAGGCAATCACGCTTACCCCTACACCACGGTCCCGGCAAATGGATTGAGGTAGTTAAATTCTAACAGCACGTATTGAAGGGTACCTTTTGGTTAACAGATAGAATTCGAAATATTGTATGGTCACCGGTGAATTATTGATTGTCATTAGGTGCGCTCTACTCTGTTTTATGGACAAGTTTCCAACATAGTAAGGAGGGGGTTTATTTTTTCAAGTATCCACGTGATTTTTTTAATTGTCCCATATAAAAGATCGTCTTAACCACCTAACGCCCATGGTTATTCCAGAGCATCACTAATTTTTGTCTTCAAAATTTCTTTGCAACGATGCAATTTTTGTACCTTGCTTATACCAGTTTTTATAGAATGATAACTTATGACCATTAAAATTTCATCCAATTTGGATGATTCAGAATTTTTTTTCTCTAGGTGAGAAGTTTTTAAAAAGCTTCTGCATGTTTAACTCACTTTAATGGCTTTCTTGGCCTCAACCCGAGCATGGGTAAATAACAAGGGAAATGCGTAATAATACCTTTCTCTGGTACAATACCAAATTTTAGTATTTTTGGACCCTTTAAAATTTGTCTTAAGGATAAAACGAAGTTGACTTTATAGCTGTCGGCCACCTTTGATAGTACCAACCACTAGTGTCTTCCTTTTTAACTACAAGGACTTCGCCGCTCTGGGCTCCTAAGTGTACTAGAGTATGGCACGGAGCGACGGCGCCGAATACCCATATTTACACAAAGAATTTTTAGAGCGCCCGCCGCGGGATTCGAACCAGCAACCTCTGGATTGTGAGCCAGTGCGCGGTCCGATTGATCCACACGGGTGGGGTCTTAAGGATAATGCAAGAGCCAAATGTGGCATCATACCAATTTAGGGTATTGTTTTGATATTGCAAAAATGCAGAATTTGTCAATGGTCGAACACCACATTTTGGTATTCTTTTGGTATTACAGTATTTTATCAAATCAAATTATCAAATTTCTCTGAAATCATGGGAAAATTTTGACCAATTTTGACAAAATAATAAATTTTGCGCTAAAATTATGTCTCAAAGCAAATGCTTCCATTAAAAACCGGAAATTTCTAACTTGATTTTAAACATTTTTGATATACCCCCTAAAGAAATGACTTGAAATTGTGGAAAATTTTCTAAGTCAGGATGGCACATTTTGGTATTGTTTTGGTATTGAAGTGTTTCATCAAATTCCTCTGAAACCATGTTAAATGTTCTATAAATTTTGACGAGATTTTTAATTTTGCGCTAAAATGACTTGAAACCCAAAAATAGGAGCGGCCGTGGCTGACTGGTTACGGTGTTCGCTTTGTAAGCGAATGGTCCTGGGTTCGATTCCCATCTGCTCCCAACGAGAAAGTATAGGAAATATAAATCTTGAAACTCTGAACATGAACGAAAAATCAAAGTCGCTCGAGTCGGGGTTCGATCCCCCGTCCTTTGGATTGGTAAGCAAAAATGCTAACCACTAGGCCATCGCGACTTGATGAGCTATAACTGGAATTAGGAATACTGTTGCTACCAACTATATACGCGCTGGGTCCTTGTCCATTTGACAAGGGTTCGGAAGTTCTAAATAACGTTTGAACCCGATTGGTGCAAACGTTCTTCAGGGCGGGGCTTGTCGACAAAGCTGAAGTACCTCGCGCTCGGCTAGCCAGCGTAGAAATGGGTCACCGAAGCTCGGCAGAGCTAACACCTTCCAAATGCCTATGCGAGTTATTTGCATGTATAGAATGTAGATCTAAAAATACATGGAAACAACTCAATTTGTAAGAAGTGGCCGCGTGGTCCCGTTTGGTTGGTTGCACACACACACACACATGACTTGAAACCCAAAAATGTTAAAGATGATTTTCATTTTTTTTAATATACCCAAAAAAAATCAAACCATCCACATTAACGACCCCCGGGTCTTTAGAGGTCTCTATTGCAAGTTTCTGCTCGAACCTAGGAGTCCGAAGGCTTGAATGGGGAGAGCACCCAAACCTCTTTCTACTCCAAGGAACCTTCCACCCCAGTGTTTGAACTGACGACCTTTGGATTGCGAAATACCAAATACTTTGAAAAACGAGTCAATCGACAGATTATTGAATTTTGGTGAATTTCAATCCAGTTTCATTTTAATAACACTTATTTTTCAATCTTGTTATTTTTCAGAAGCTTCAAGAACTTCAAGCACAGGCCGTTCATCAATGAAACATGCATTCAATGTGGTGAAGAATATCGCTAAGAACAACATGGAATCATCAGGTGATTAGATTTGGCTGTTGCATATGAATCATTTCCATTTTTTCACTAACTGCAACTGCTGCACTAAAAATGGCATGAAAATACCAAATTTTGGTATTACTTGTGCAAATACCAGCAACCAAAATGTGCTCTTGATTGTCCAGTAGGTAATGGGATAAAGGTGTAATGGAAATTTCGACGATTGTCCGCGGTATGTACAAAAAAGTAATTAAAATCGGTTTTAAAAGGCCCAGAATATTTTGGAACTCACTTTAATTACTTTCTTGACATTAAATTCAAATTAAATTATCTTGTTTTTTTTTCAGATAAATTTCAATTTTGATTTAAACAAATCCGTAGTAACAGTTCAATAGGGCGAATCTGCATTTGGAAACAAGCAGTCTATCCCCTTCTTACTTTACGTGAACTGTCACTTGAGCAAAAGGGATAAACTGCTTGTTTACAAACGCAGATTCGCCCTTTTGAACTGTTACTACGGAAATAATAATCACTTACAAACTTTGACTTCGCTAAAAATTTGCAAATTTTCAACTACCGAACAGTTCGGTAAACTAAAAATCATCGAATTCGGTAAAAACTTTGATTTTCAAATTCATTGTTGTTCATCGTACAAAACATTACCGATTTTTCAAAAAACCAAGTGTGTAGACTTCAAATCATCAAGTCTGCACTATATCTGCCATAGTGTGATTGTGTCATGAATATTAATGAACTTGAAACCTCTAGATCTTTCAGGAATCCAGGGTGTTATGTTTGTTTAGTTTATTTAGAATGCTCACGTCTGCGTCTTTGGATGTAATTTAAACTAGAAGCAGACTTAAATTTAAGGCATTTTGATAAGGACTTGTGACACACTCGCAATTTGCCCACATACATGCAAGTTGAGCAGACTGTTGTAACTCGATAGTTTATTCAGGCAAAAACATTCCAACTATGTCAAGGCTAAGTATAAAATTGTAGACGATTATCAACTTGAATGGTATTTTTTGTTAATTTAACCGGTTGTTGAAAAACTGTTTGAAAATCTATGAAGGTTATTTAGACATTTTTTTTTATTTTATGCTTCATGTTAAATAAAGTAATTAAATTAGTTTAAATCTTAAACGACAAATGTAACAGATGGCACAGCAGTTCCAAATCCAACCGCTTCGCTTCTATTTATTTACATCAATCTCATCATTATTTTCCCGAAATCATCTTCATCTCCGAGCTCTGATCGCAAAACATCACTCAAATTCGTACATCTCTCCTAATGACGGCTCATTCCGCACACACTTTTCCTGTTTGTTTGATTCTGTCTTTGGTTCTCAGTAGCGGCGGCGTTCTTTTCAAACGATTTTTACTGCGATTTAATGTACCGACCGTGGCAATTCGCTTTTTTCTCACGATCCTTCTACAGACTGCGAATGATTTATTGATGTTTACGCGTCCAATTTATGAACAATAATTTGGTTTTTCTTGGCTGTGTGTGTAGCCGATGCGTGAAAATTCGAGTCTGCATTTCGGGGAAAATTCTTTTCAAGGAAAATCGCAACCCACATGTGGGAGGAGCAGAAGGTGATTCAACCTCGCAGTGACATCTTCATTTGGAGTGGACAATTTAAGTCTGCCTACACGCAGCTCTCTCTCGAAGGGTGGGAAATCTCACTTGCACTTGGTCGTTGAGTAAACTAGGATGGCAATCACTTTTTTTTGAGGAAAGTTCGAGCAGATTGAGGAAGCATGGTTGAGGCATGGTTTTATTTCGGACGTTCGACGTCACCAGTTTTAGAAGAACGTTGACGTCACGGTTGGAAAGTGTCACATCTTGAAATGTGTGCTTGAATTTTCCGGGAAATTCTAACCATGGGATTTGGTCATCGTGTGGTGAGAAAAATGAAATGATTGTTTAAAGCGTGAAAATTGAGTTCAGAAACGGGAGAGGCAGTTTAGCGGAACGATAAGCAATTAAAAATAAGTGTTGGGACAGCGCCAAAGAGGACATTTTCTTCTGGCTGCTGATGACACACTGCTCACTCATGTAAAGTTCCAGTGTAATCTGATTGTCCGTTCTGGAGCCAAAAAGGCGGAAAGAAAATGTGTAGATAATTTAAAATTAAAGCTGCTCGTCGCTTAACAGTTCCTCCAGATGGGGGATAGTAAGAGGAAAGGAAACCATTTTAAACAACACAAAAAAATACCCTAAAATATCAAATATTGAAAAAAAGGTCAAGCCTAATTTAAAATAAAATAAGTTAAAATTACCGTAAACCAGGATGACAACGATAGCCAGGGTGAGATTGATAGGTTAAAGATATATTAACAAAATGAAAAATACGAATACGAGCTTGGTAAAGATCGAACACTTCTCAAGATTGAACACTTACTCAAGAAATGATTTTCAACTTATTTCTAGAAGTTTTAAAAATTAGTTATCAATAATTATGGAAACATTGATAAATAGGATTATTTCAACACCAAGTAACATGTTTTTCTTAATGAAAATGATTTCAATTCGGAAAATGTTATAAAATTTATATGTATAATGTTATATAATGGAAAATTTCAAATCAACAAATTTCAAACATTTCATCCGATTTATACGCATTGAGCAGACTAAGTTTCTTAGTAAATTTGTAATATTTTTAAATCTTGCAATAAAGTTGGTTTTGGTGGCATCAAACATTGATATTTTTATAAAAAAAAATCAATATTTAATTAATATTGATCAAACTTGTTATTTTTACTAAACTACAAATTCATGTACATTTTATTCAAAGTTTATAAACTTAGTTAAACAATAATATAAATCCTTTTTTAAGAATGAAACATTAAAAAAAACCTTACTAAGGGCCAATTTGAAGTAATCAAATCAATTTGATAATCAAATGTCACGGTTTTTAAACTTAGCATGAAAATGGCTATTGATTGACCAAATTGCCTGAAATTTGGCGTGAAGACTCTGAAGACATATCCCGTGTGCTGTGAGCCCGATTTTGAAATTTTGTTTTTTTTTATAAAAAAAAATTAAAAACTGAGGATTGTCAAAAAACTGGAGGATGCCAACTCACACAGCATTTGCCCCGACCCCTCTTCGATTTGCGTGAAACTTTGTCCTAAAAGGTTACTTTTGAGGTCCGTTTTTTGATTTTCTCGTGACGGTACGGCCCCTTTCATTTTTGAACATGCTAAAAAAGAGGTGTTTTTCAATAATTTGCAGCCTGAAATGGCGATAAGATAGAAATTTTATAGAAAAATAGACGCCCGATTTGATGGCTTACTCAAAATTCAGAAAAAAACCTATTTTTCATCAAAAAACACTAAACAAGTTTTTAAACCTCTGTCATTTTCCGTTACACAACTGTACAAATTTGTGGAACATATCATTTTAAGGGAAATTTAATGTACTTTTCAAATCTGCCTTTTCCCAGAAGAGTCATTTTTTCATCTAGAACAACTTTTTTCTAACTGTGCAGGCTTATTTTTTAGAGTGTAATACGTTTTACAAAATTGTTGGGCAGACAATTACAAAAATATTGATGAATAATCATAAGGGGTTTGCAGATAACCATCGCGATTTCACGAAATTGGCCATGGCCGAAAATGATCTTCATAAAAAATTTGAGCCGTTTTTTGAAACGGTTTTCTTCAAATAGCTATGTCAATGCAACGATGAAACCAAATGTTTTGAAATTTATTGTATTATCATTGTTAGCACCATTCAAATTGTGTTATTTCGTTATTTTTACAAACATTTTTCATCAACGAACACTGACAGGTCTTTTTTGCATGTGTGACGTTACACCTGCAAGTGTATTAGTCAAAAGAATTTCTTTTGATGAAAATTCTTCCATCGCTGGTGCCATCCCAACCATTGACATTTTCGCCGATTTACATGTATCAAAATTGATCTGGAAAACAGATTTTTTTTTTGAGGTTTTTTATAATACAAAAATAACGATTCCACAGAACAGTCAAGAGATATTAATCGGTTGTGATATCTTTAAAATAAAAATCAGCAATTTTTCTGTAATAGTCTTTATTAGCAGTATATTTTATCTCGAAGATAGGAGCTCTACACTTACACTGACGATGTGTTTTCACCTGTTTTTTCACTTTTCACATTTCCGTTCGCGATGTTTCACCGTAACATTTTTTTTCATTCCTTCCAAAGGGGGGTCACAATTGCATTAAACTCCGTTTTCGAAGTTTGTCAACATGTTTTTTTTTTTCACAAGGATAAATATATTTTCTTTTTTTTTTTACTTTGATTATAGTGGAAATTTTACGTGTTTTGCGTCTCTCAGATGAAGGTGTGGTTTGTAAAATGATCTCGAATAAAATGCTACAACACTCAGTAAATATTTTTTGTTTCAGCAGTGTGTTTGTGTGAAAGTTTGATGTCTGTAACACGATTAGTATTTCTTTTTTTTTCGATTTTGATTTTCTGACTCGATACTAGTCTAAACACATTGACTTTGATAACTGTTTCGAATAGCTAATGAAATATGTTCGCTTCCTATTGGTGTAACCATTCATAAATATGTAAAGATTTGATTTCCAATCAACGAGCTATGTGAAAAGCATTTGAGTTGCTAAAATCTAGATTTCATTAGTAAATGTGTCTGTGTGTAGCAATAGTCAAACTCAACCGGTTATTTACAATGCAATTTCTCTGCAAGAATCACTTCCTTTTTTCGTTTGCTATATATAAAAAAATAATCCTACAATATTTACGTGTGTATCAAATAATATTTCGTATTTTATCAAAATATTCAATAAGATTATACGGAAAGTTTACTCTACAAAATCCTTCTTGCTATTACGACTCGATCCGACGACGCGGTAGGTAAATTAGTAGATATAATATAAGCGATTATTTGGAAAATATACAAGAGAGAGAGAGAGAAATAGACGTTGCTTTTTTCCGATTCTCACAAAATAATACAATTTCTAAAATATCACGCCAACACAGTTTCGCTCGCGTGTGTGTATACATTTCTTACGTGTGTGAGTGTGTTTTTTCGTGTAAATTTAATATCTTATCACATTTGTTTTAGTATTTGAAATGAACATTACTTTTGATTATCGCGTGTTTAATTATTGTGTGTGTGTTTTGCCTCAACAAGTAAGTCTCTAAAGGTATAAACAATGACAATAATAATAGGAAGAAACAATCGATTTTAATCAATCGCGATCGCGTGTCTTTTCTTCTATTGCTAAGGCTTGATTGCGTCACATTTAGTGTGTTGACAAACTCGTAGCGATTCAAGTGTGTGTGTCAGCTATAAAATCAAGCTTTTCCTTTTTTTATAAATATGCAATAAAATCAACACATTCAGCCTAGGACAACACTTAGAAGAGAGAAAGGGGTGCTCTAACAATTCCTTTTTGCTAACTACGGTTTCTTTTTCGATTAAAGTTTTGCAGGGACAAATGACAACTATTTATTACTCGCGCAACGCGAGTGCACCTTTAGATTTCTTCTTGGTCAAAAAGTAACAAATAGTGGTCATTCCTGGTCTCATTTCTTATGGAATCTGAAAGTTTCGAACTGACTTTTTGCTTGCTTTCTTAAAATTTGGAAGGTTCAGTAAGTATCGATGGATAATATATTTTCAAGCAAAAATAACCTGAATTAGTTCCAAAAAATACCTTTATTAGTTCCGATTAGTGGACTTTTCCAAAAATTTAAGAGTTAACTTAAAAGAAAATTTGTAATAATTCATTGCTGCTGGTCAAAATTCACAATAAACAGTGCAAAAGAAAAACACTCGATTGCAGATAAAGCGCAATCACTTGTCTATAAAGCATGTAAAGTTTTATGACAAAAAAATCAATCGATAAAAATAAAATTGGATTGTTTGAACATTGAAATTTTGAAATTATATTAAAAAAAGAAACATTATCAAATTTGATCAAATTTAGATTTTAACCAAAAAAGAAATCAAAATGTTGGAGATTTATGAATAAAATTCTTCAGTTGTATAATTTTTAAGTAATTTTTCAAAAGAGCGACTGAAAACTTATTCCCTCAATAATAAAATAAAACTTCGAGATTTTGTTTGTAGTAAAGTAAACAAGATTTTTTTGTGTAAACCTCTCGAAATTCGATATAAAAAATGTCAAGGGCTAGTTTTATTTTGGTTTTAACACCCACTTCTTTTTTTTTTCAATTTTGTTTTCTGGGCAATAAAAATATATTTTCAACTATTGACAACATAAATAACAGGACATTTGGTTGTACTTTTGCTGAGATAAAGCTATTTGAAATAAAAAAAACGAGGTCAATTTTAAAAAGTTTATTTTCAAAAAAAATTAAAATTTGTTCTGTTTTTTCATATTAATCATTAGTTTGTGTTTTTTTTTGCTCTTTCATGGTTTAAAATTTTTAAGCAATTTTTTGAAATAATAGGTTTTTGAGGTTTGATTTTTATGTTATTTTTTTATCACATTAAAAATAGGTCGAACTTTTAAAAGTATAAAAATATGTTTTTTCCAAATGACCCGAAGAAAATTTCACATAAAATACAGGAAATGTTAGCAAAAAACATTGCCAAAGTTGACCTCAGAAAAAAATCATATTTATTTAACACTGGCATCTATATATATATATGAATAATTTCGATGGTTTTGTTCGAACGCGAATCAGTTTAACACGGAGCGTCGGATCGAGGTGCTCTTTGTTGCGTTGGGTTCGTATAAGCCCAAGGAAGGTTTATACGATAACTAATTGACACCGATTCCGGAGCATCGCCAAATTGTATGAGGAAAGTTACGTAAAATCAAATTTTGATCACAGGAGGCTGAATAAGCAAAAAAGCAAAAAAGCAAAAAAACGTCAACAAACGAAAAAAAGGCAGAACGAAGTGTGTCGGGTAAGGCTTGTAGTCACATAAAAAAGTTAAACTTCCAAACCTCAAATTTTCTAAAATTCTAGGAGTTCTTCTTTTCAATTCAATGATCAAAAGTTTGTTGAAAAATGGATTTTAAAGGGGAGAGTTTGTGTAAAAAAAACAAAAAAAAATCTTTTATTTTCCAATTGCAAATTTCTTTGTTTGTTGTATGTTAAAGAAGTAAATCTGCTACGTGTAAAAATCAAGGGTCTTTGAAAAATAAAACATAAATCGATTGTTAGATGAGCAATAAAAAAGTGTACTACCGAATTAAATTAAAATAATGCTAGTTTTCTGTCACCAGCACTCGAAAAAATGTTAAAAATTAACTGAAAATTTAAATTTTACTGAATTCGGTTAAAAAATCTAGATGAGAACATTTTCCGATAAGAATTTACATATTTTTTAAACAAACACATCTGGAGTTTTTTTTTTTTTTTTTGAAAAGGTCCAATAAACCAAATTTCCAGTTTTTGCTTTTTGGGTGTTTTTGAAACCGCCTTGAGTCAGGGGTATTAAAAAACACCCAAAAAGCAAAAACTGAAAATTTGGTTTATTGGACCTTTAAAAAAAACTCCAGATATTAACTTAGAATTTTTGAAATTTCAGATTTGTTTGTAATTTGTAGATATTGTAGTTGCTTTGTTCTACTCAGCTGATGCCAGTCAGTCTTATGCCGACAAACACACGAGTCGGACGTGATAAAACTGTCTTTTTAGTGCCCTAGTTTCAACTACAACAATTAAAATATTGAAATGCTGTTTTTTGCCGTTCGAATAAAATTTCACGTTGAACCGTATATTTAAAATTTCTCAACAATATCGATTAAATTCAAATTTCATGAATCTAATTTTTATTTAAACTTTACAAAATATTTCAGTTAAATTAAACCAAAGTTTTCAATAAATATTTAGATGTCCAGTTATAACTAGATTTTTGTGCTAAAAATACACATCAAATATTCAACCGGCTCCGTGGCTTAATGGTTACGGCTTCTGCCTCACAAGCAGAAGGTTCAGGGATCAAATCCCGGTCGATACCTTTGAAATTTGGAATCAGAAATTCGAACATTGAATATGAACAAAAACGAAAATGAATCAGGTTCGAACACACGCCTTTGGATTGGTGGTCTGGGACGCTAAGCAGTCGGCCATCAGAAGGTTTACACTCTAGCAGTGAAATGATCCGTAGTGTTGAAACATGTTATCTTCTCATATTAAATACGCGCTGATCCCTGATTAGCCTGATGGGATTGGAAGTCTAAATATAGATCGAGTTTCCTTCAGATGCTTGCTTCTATGTTTAGGCGGGGCCGAACAATGCCCAGCGACCTCGGAATTGGACCGCAAGGGGAGCTCTGTCATTCTGAAACGGGTCGTTGGAAGCAGCGCGAGGGCTATCACCACCTAATACCCGGGACTGAGATAAGTTGTATCAGCATTCGGCATATACAAAGTCTGATACAAACTATACTTTCCCATAATATCGCTACCGGTTAGCGGGTATTGGATTGGACCACACACACACAAAATACATATGTATGTATGTATGTATGATCCCCATACCCGCAGGCAACTTGGTCCCGAAACACATGTGAGCGCTAGGTGAACAATTCGATCATCTTTTACTCCGTAATCTGTACACCCACGTGCATAAGTTTTTTTGAACGAATTTTAATGCTACAAATACCGGCGCATAAAATAAAATGGTTTCCCTCTTCCCATCCCAAGCGCCGGTAATTTGTAGCGGGTGTAGGGACACTTCGCATAGACGCCCTTGCTCCCATCGCATCACTGAGGGTATGGAGCGACGAGAAATTAATAAGCATGCCCCCCTAGTCGAACAACCACACACACACAAAATACACATCAAATATTCAACAATGAAAATAATGAAATTAATCTTTTGGAAAGTATAAAACAAATAATTTAATTTACATGCTTTAATAAAAAAAAAAATTTAAGGACAAAGCTCAAAAATGTTGTGAAAGCAATAAACAAAATCATTTGTTCGAATGGACTTATGCAGATTCCAAATAAAATTCAACGGAATGACACCAGATTTGGATTTGCGATTTCAGCTTTCAGGGATAGGACTTCGTGCTATCTGTGCCGTTAAGGTACGCGCTTTTGCTATTCCTCTCAATAATTGTTGCTCGGTGGGGGAGATCATTACGTCGAAAGAACACTGAAATTATTGTTGGAGTTTCCTCTACGTACGACTGAGCGCGATCATTTTTTCGTCTAGTTCTAGCTGATAGATGGAACGATTCTTCTCTAAATTTTCTGAGCAAAAGTGTTGCAAACTCTACCGCTTTCTTTTCCCTCTAGAAGGATTTTCGCTACCCGCGCACCGATCTACAGTGCGCTAGATTTCTACCGGATTATTTGGAAGTTGTTGGTTTTGAGCAACCAGATTTTATTGGTTTGGCACTGGGTACCAATCTCCTCACTTGAATCCCTCCTTCGCCCGCTTCTCCCACTCGGCCCTTCGCTGGAGAATCCCCTTAAACTCATTCACCTCCCCCAGCGCTTCAATGGTCGCCCCATTGGTATTGCTCGCGGCCAACCCCCCGTTGATGTTATTGTTGCTCGCGTTCAGATTGAACTGGTTCATGGTGGCGATCGTATGGCGGTTTGAGTTGTTGTTCCCGTTCAGCGGCGCCGACTCGTGCGAACCGTTTTCGATTCCATTCTTAGACGCGGGGTTGTTGTTGTTGGTGCCATTCTGCGTCGTTCCGTTGGTGGCCGGCGATCCCGTCGTTGGCGTCGTTGTCGTCGTCGTTCCGGGGATCAGCGATTTGCGCAGCTCTACAAACGAGGTCGTGTTCCGGGTTTGTTGCACGTTCATGGCGTTTCCGAAGCGGTTCGGCACTCCAAAGGGTTTGGAGTTGCTCTTGCGCAGGACTTCGTTGGAGGTGTTGTCGGGGGTGGTTTTGCCGTCGGACGGTTCCTTGGCGTTTGTTTTTGCGTTCAGCGAAACTTCGGGCTTGACAATCTTGTCGAGCTTTTCCTCGCTGGAATGGTTCTCCTTGTCGCTGTCGACGTTGCAGAGGGTCTTGGGCTCGCCGGTTCGGTAGTCCTCGTCCGATCGCAGCTTCAGGGACCTGAAATATAAAAAGACAGGATTTTTTCCGTTATGACCTTATCTCTTTTGAACGTTAAGTTTTGGACCTAAAGTCTTTTGATCTAGAATATTTCAACTTGACTTTTTCACTTGAGTCTTTAGACCTTAGGTTTTGGACTTAGGTCCTTTGACCTTAGGTCTTTCAACCCTTAGTTTCTTGACCTGAAAATCTTTTGACATGGAAGTCTTTTGACCTGAAAGTTTTTTGACTTATTTTTTTACCTGTTAGCCTAAATTCTTTTGACCTGAAAGTCTTTTGACCTGAAAATGTTTTGCCCAAAAATCTTTCGACCTGAAAATCTTTGGACCTGAAGGATTTTGACTTAAAGTCTTTCGACCTAAAGTATGTTGACCTAAAGTTGACTTCAAGTGTTATGACCAACATTCTTTTAACCCTGTACTGCCCAAATTTTTTTTTCGAAAATATTTATTTTTCCCGTGTTCAGGAGGTCATTTTGAGCAACTATTGTTCTACGAAAAACTTTACTTCTCATGTTTTATGTTTTTCTTGTTTTATTTTTAGTATTTTAATTTGCATTTATCTTGTTTAATTTATGTTTGTTTTTGGTAATGTTTGGTCCATTCTACCACCTAATATAATTACATTTTGCCTATCTAATTTTTTCACGTTTTTACAGTCACTTTTTCAATTTTTTGCATGTTTTTCACATTTTCTGCTATAGAATGGCCCCATCATCATTTAAATTGCAAAAAAATGCGTAGAGGCATTGTCTGGGACACTACAAAAATTACTGCATACTTCTTTTTACTGAGAATATAGGAAATGTTAGTAAAAAACACGGCCAAAGTTGACCCCAAAAAAATGACATTTTTAAAAACATTGGCAAAGTCACATAAAACAAGTTAAATTTCCAACCATGAAATTTTCTAAAATTTTAAGAGTTCTTCTTTCCAATGCTTTTTAAAAATCCAAAATCGGTTGGAAAACTGATTTTTGGCCATTTTTTAGATCGAAGCCCGTCTAAAGGCGGGGTTAGGTTGTAGAGGGTTAACCTGAATGTTTTTTAACCTGAAATTTTGTCGTCCAAAAATCTATTGACCTTAAGACTTTTGCCCTTAGGTCTTTTGCCCTTAGGTCTTTTGACCTGAAAGACTTTTGACCTAAAAGTTTTTTTTGACCTAAATGTCTTTTGACCTAAATGTCTTTTGACCTGAAAGTCTTTTGACCTGAAAGTCTTTTGACCAGAAAATCTAATGACCTAAAAGTTTTTTGACATATAACTGTTTTGACCTTCAAGTCTTTTGACCTAAATTCTTTTGACCTGAAAGTCTTTTGACCTAATAGTTTTATTTAACCTAAATGTCGTTTGACCTGAAAATGTTTTGCCCAAAAATCTTCAGACCTGAATTGTTTTGACCTAAAGGGTTTTGACCTACAGTCTTTCGACCTAAAGTATTTTAACCTAAAGTATTTTGACCTAAAGTATTTTGACCTAAAGTATTATGACCTAAAGTATTTTGACTTCAAGTGTTAGGACCAAAATTCTTTCAACCTGATTATTTTTTAACCTGTTTTTTTTTTCATCCAAGAATCTTTTGACCTTAAGACCAAATTCATTTGGAACCCCGGTTGTACAGGACTTCAAGTTCAACTCGGGGCTTCAAATTACTGTGTCGTTAAAGACTTTTGCCCTGAAAGTCTTTTGACCTGAAAGTCTTTTAACCTGAAAGTCTTTTGACCTGAAAGTCTTTTGACCTGATAGTCTTTTGACATGAAAGTCTTTTAACCTAAAGTTTTTTGACCTAAAGTCTTTTAACCTAAAGTGTTTGGACCTAAATTCTTTTAACCTAAAGTCTTTTGACCTGAAAGTCTTTTGACCTGAAAGTCTTTTGACATGAAAGTCTTTTGACCTAAACTTGATTGACCTGATAGTCTTCTGACCTGAGCATGTTTTGACCTACAAGTTTTTTGACCTAAATTCTTTTGAACTGAAAGTCTTTTGACCTGGAAGTCTTTTGACGTGAAAGTCTTTTGACCTAAAGTCATTTGAATTGAAAGTCATTTGATCTGAACATGCTGAAAACCCAGCCGACGCTGTCGGCATTTAAAAGTGCTTTTAAGAGATCGTTTGACGATTAGTTTTCTTTACTTGTACTTGTTACCCTTTATTTGGATCCTTAGTAACTTTTCCAAATTTCCTAAAGTGTCTTCCTTGACCTGATTAACAGTGTAAACTAACAAGTTGTCGTATCCAATAAACCAACAAATTACAAATTACAAATTTAGCAAATACAAATCTTTGACTTTAATGTCTTATGACCTACAGTATTTTGACCTGAAGTCTTTTGACCTAAAATTTATTGATCATTAGTCTCTTGACCTAAAGTGTTCTGACCTTAGGTCATTTAACCTTAAGTTTTTACCTTATGATGTTAAAAGTTCAACCTACCTCCTCGCAAACACCTTCATCAGCTCCGGCGTATCCTTGTCCTTGTCCTTGAAGTTATCCACGATCGACTTCTTCCGCAGCACCACCAACTCGTCCCCGCTGCTCGATCCGCTGTTGTAATTACTGCTTCCGCTGCTGTTCCTCTTCTCCAGCACCTCCTCCGACCCTGACTTCTTCCGCTCAAACTTGATATCCTCCGACGAAGAGGAAATCCTCCGCTCGTACTTGATCTTCTCCTCCGTCACCGACGTCCGGCGCTGCAGAATCACCTTCCGATCGTCCGTGCCGCCAATCTCATGGTTGAGGTGCATCGAGTTGCGCTTTGAGCCAAGCTCACCAGCCCGCTTGAATGCCGGTGGACTTCGCGGCGGCGCATCGACAAAGCTGTTACGCGCGGCGACGATCACGGCGGATGGAGGGAGCGGGGGTTTGCTTTCGCTGATTTCGATGTTTTCGTTGCTGAAGCGGCGGGTTTTGAGGAGGGTGTCGTCTGCGGCCGGGGTTGGCGAGGGCGTGCTGGCGATGCTGCTTTGGGGGGTGGTGAGGATCACGTTGGACTTGGGTCGGCTCGGGGTGTCCACCCGGTTGAGCTGGATCTTCATGAACTCGGGGACGGTGGAGGATGGGGTTTCGGGTTGGTCCAGCCGATCATTGCTTCCGGCGTCCTTGATTATGCTGACGAACTGGGAGGAGACGAGCTTGTCGATGGTTTCCTCGATCTGGGAGATGTTTTGGTTGGATTTGTGGAGGATGCTCGGTTCGGGGGCGGGGATCGTGTTGGTCGTGAGGACGATCGACTTTGGCTGGTGATCGACGTGTTCCTGCTCGCGCGGGTTCAGCAGATTGTTGTCGTTGATTTCGAACTTTTGGAGGGAGGAGCTGGAGGAGACCATGCGACCTTCTTCGAGGGGTTCGTCCACGTTGGTGATGTAGTCTTTGAAGATCTTCGGGTTGCCCGTGTTGATGTTCTCGGTCATGCTGAAGAATTTGTGCTCCGTTTCGAGGAAGTTGTTGCTAAAGTTCCCGATCGAGAGAGAGTTTGTCAGGTTGGGCAGACTAGGCAAGTTGTTGGCGTTGGTCAGGTTGTTCGAAACGGTATCGCTGCTGTACACGCGGAAGCTCTTGCTCTTCTCGACAGCCTTCCTCTTCGTGGGACTGTCTTTCGGTGACTCGCTCTGGTTCACGGAAATCTTTGCGATTCGCTGCTGGTACGGACTCAATCCGTACACCTTCGAACTCTTTACCTTGTCCACGTTCTGCTGGTACTTCCGCACGCCCTCTTCCTCATCATCATCGTCATCGTAGCTCAACTCCGACAACTTCCGACTCTTGGACACCAAATACTCCTCACTCTTGTGCTGAACAATTTTCGACTCCCCAACTCCACTAATCACAATCGATCCGTTCGACGAAGTCGAGTGTCTGTTGACCTCCACGTTCGACGAGTACCGTTGGCTCTCCCTCGGCGGTGGCACCACACCTTCCGTCTCCGGATTGAAGATATCCTTCGGAAACACTCGCTGCCGCGACGCCGGTCCAGCCTTAATCTTCTTGTACCCGCTCATGTCCAGCACGTCGGCCTCACTCACCGGCAGCGATAGCTTCACCCCCAGCTCCGGAGTCACCCCACCACCTCCAGACGTAATGTAAACCGTACTGGTGTTGTCTTCCTTGCGTGGCGAAGCGACCTGCTGCTCCTCCTTCTCGTGCTTCTTCTTCTTAAAGCTGTAGTTCAAGATCCGCTTGAAGAATCCGTCATCCTCCTTGCCCTTGCCACCGTTCCGTTCAACTTCCTCCACAACAACCTCACCGTCACCCTGCAATCCCCCATTGAAATCGTAACTCTTGGAAATGTTCCTATTGACGTAGATCGCCGAGTTCGCTCCGCTCGTCAGCGACATCGAGGCGGACATCTTGGAGCTCATCAGCGTCGATTCGCGCTGCGGCGAAGACTTGTTGATGACGGTCGTGCTGCTGCTGCTAGTCAGGATCGATGACGTCGCGGTGGTGGTCATGCCCGGATTTATGCCGAATGGAAGCGAGTGGCACTTTTCCTCCGCTTCGCGAGACAAATCCAGCGTGGGAATGTCCAGCGTGGAGAGCTTCAGGGACTCCTCGTTGACCTCCGGGGTGGCGGGAAGGACGGAGGACTGAAAAATGAGTTTGTTAGCAAAGCATAAAGAATATCTCAACGATCTTACCTCTCGTGGCCGTGCACGTGCCCGCGTGGGTCCCTTCTTCTTTGGTCTAACGGCTAGCTTGTGTTTGGCAGCGGAATGGCTCAGTTTGGCGGCCGGGGAGTCGGAACCTAAAACAAAACACAAATCAGTATTCAACAAACTCAAAACCCCATCAACCCTCACCATTATCATCGGTCGTATCGTGTATCGACCGGCTGTACATACTGGAACCCGCGGACGAGTCCAGGTGCAGCAGATTGTGGCCGCTGGCGTTCGAGCCGGACCGTTCCTCCAGGTCCAGATCGCTCGAGCAGCTGGTCATGCTGAGGATGCTGAGCGAACCCTCGCTCTTGTTGATGCCACCGCGGTCCTTGCGCTGCGGTGTGATGGGACTTTGCGGCAGTCCGAGATCCTCGTCGGAGGCTTCACCACCGGAGGCGCGGTCCTTTCGGCGCTTTCGCAGCACGTCGGCCAGTTCGTTCTGGGGGGAAAAAAATATAAAAAAGTTGATGGATGTTGAGCATAATCCCGAATTGCCAGAATTAGAAAATGAAGATGAATATTTTCTAAGATGTTCTACTTATAAGCGTATAATTTTTTCAACTGAAAATTTTAATTTTTGAAGTTTTTTTAAGAAACGAAATGTCAGCAATTCCATTTGTAAAGAGCATAAACCGAAAAAAAAATTCTCCGATCGGTCTCAAAATTTATATGGGGATTCCTTTCATTTTTGTATGGTTATTAGGGTACCCTACACCGTGCTAGGGTGGTCCCGAAAATTGCCAATTTCGTCATTTTTAGAAAAAAAACACATTTATCAAAAAAAAAAAATATATATAACTCCACGCCGTTTCAACCGATTTTTGCTGTCTTGGACCAAAATGCAAGTTAAATAATGGCATTTGAAAGAAAAATAAATAGAAGACCAAAAAAATTAGCCTGGCATTTGAAAAGGTCAAGTGTGTCTTTAAAATGATGTTTGACGATGTCTGGACCATAGAGGCTATGTCGAAAAAAACATTTGATCGGATTCCTTGGACGATGTTTCATAACATGGAAGGTGTTTATATACAGGTTTTCGAGATATGATTTTTTGAAAATAAAAACTGGGTTTTTTTTTCGCGCCTCACGCAAAAACAAGAAAATGACGAAACGGGGGAAAATCAAAGATTTTCACTAAAACTGAGATAACTTCAAAATTTCAGGCATGACCTATACATGCTTGGGTATCAACATTTTCGTAATTGAAAAACGCAATTTCGTAATTGAAGGCGTTACCCGTTTGTAAACGTGTTTAGAATTATTTTTAGCATGTTTGGATGTATTTAAAAATCTTTAGAATTTTTTATATTTTCGATGTATACACTTAAATTTTGAATGAAGTTCATTATTGATCATCGTAAACCAAAATTCGGTAAAATTTTGTTCATTTTGACAGATGGTTTACCGATCTAAATTTTACCGATTTTCCACTGTCGAATTCGGTTAAAAAAAATCTAAATGTGTACAGTATTACAAAAAGTATTTATTCGATAAAATTTTTAATTTCGTCAAATATAACATTTTATAAAAACTAATGATTGGAAAACTTACTTCATTCATATGTTAAAAATATGGCTTGATATTTCAATTTTTATATTTGTGTTTTTAGCTGTCTTAGATGCAAAAGAAAGATGATTAGTTTGGCTATTTGAGAAAAATAGTAAAAAGTTTCAAAAATCTAGCATAACATTTGAAAATGTCGTATGAAAACTTAAAATGGCGTTTTGACCGTGGCTGGACCAAAGAGCCTATATCTGAAAATATTTTTATCGGATTCCTCGGAAAATTTCACAAAACATATAAAAAAAAATGGCGATGTCGAACCGTACGTTTCCGAGATATGATTTTTTGAAAATAAAAATAAAGTTTCGTAGTTTAATAACGAAAATTATGGTACCCTAACATGTATATAATTCTTGCTAAAATTTTTAAGTTTTCGTAGTTTTAGTGAAAAAAGTTGATTTTTGAAGATTTCGTCATTTTCTTGTTTTTGCGCGTGGCGCGTTGAAAAACTCAGTTTTTAGTTTCAAAAAATCATATCTCGGAAACGTACGGTTCGACATCGCCAATTTTTTGATATGTTATGTGAAATTTCCCGAGGAATCCGATAAAAATATTTTCAGACATAGGCTCTCTACGGTCAAAACGCCATTTTATGTTTTTATACGACTTTTTCAAATGTTAAGCTAGATTTTTGAAACTTCTTTCTATTTTTCTCAAATAGCCAAACTTATCATCCTTCTTTTGCGTCTAAGACTGCTGAAATCGGATAAAATGACGCGGAGATATAATTTAAAAAAAAAAAAGTGGTTTTTGCGAAAAATGACGAAAATTGCCATTTTTCGAACCATTCTAGCACGATGTAGGTCACCCTAATGGCCAAACAAAAAAATACGGGTCTAATTATTTTAGGCAAGGAACCCCCAGAAAAAAATTGAGCCCGATCGGAGAGTTTTTTTTCGGTTTAGGCTCTTTTCAAATGAAATTGCAGATTGCTATATAGTCCAGACTCGATTATCCGAAGTTTTGACTATCCGAAATTCGATTATACGAAGGTTTGTATGGGACTTCGAATAATCAAATAACGAACAAAACAATTTCTTTTCGTATTTTTTATTTTCTTACTTTTAATATCAAATTCGAGTGACCGCATTTTAGTCAAATTCGAATGGTTGAATGCATATTAAATAAGAAAATGTATTTTTTCAATATTTCATCACCTTAGAGTAGTTTAGAGGGCATATTTAAGCTCAACAATAAATACTAAGACATCATTTTCTTGTAGTTCGATTATCCGAAGTGAATGGCCTTCGGATAATCGAGTCTGGACTGTACTTGTTTGGTTGTGATGAATTAATTAATTTTAATTGATTTGCACCTGTCAATGAACAGAAGTATAACACACCTCTCTAAGGTAAAACGGTAAGGCCTGGCACGATATGAGTTTTTAAGAAAAATGCGTAAATAACAAGTTTTTGGGGACTTAAGCTCATAAAAAAACTTCCTGTCAACCAAAATTTATTTCTGGAGCAATTCTCTGAGATTTCGGTCATTCGATTTTTTTTTGTATTTTTTAATCAAGCTGAAACTTTTTTGGTGCCTTCGGTATGCCCAAAGAAGCCATTTTGCATCATTAGTTTGTCCATATAATTTTCCATACAAATTTGGCAGCTGGCCATACAAAAATGATATGTGAAAATTCAAAAATCTGTATCTTTTGAAGGAATTTTTTGATCGATTTGGTGTCTTGGGCAAAGTTGTAGGTATGGATATGGACTACACTGAAAAAAAGTGATACACGGTAAAAAAAATTTTGGTGATTTTTTATTTAACTTTTTGTCACTAAAACTTAATTTGCAAAAAAACACTATTTTTATTTTTTTTATTTTTTGATATGTTTTAGAGGACATAAAATGCCAACTTTTCAGAAATTTCCAGGTTGTGCAAAAAATCTTTGAGTGAGTTATGAATTTTTGAATCAATACTGATTTTTTCAAAAAATCGAAATAATGGTCGCAAAAATTTTTCAACTTCATTTTTCGATGTAAAATTAAATTTGCAATCAAAAAGTACTTTAGTGAATTTTTGATGAAGTGCACCGTTTTCAAGTTAAATCCATTTTTAGGTGACTTTTTTTAAAATAATCGCAGTTTTTCTTTTTTTTAAATTAGTGCACATGTTTGCCCAGTTTTGAAAAAAATATTTTTGAAAAGCTGAGAAAATTCTCTATATTTTGCTTCTTCGGACTTTGTTGATACGACCTTTAGTTGCTGAGATATTGCAATGCAAAGGTTTAAAAACAGGAAAATTGATGTTTTCTAAGTCTCACCCAAGCAGCCCACCATTTTTCAATGTCGATATCTCAGCAACTAATGGTCTAATTTTCAATGTTGAAATATGAAACATTTGTGAAATTTTCCTATCTTTTCGAAAACAATATTAAAAAAAAATCAAATCAAGACTAACATTTTAAAAGGGCATAATATTGAATGTTTGGCCGTTTTGAAATGTTAGTCTTGATTTGAAAATTTTGAAAATATTTTTTTCGAAAACATCGGAAAATTTCACGAATGTTTCATATTTTAATATTGAAAATCGGACCATTAGTTGCTGAGATATCGACATTAGAAAATGATGTGTTGTTTGGGTGGGACTTAGAAAACATCAATTTTCCTGTTTTTAAACCTTTGCATGGCAATATCTCAGCAACTAAGGGTCGTATCAACAAAGTCCGAAAAGCAAAATATAGAGAATTTTCTCAGCTTTTCAAAAATATTTTTTTCAATAGTGGGCAAACAAGGACACTATTTTAAAAAAATGAAAAACTGCGACTATTTTCAAAAAAGTTACCTAAAAATGGTTATAACTTGAAAACGATGCACTTTATCAAAATTTCACTAAAGTACTTTTTGATTGCAAATTTGATTTTACATCGAAAAATGAAGTTGAAAAATTTTTGCGACCAATTTTTCGATTTTTTTAAAAAATCAGTATTGATTCAAAAATTCATAACTCGCTCAAAGATTTTTTGCACAACCTGGAAATTTCTGAAAAGTTGGCATTTTTAGTGACAAAAAATTAAATAAAAAATCACCAAATTTTTTTTTACCGTTTATCATTTTTTTTCAGTGTAGTCCATATCCATACCTACAACTTTGCCGAAGACACCAAATCGATCAAAAAATTCCTTCAAAAGATATTGATCCTTGCACTGTAACTTGGATTTGGCCCGCACTTTTCTCTCGCACTTTTGACAACAACATTTCCAAAAACTAGGCAACCATCAGTTGTTTATTTACATTTCCAGTCGCAGTTTCCACCAAACTGGACATTCGCACTTTAAAATTGCGATTGACAGGTGAGCAACATCGGCTCGCTTTGATCATTTTCAGAGCAAATTAAAATTTCCCAAGCCAGTTTGACAAGTCGCAATAGTGCGATCGATAGCAATAATTTAGTGCGAAGTCCAAGTACGTCCCGCAGGAAGAAGTCAAGGAAATACTGGCGCCGACGCCGGTGCAACCCCGAAGGAGCAACAAGGTGAACGGATGCTATACAGCGAGTCGGAGCTGTGGGCCATTTACCGAGAATACAGAGTTCGCTTGAGGCAGTGCAAGACACCCGAGGAACAGATTGACGTGATCGCACACTTGCTGACACATGGCACGAGAAAATGATCATCTGATTCAGTTACGTTTTTTTTTTTATTATTTATTATTTGTTGTACTTTTGATCCTCGGTCCTAACCTGGTCGTAGCACCTAAAAGGACCTAATAAAAATAAGTTGTGAAGAAAAAAAAAAAAAAGAAGTCCAAGTTAGTGAGAATTGCGCAATACACATTTTTGAATTTTCATACATCATTTTTGTATGGACAGCTGCCAAATTTGTATGGAAAATTTTATGGACAAACTAATGATGCAAAATGGCTGCTTTGGGCATTCCGAAGGCACCAAAAAAGTTTCAGTCGGATTGAAAAATACAAAAAAAATCGAATGACCGAAATCTGAGAGAATTGCTCATATGTGAAAATTCAAAAATCTGTATCTTTTGAAGGAATTTTTTGATCGATTTGGTGTCTTCGGCAAAGTTGTAGGTATGGATATAGACTACACTGAAAAAAAATGATACACGGTAAAAAAAAATTTGGTGATTTTTAATTTAATTTTTTGTCACTAAAACTTGATTTGCAAAAAAACACTTTTTCTATTTATTTTTTATTTTTTGATATGTTTTAGAGGACATAAAATGCCAACTTTTCAGAAATTTCTAGAATGGGCAAAAAATCTTTGACCGAGTTATGATTTTTTTTTTGGTTGCAAAAATTTCAAACGGGCCAAAAATTAAATATTACGCCCATTTGAAATGTTAATCTTGATTTAAAATTTTTGAAAATATTTTTTTCGAAAAGATCGGAAAATTTTACGAATGTTTCATATTTTAACATTGTAAATGGGACCTATAGTTGCTGAGATATCGACATTAGAAAATGGTGGGTTGTTTGGGGGATACTTAGAAAACATCTATTTTCCTGTTTTTTAACCTTTGCATGACAATTTCTCAGCAACTAAGGGTCGTATAAACAAAGCCCGAAAAAGCAAAATATAGAGAATTTTCTCAGCTTTTCAAAAATATTTTTTTCAAAAGTGGGCAAACATGAGCACTATTTTAAAAAAATGAAAAACTGCGACTATTTTCAAAAAAGTTACCTAAAAATGGTTATAACTTGAAAACGGTGCACTTTATCAAAAATTCACAAAAGTACTTTTTGATTGCAAATTCGATTTTACATCGAAAAATGAAGTTGAAAATTTTTTGCGACCAATATTTCGATTTTTTGAAAAAATCTGTATTGATTCAAAAAATCATAACTCGGTCAAAGATTTTTTGCCCATTCTGGAAATTTCTGAAAAGTTGGCATTTTATGTCCTCTAAAACATATCAAAAAATAAAAAAAATTAAAAATAGTGTTTTTTTTTGCAAATCAAGTTTTAGTGACAAAAAGTTAAATAAAAAATCACCAAATTTTTTTTTACCGTGTATCATTTTTTTCATTGTAGTCCATATCCATACCTACAACTTTGCCGAAGACACCAAATCGATCAAAAAATTCCTTCAAAAGATACAGATTTTTGAATTTTCACATATCATTTTTGTATGGACAGCTGCCAAATTTGTATGGAAAATTATATGGACAAACTAATGATGCAAAATGGCTTCTTTGGGCATACCGGAGGCACCAAAAAAGTTTCAACTTGATTAAAAAATACAAAAATTAAAATTAAAGAAAAAAGACCGATTCCGAAGAGAACTGCTCTCTGGACTCTACTATTTTTCGTTTGCAAGACATATAACTTTTGTTACGGAAAATATGCAAATTTTCGTCACACTAAACCATTCGACCTATTCTCATCACTTTTGCAAATTTCCGCTATTCATACCAAATTTAAACAATTTTTTCAGATATCACAACAATAGAGAGTTACTGCTGCTTTAAAAAAAAAACTTAATCAGACAAGGTGTTTTTCTAAAACAACGACTAAATCAAAAGAAACCTTACAGTTCACAACCCTTTTTTGCAACAGCTTGAACAAATCTGGCCCCACACTAATGGCATTAAAGTGAGTGTGCCCTCGTCTTCTTCTTCTTCAAACAAAGCACCCAGTCCTTCTGGAGGCGCACACACCCCTTTCTTGTGAACTTGACCTATTGCACTGCGCTGCCTGCGGCAACATTCCCAACCCGACCACGGATCAAATGGCACTGCTTTTGCACTGCGACGGGTTACCGAATGGCAAGGCCACCCGACCATGGCACCATAGAGTCATGTGGCGTTTTACCCAACCCGTTCACTTTCTGACCGACTGGGCTGCAGCAGCAGTGCAGGGATTGACCGGTTTGTGGCTGTTTGCATGTTTGCTCTTATTCTCTCACTTTTAGTGATCAATTCTAGGTTAGAAGTTATGCAAATGTTTTATATTTTTATGTACTTTTCAATTATTTTGAAGTTTCTTTTTATATTTTGCTTATTAACTTTTAAGTAGTTTGATATTATTTTTTATTTAGTTTGTCTTTTTAACACTTTCGTTTTTATTAACTATTGTCACCATGAAATTTATGAAATCAGTTTTAAAATAAAAAATCAACTCACCTTAAGAGTAATGGACAGACTGCTTGCGGTACCCGCGGACTCCGAGAACACACTGTCGTGGGACTGCGACAAGCCATCGCGGCTAATGTCACTGTGGGAGAAAAAAAAAAACAGAAAACAAGAAAATCGAATAAGAATTGCTAGCGTAAACATAAGTATAGTAAATAATAACAGAAAAAAAGATTCAAACAGCTCGCTCGCTAATGTGATAACGATCTGTGCTGGCGAGAGAAGCAGTTTTAAAAAAACACAAATCTGAAATTGCCCCGTCACAAAAGAACTGGACTAGATTGAAAAATTGTTTGGAACAAATTCAAAGCGTTGAGCTGAACGGTCGTTTGTGAATGTTGGCCGAGACAACCATAAATCGATTTGAAAGTGTAGACGACGACAGCATTTAAAGTGGCGCGTGCTGTGTTCAAAGATTATTGAGCTTCTCTAGAGTGGGATGCTGGAGATGGATTTGACAGTCAGAAATCCGCGCGCGAGTGCAATATAAAACACTTTAATTGCAGATTATAAAATTGTTGCTGGGACCGTGGTGTAGGGGTAAGCGTGATTGCCTCTCACCCAGTCGGCCTGGGTTCGATCCCAGACGGTCCCGGTGGCATTTTTCGAGACGAGATTTGTCTGATCACGCCTTCCGTCGGAAGGGAAGTAAATGTTGGTCCCGGACTAACCTAAAAAAAAAAAAAAAAGGTTAGGTCGTTAGCTCAGTCCCAGGTGTAGGAGTCGTCTCCCTGGGTCCTGCCTCGGTGGAGTCGCTGGTAGGCAGTTGGACTAACAATCCAAAGGTCGTCAGTTCGAATCCCGGGGTGGATGGAAGCTAAGGTGTAAAAATAGGTTTGCAATTGCCTCAACAATCAAGCCTTCGAACACCTAGTTTCGAGTAGGAATCTCGCAATCGAGAACGCCAAGGCAATGCTGTAGAGCGAATAATTTGATTTGATTTGAAAATTGTTATTGGACGTAAGCTGTGCGGATTGGATCGTAGAGTTATAATGCACTTATATCTCAAACGTGGTCGGGATTTATTGGTTTTTATGAACTGGCTTTCGATGAAATTTTGGAAACGATATGCAAATCGTACCATGAACTTTTGGTACATCCTGTTCATAAAAAAATATGGGTTTCCTCTTCCCTCACCAACATTTAAAAATGTCAAAAAGTAATTTCGAGTTAAATTTTAATGTATTTTAATGTATTTAGTAAATTTATCGTTCAAAACAAAAAAATATTGAAAAATTTTACTTTTCGATACGAGTGTTGAAAAGTTCAACTTTTCAGCACCCATTTCAGTGCTGAAAAGTAGAACTTTTCAGCACTATTATTAAAAGGTATAAATTTTTCATTCGCCGGGACCGTGGTGTAGGGGTAAGCGTGATTGCCTCTCATCCAGTCGGCCTGGGTTCGATCCCACACGGTCCCGGTGGCATTTTTCGAGACGAGATTTGTCTGATCACGCCTTCCGTCGGAAGGGAAGTAAATGTTGGTCCCGGACTAACCTAAAAAAGGTTAGGTCGTTAGCTCAGTCCAGGTGAAGGAGTCGTTTCCCTGGGTCCTGCCTCGGTGGAGTCGCTGGTAGGCAGTTGGACTAACAATCCAAAGGTCGTCAGTTCGAATCCCGGGGTGGATGGAAGCTAAGGTGTAAAAAGAGGTTTGCAATTGCCTCAACAATCAAGCCTTCGAACACCTAGTTTCGAGTAGGAATCTCGCAATCGAGAACGCCAAGGCAATGCTGTAGAGCGAATAATTTGATTTTGATTTATAATTTTTCATTCTGTTATTTTTGGTAGGGGAAAGTAAGCCGTTTCGTTTCTCCAGAAGGACAGGAAAAGTTGTCAGTTTTACAGTGGAATTGCAAAAACTTATTTTATTACATTGAAAATCGTACCATTAGTTCCCTAGATATCAATGCACAGTGGTCTAGATCGCAAAATTAAGTGGAAAATGAATTTTCCGAAAAATTGTGAAGTTTTGGAGCTTTGGTGACTTCAGAAGAGTTGTTGCAAATGAAAATGACTTTTGGTTTGGTTGAAGTTACGGTGGTTTACGATTAGGGTGATTTTGAAATCTCACTCACAGGAATATTTTTGAGAATTTTTTCGTCTTCTAGAAAGTTGTTGGGCTTGCCAATTCAAGCAACTTTGTCGAAGACAACAAAATTTTGTATCTCGTATTCTACGCCTTCTACGACCAAATTTATAGAAAGCATCTGAGCAAACCATCAAAAATCAGTTTTTTGAACGTGGCAATTCAGGGTTAAGTTTTAGAGAAATCCGGGTCAAAAATCGATTTTTGATCATATTTTAGGTTTGCATGTAAAATTATCATTTAAGTTATTGCGCAATTCTCACTAACTTGGACTTCGCACGAAATTATTGCTATCGATCGCACTATTGCGACTTGTCAAACTGGCTTGGGAAATTTTAATTTTCTCAATAAATGATCAAAGCGAGCCGATGTTGCTCACCTGTCAATCGCAATTTTAAAGTGCGAATGCTCAGTTTGGTGGAAACTGCGACTGGAAATATAAATAAACAACTGCTGGTTGCCTAGTTTTTGTAAATTTTGTTGTAAAAAGTGCGAGAGAAAAGTGCGGGCCAAATCCAAGTTACAGTGCAGGGATCAATAAAAATAGTACCAAAAATCGATTTGTTGACAATTTGGCTCAATTCTGAGGGCATATTCAGATTCAGCGTGCAAATTTACATGGAAAATCATATATTTGGTCAATTTTAGAATTTCGTTCGGGTGGTCCCATATGGTTTTCCATTAAAAATAAGACTTTTTCAAATGAAGATATCTCTGCACCACTGTGCAATGATCAAAAAATAAGGACTTATTGTGCAACACTGAGAAAATCTATTTTTTATTGTTCTTATTTATGTTTATTTTGTTATTTTTCAAATTTGATTTTCAGTTCAAAAATATACATTAAAATTGTTTTAAGATGATGTTTTTTATATTTTTTTGAAAAAAAAAACACTATTGATTTAAAAGATTTTAGTTTGGTCAAAGATTTTTTGTCTGTACTATTTTTTTTTAAAGATGGAGTTTTATGTCCCCTTAAACATGTCACGAACTTAAAAAAGTGTTTTTTTTTCAAATTAATTTTTAGTCACAATAAGGCACCCAAAAGGTTTTAGCCAGATTAAAAATATAAATAAAAAAAAGAAAGTTTTTTGTTTTACAAATCCTGATTTTTTGGGTGGTACGATACGCTTTTCGTAACGAATTTGAAGAAACTGTCACTTTTTAAGCGATTATTGTTTTTAATTTATGCAATGTTGTGTATTAAAACTGGCTTTCGTGTTCTTAAAATATGTCAGTTTGAAAATTGTAATGTTTTTGCTGAAAATTAAGTTGAAGAATCAATTAGCTTAAATTTATTTTTCCTGAAACAAAGTTTTTGTTTTTCTGATCTTTTAAAGTGCTTTAAAGTGAATTATTTCATTTCAAACTAATCATCCATTTTTGTTTACAACAAGTTTCGGAGAAAACTTTTTTAATGTCTATGTTAATTCTTCAAAAATTACTAAAAAAACCCGATTTAATATCACCAGAGGTGAAATAGAGCCTTTCTTACAAAATGATGAAACTCCGAGAAATATATTGGTGCAATTATTTTTTCAAAAACATAATGATACCATCCAGTGAGAATTTTACCTAAAGCTTCGAATTTTTTAAGGCTATTACATTATTTGTCGCAAGACATTTAAATTTAATTAAGAAAAACATATTGGATTGACATTATTAGAAAAAAAATAAAGGGTACTCAGTCTATAATGTTAGTCTATGATTAACTTAAAAAAATATGTATCGCTATTGCACTTTGTCGATCAATTATGAGAAGCCAGAAAGAACACTTTCACGCGCAGCGTAAAACGCGCAAGCGTAAAAGCGCTGGCGTTGAAGCTTCGACTTGACGACTTGTCGAGCTTTCGAGCGAGAACGAGCCGGGACTTCGAATTTGATGTTCAGTATATGATTTTGTATAAATCCAAAAAATTAATGGGAAAAAATAGGGTAAAAATAAGACGAAAAACACTAAAATCGCTATATCTCTGGAAATACATTTTGGAAAAGCTTCAAATTTTGGGCCCAAACAGTTTATGGCGCATGTTTTCGAATGGCTTTTTGTTTGAAACTGAATTCTTTAAATTTGATAGTGTTATCTGTAAAATAGTCCAAAAAATACCTCTAAAAATGGCATTGACCACATTTACTGGTCGAAAATTGTGAATCGAAAAATAAAATGTTCGTCTCCGACCCACGGCTACAGATCTGGCTTTTAAAAATTGTGGGTTTTACGAGCGGTTTTCCAGTGATGGAAGTGACATCGGCCATGTATATCAGAAAAAGAGCTCTCAAAAATCAGACTTTGAGTTCCGGGTTTCGGGCCAAAATTCAATCGAAAGAGCGCATCTAAACCTTCAATTTAGTAATAGGATTTTTTCCTGGGACGAATCCTCGCCGTGCACGATTTTTTTTAGATTTCTGAAAAAAGCGTTTTTCCAAAAGCAAACCTTAAACCTTTCTTTTGTAAGAAAGGCAAAACTGTCGAGAATCGGGAAAAAATCTCGTAAATATCCTGAACAGTCAAATTTTCTGAAATGTTTGAAGACTGAAACAAAAAACAACTTAACAATTTTATTTAATAACAAATTCAACTTTCTATTTTATTGTTCAATCTGAATACGTTGCAATATAATAATATTAACTTAACTCGACTTTGACTTTGATGCCAGAAATAAAAAAATATTGTTGATTAACGAACACACCACCACACAATTATCAAATTCTGTAAAAGTATTCCAAATTGAGAAAAGTTTTTTTCCGATTTTCATGAGTTTGAGAAATATTACTATTTTTTTAATACAGAGTACAGTTTTCCAAAAAAAATCCATTTCATGTTTGATTTTTGCGAAAACTGCAATTGTGTACCTATTTCTATAGTACCTTTGATTGTCTAAGAAGTAATTTTCATGGAAAGAAAATTTTCTTTAAAATATGCCTTTAAAACTTAGTAGATTGAACCTCTGGTTGCTGTACCACAGCCGCAAAATATTGCAGATATTCAATATTTAGATCCAATTTTTGTATAGACAACTGTTAAATTTGTATGAAAATAAAAGTTTCCGAACCAATAATGCGAAACGGCTTACTTGTACCAGTACTAGTACCAGTATTTGAATTAATCAGAAAAAAAAACTTCAAAAACTTAATGTAAAAATAACGTTAGCTCAGTGGAAATGTAACAAACCTTTTCCTTTTTTAAAATGCTTAGCGAGTTAATAGAACAAAAACTAATCTTGCAAAGATACAAAAAGCAAAAAAAAAAAACAAATGGCAATTATATTTAACTTTTCAATAATTTACACATCAATAAAAGGTGATAATAAGTTGGTTTGACCAAGCTTGATATATTGCTTATAAAAGAAATAGTTTTACTCAAAAAAAAAAAAAAAAAACAAATTATTCGCTCTACAGCATTGCCTTGGCGTTCTCGATTGCGAGATTCCTACTCGAAACTAGGTGTTCAAAGGCTTGATTGTTGAGGCAATTGCAAACCTCTTTTCACACCTTAGTTTCCATCCACCCCGGGATTCGAACTGACGACCTTTGGGATTGTTAGTCCAACTGCCTACACGCAAAGAAAATCCGGTGAACGTTCAATGCTCAAACAGCTTGTCCCATCCAATGTTCACAATTCTGAGCATCGAATGGTCAGATTAGGAAATTTACACTAACACCATCTCAACAATTTTCAAAGTGTGCGTGTGTTTGAATGCGGAGCTCCGTTGAACAGCGAGCTTCTTCTTTTACATTATTTGAATAGCGAGACTTGTTCGCTAGCGCTTGACAGTTGCAGTTTGTTTTGGTTTTTATTCTCGAGCATTTTTTTTTTGTCGCCTTAAAAATAGTTTTTATCTGTTTTTATCAGCGAAAAACACCAAAATTGAGGAAAAACCGGTCCACAGAAGCCGGCCAAGGTAAGTTTGACCATTTCCCGACTACCCCACGAAGTGGCTGCGTTGTAAACGGATTTGCAAGATAATGCGATCTTTTTTTGTTCCCGTTCCGTTTGCTACAGGACAACTCATCAACGCAAGCATGTCCTAATCCTCCGGCTTGTCCGCCGTTGTTCCTGACGTCCACTGAGAGTTGCGCCGGAAGTCAAACAGCACCGAAACAAGCCCGAGGACTTTCGCAACTTCGTACTTGTGAAAGTTGTCACGGACGCCAGATTTGAGGCAGTTGGGGGCTTTTTTGTTCCGGCTGTCGTTGTCGTGTGTCGTTCGAATATTGCAACAAGCCTAAATGGAAGAAGTGCTGTGGTTGGTGCGGCGGAAATGCATCAGGTGAGCTTTTGTAATTTTATTATTTATTTCTCTAATATCTTTTTCTATTCCTCTGGATTTGTTTTCTTTTCTTTTTGGTACAAGAGGCCAACAACTGTACATCTTTCTGGTGCTGAATGGTGCCACCGAACTCCAGCGGCCGCAGGTGGACAAACAGTAGACTCCATGTACTCGGCGATGTGCTTCTGGAAGTAGCTCACGTGCAGCAAACGGTTTCAGCACATAAAGGTACACTTGACTCTTCTGATCTCCCAAATGTCTCGAACGCATCCGTTGGCCATCACGGCAGGTTCGTCAGATGCGTTCATGTGGTACTTGTAAAGTGCACCCTGCAGCGTGTGATTCTTTGGGAACTGCGGGACACCTTCCGGGAACTCCGTGACGTCGGCAGCGCTGTCCCGCGCCTGTCCCTTGACGCTGTCCAGGATGATGTGATGGTTCGATTATTCTCGAAAATTTCACACCAAGCACTCGCTCCACAAATGTCCATCCACGGAGAACCCGTTGAAGATCAAACCTTTCTGAACATTCACACACCAGTCGTTTAACTGCAGTGAATCAACTCAATTTGACTTTCTTATTTCAATTATGTACTTATCTTATGTTACAGTAACACATCAACAAAAAAATGGCAGTTTTATTCAAAAAGATTTCAAAATACAATTCCAGATCAACCCGACCTCCTGGTAGCTGCAACGTGGACAACTCTTCGAAAATCTCTACGCTGATCGTTGGCAGACTCCGCCCAAACCGTTCCAGTTTACGGACTAAATCGGCTAACGAATGCTGAATAACACTGGCACGAGCTAGGAAAGCACAAAGTCGGCTTTGTGGGCCGGTGAACCGGTGAGCAAAAATCGGTCCACTGTTCCTGTCAGTGCTGGCGCTGAACATCCGGCGGGACGGTGAGAAGAGCATTCCCGAACTGAAGGTTACGACCATGAAGCGCCGTCTCGGACCGAAGCTTGCGACCAACATCCGCAAGGATGTCAAGGAATCTTACCAAGGAGGAAGCCGTTCGTCAGTTTGTGATGAAGTGCCCACACTGCCGGAGAATTATCAACGCTGCTGAGTAGTTCCTCCAAACGGTGACCGAAGCCGCCAAGAAACCCCACGAGGCCAAGACCACCAAGAAGTTCGAAGGAGGCAGCAAGGATTCCGCCGGGGACAAGAAAGAAAGAAGATCGTGAAGAAGGACAGAGCGGTCGGAGCCGAGAATAAGGTGTCCAAGAGGAAGCCAGAGACGGCGATTCTAGCGCGGCCAAGAAGGAGAAGAAACAGAGGAAGTAAAAAGTGGCCTGGCTTGGCGCCTTTATCTTAATGGTGACACAGAGCTAGAAAAACCTACCACACTCTACAGTTACAGAATAGACTTAGATTAATGGAAAACATTACAACTCGATATTTCCTGTTGAAGCAATAAAACAAAATACCACTTGCTTTTGATTCCCATATTCTTAGGAGGAGTCCTAGTAATCAAAACATTTTTTTATTGCTTGAACACTAAATAAAACTTAGTTGAGCGTAATTGCAGTATTCAATGCTAAGCTATGTTTTATTTAAAGTGTTCAAGCAGTAAAAAAATATCTTAATATTTTTCTAACATACTTGGTTTGTGTCCTGGGGGAATAAATCCACCTAGTGGCGAAAAGCGGTACTAGCCCAGTAGCGGCAATGTACGGTGGCGCCGCCCATGGTGAATAGTGAAAACAACCAAAAGCTGCGCGCGACGACACGCACACATTCAAACGAACTGTCAAATCTCGAACAAAGAAAGATGAACATCGGATGGTCAGAGCGCTTTGAGCATCGAATTGTCATGATCGTTTATGACCATTCGATGCTCAAAATTCTGGTACCAATGCTCAAGAAATTCGCATTGGCGGTTTTGCGTGTATCAGTGACTCTACCGAGACAGGACCCAGGGAGACGACTCCTACACCTGGACTGAACTAACGACCTAACCTCGAGCATTTTTGAAATTGGTTTTTCGTAAGTATGTCGAATACCGATGCAAAAAGGACTTTGGAGAAAAGGACTAATCCGAGAATCTATTGAATCTGCTTTATAACAATTTATGCAATTTTTTTTAGATAAGCAGGTCTATTTTTTTGTCTAAGCAGAAAGCAGAAACATCGAGATAGTTCATTTTTTTTTAAACTATCATAATTATGATAACAATGTTAGTCAAATAAAAGCTTCCTTCAATTAATATTTTAGCAATGCAAACCATTTTTATTTAGATGCATAAGAAAATTGAATTGAAAATCAACACTTCATTGCTGAATAAATTTTGAACATTTTTCACTATCCTTCGTAAATATTCACAAAGTCAATATTATACTTCACAAATGTCTAAAATAGACTATCAAATACTTATTCTACCAATTATAAATTCTCTTCAAGCAGCTTCCCAGCAGCACTTCCATCTTCGGCACTCCAAAATAAAGTAACAACACAATTTTACTAATTTGAGCACACTCTAAATGATTTTTCCACCACAACGTCGTTCCAAAACAAAGTCAAAACACACACCCCCTCGGGATCGTCACAACCGCACTTGATCAAAACCTTTTTCGCACTCTGTCAGACACACCTGTCAAGTGACCGGCGGGCTGCAGCGACACCTCCTTCGATCCATTCACCTCAAGCAGCAATCATTTTAAAAAGCTCGTAAATTTTAAATTAGAAAAATTGACTATGGAGCAGGCTTTATTCGACTGTGACTGTGGTTGTGGAATCAATTACAGCTAACATTCCAGGGGAAATCGCAGCTGCCCGTTTCCGTGTTCCAGCGCAGCAGCAGCGGGCAGTTCAGCGTGGACAGATGACCCAGGAAGCACTTGTAGAACCGACGGCAATCCGTTGGATGAGGATAGAGGGTGACGTCCCAGGGCGGGCATTGGGGTTCCCCCGGGAAGGTGGGTTCATCCTGCTGGGGAGGTCGGGTGGACACGGTTGGGGCTGGAGTGGGTGCCGGATTTGGGACTGGGGTTGGCGCCGGGGTAGGTGGCAAGGTTGGGGCTAAAGTTGGTGCCGATGTTGGAGTTGGTGCCGTTGGATTCGGATTTGGGCGGCTGACCAGGTCAAGAACACAAACGGCCCTATCTGGAGTGCGGCACTGTCGGGAATAATAGTCGAAGATTTGTCCCACTGGACAGTAGACCGTGTGGAGCGTTTCGTCGTCACAGAGGTGGAACACGATACACGAGACAGGACTAGCGAAGATCACTGTACCACGGTTGCCAAGGCAATTAAGCTGCTCGTTCACGGTGGGAGCACCGTAGGAGAGGTGTAACACGGCAATTGATAGAAGTACTAAAATAGAATGCGTGTTAAAATTGCTTTAAAAATATTTTATGGTTAGAAAGTACCTGCTAGTGGCCACATTTTGATCAGAAGAGAATTTTGTGTGAAATGTGCTAAACCTGAAGGTCAACTGATGGCCATGGCACGAGGCTTCGTACCGTTTTATACTTCTTGAAGGTAATTTTAGGACATTATCTACTAGTACAAGGTTGCGAACAAGACTCGGTACCTGAAGATAACGAAGCACTGATTGCGAAACTGCCGGAAAGTGGCCATGAACAAAAATTAGTGCAGACGCTGATGTGCGAAAAAGGTTCTAGACTCTAGAATCTAGAGTGTCAAAAGTAACAATTTAAAAGGGTTTAAATTGATTTGTTATTGATGTGAGTAACAATGAAATTTTGATTCAAAGAATCGTGACTCTCTTACTAAAAAATAAGTTGATAATGAATTTGCAAACTCTTTCAAAACGTTACTCTTAAAATGATTCACACAGCTGACTAAGAAATGGTGCGGTGGTTTTTTTAAAATAAGCTTACCTTTTTACTGATAGGCAATTCAGGGTATTTATTTTATTTTTATGTACTCAAATGAACAAAAATATAAAAACTGCAGGTTTTTATTCAGATAGAGGAAGTTTACATCTATTTATGTGAAATTTTAATTCATTCTTTTCAAAAAAGTTTGTTTACAACTTTTATGAATAGAGCAATTCTCTGAGATTTCGGTCATTCGATTTTTTTTGTATTTTTTAATCCGGCTGAAACTTTTTTGGTGCCTTCGGTATGCTCAAAGAAGCCATTTTGCATCATAAGTTTGTCCATATAATTTTCCATACAAATTTGGCAGCTGTCCATACAAAAATGATATATAAAAATTCGAAAATCTATATCATTTGAAGGAGTTTTTTTTAACGATTTGGTGTCTTGGGCAAAGTTGTAGGTATTGATAAGGACTACACTGAAAAAAAAAATACACAAGGTGAATAAATTTTTTATGATTTTTAATTTCACTTTTTGTCAGTAAAACTTGATTTGCAAAAAAAACACTATTTTAAATTATTTTTTCATTTTCCAATATGTTTGAGGGGACAATAAATACCAACTTTTCAGAAATTTCTAGATTGTGGAAAAAATATTTGGCTGAGTTATGAATTTTTGAATCAATACTGATTTTTTTTCAAAAAATCGAAATATTGGTCGCAAAAACTTTTCAACTTCATTTTTCGATGTGAAATCGAATTTGCAATCAAAAAGTATTTTAGTGAAATTTTGATAAAGCGCACCGTTTTCAAATTATAGCCATTTTTAGATAACTTTTTTGAAAATAGTCGCAGTAAATCATTTTTTAAAATTAGTGCACATGTTTGCCAACTTTTGAAAAAAAATATTTTTGATTTTTTTCTAATGTCGATATCTTAGTAACTAATGGTCTGATTCAATGTTGAAATATGATTGGTAAAATATGAAACATTCGTGAAATTTTCCGATCTTTCCGGAAACAACATTTTCGATTTTTATAAATCAAGGCTAACATTTCAGAAGGGCCAAACATTCAATAATACAAAAACAGTGTTTTTTTTTGCAAATCAAGTTTTGAGGATGAGCATGAGCATTGATTTGCAAATCAAGTTTTAGTAACAAAAAGTGAAATTTAAAATCGCCAATTTTTTTACCGTGTATCATTTTTTTCAGTGTAGTCCTTATTAATACAACTTTGCCCAAGACACCAAATCGATCAAAAAATTCCTTCAAAAGCTACAGATTTTTGAATTTTCATGCACCATTTTTGTATGGACAGCTGCCAAATTTGTATGGAAAATTATATGGACAAACTAATGATGCAAAATGGCTTCTTTGGGCATACCGAAGGCACCAAAAAAGTTTCAGCCGGATAAAAAAATACAAAAATTAAAATTATAGAAAAAAGACCGATTCCGTAGAGAATGGCTCGATAGATCGAATTGAAATTCCACATGTAAACTTCCTCTATCTGAATAAAGACTTGCAGCTTTCAAATTTTTGCTCATTTGTATTCTCCATCTCTGTATATTTATTTTCTCTCAATCATGCATTTTCAAAAAAGAAAAATGAAAATGTAGGACTTTTCAGAATATTATGAGATTAGTGGTTCAACATGTTTCATGTTAATTTGCATCCAAAGTTAAAGAACGAGGGGATAGTCCTCACAAAAAGATACGAGAGGAAAGTGATATTTTGCGAGAATATACCCGGGCAGACGGTAATAACAAAATCCATGCTTTTTCAATAACATATACTGCTAAAATAACAGAAAGTGTTATGGAATTTTCATGAAAAATCCATTTTTGCATAAAAGTTTAATAATAGTTTATGTTATCATAACAAAATTTGTTATCGGTCTGATATTGATTGAAAGCCAAAACAACTTTTAAAAAACATGTTTTGTTATGGAAGAATACCGCCAACTGTTATTGGGATGATCGGATTAGTCGTTAAAATAGCAAAAAATAATAACAAAAATTTGTTCGAAGAATAACTAAAAATGTTATTAGTCTGTTATTACAATAACAATTCAATAACAAAAAATTGATAACGACGAATAACAAAATTTGTTATAAATAACAAAAAATGTTTTTCCCAAGTTATTTCCGTCTGCTCGGGTAGTCCCCTCGAGTGTTCGTTCGTCAAATTGGAACAGTTCATCCTATTGAGTGGCTTATATGGACAAATGAGCGCCACTTTGTCACCGAACCATGGTGGCCCATACAGCAAAGGCACGGTTCAATATGGGTAATTCTCCGCCAACTCACACAGCAGTTGCCCCGACCCCTCTTCGATTTGCGTGAAACTTTGTCCTAAGAGGTAACTTTTGTCCCTGATCACGAATCCGAGGTCCGTTTTTTGATATCTCGTGACGGAGGGGCGGTACGACCCCTTCCATTTTTGAAGATGCGAAAAAGAGGTGTTTTTCAATAATTTGCAGCCTGAAACGGTGATGAGATAGAAATTTGATGTCGAAGGGACTTTTATGTAAAACTAGACGCCCGATTTGATGGCGTACTCAGAATTCCGAAAAAAAACGTATTTTTCATCGAAAAAAACACTAAAAAAGTTTTAAAAATTCTCCCATTTTCCGTTACTCGACTGTACAAAATTTTGGAACATGTCATTTTATGGGAAATTTAATGCACTTTTCGAATCTACATTGACCCAGAAGGGTCATTTTTTCATTTAGAACAAAATTTTTCATATTAAAATTTCGTGTTTTTTCTAACTTTGCAGGGTTATTTTTTAGAGTGTAACAATGTTCTACAAAGTTGTAGAACAGACAATTACACAAATTTTGATATATAGACATAAGGGGTTTGCTTATAAACGTCACGAGTTATCGCGATTTTATGAAAAAAAGTTTTGAAAAAGTTGGTCGTCATCGATCATGGCCGTTCATGGTCACCCGCGACAGACACGGACGACGAAACAAAGAGAAACGCAAAAAGTAACTTTTTCAAAACTTTTTTTCGTAAAATCGCGATAACTCGTGATGTTTATAAGCAAACCCCTTATGTCTATATATCAAAATTTTTGTAATTGTCTGCTCTACAACTTTGTAGAACATTGTTACACTCTAAAAAATAACCCTGCAAAGTTAGAAAAAACACGAAATTTTAAAATGAAAAATTTTGTTCTAAATGAAAAAATGACCCTTCTGGGTCAATGTAGATTCGAAAAGTACATTAAATTTCCCTTAAAATGACATGTTCCAAAAAAAATTACAGTCAAGTAACGGAAAATGGGAGAATTTTTAAAACTTTTTTAGTGTTTTTTTCGATGAAAAATACGTTTTTTCGGAATTCTGAGTACGCCATCAAATCGGGCGTCTAATTTTACATAAAAGTCCCTTTGACACCAAATTTCTATCTCATCACCGTTTCAGGCTGCAAATTATTGAAAAACACCTCTTTTTTCGCATGTTCAAAAATGGAAGGGGTCGTACCGCCCCTCCGTCACGAGATATCAAAAAACGGACCTCGGATTCGTGATCAGGGACAAAAGTTACCTCTTAGGACAAAGTTTCACGCAAATCGAAGAGGGGTCGGGGCAACTTTTCCCGATTTCGTGTGAGTTGGTAGAGAATTACCCATATGCCAAAGGTCTTGGGTTCGAGTCTCGGTACCGGTACTTTTTTTTATAGATGAACTTTTTTGAAGATGAATCCATGAGTAAAGTACTCTCGGTGATTTCGGGATTTATTTCTCTCCGTCCGCACACAGTACCATTTAACTACCGAATCGTGCTCTTTATCCTCTCGTATGCCGAATGCCGATACCCAGTCCTGGGTGTGCCATGATTTTGCAACATTAAGATGTCTTTAAGAATGTATACAGACCAACAATATAAGTAGATTGTAGATTCTTCACAGCAAATGGTTCATATTGTTTTGGAAAAATCATATTCTTTTAAGAAGTTTTCATGCTTTCCAAAAACAATATTTTAATCATTTGACCACTTACTAAATTTTCTATCTTCTCCATAACATGATTTGCCATTTTTCGAAAAAAAGTGACCATCCATGAATTACGTGAACACTTTTTTTTTTAATCTCAGCTTGGAAATCTGAAAAAGGGTACAAAGTTTTGCAAATGGCTTTAAAAAAATTCAACCCCTAATTAGCTTTCAGTCAGTCAATGGCCCTTACAAGATCTCTTGTTTTGATTTCGATTGCCAATCACCGTTCCATTCAACCCCACCGAAATTACCCTTTTTGAGCCCTTTCGCTTTTTGTTTGGCGCCCAATTGCAGAGCCAGCACCCAAGAGGGCACGTGAGAAAAGTACTTTTCATCACAAAATACCCATTTTTGGTTTGGTGCAAAATCACTCCCAACTGCCCAAATTTGCCTCTTGAAATTTGAGCAGCATCTTCACTCAGTCGCGTAAAGTGCCTCCAAAAAGGTTTCTCGCGTAATCGGAGATGCCAATTGCCAGATTTTTGGCGTTTTTCCACCGTTTTGCGTTTTCAATTGGGGAGCCTATACTCAAAAGCCGATCGACGTTAGGAAATTTTTGATGGATTCGGACAATGAGTTGCTGCTGGAATAATCGAGCGATGAACAGACAGTATCGACGCAAAATTGATTATAACTCGCGTAATCTTGACAAACTGTTGATTGATTTTCGTTAATAGAACGAACTTCAACTTGTTTAGCTAAACCAGATTTTATGGAAAAAATAAATGTTTGTCATACAATTTCATCAACGACTTCCAAACAAATCCCACGAAACCAATTTTCAAAAAACCCAACCATTGTTCAGGAACTCTCGACAACATCTTCAGCAGCTCATCAGAGCAAGTAAGATTGCGCAACGTGGGCCGAAAAAAAACCGCGCACCAATTTTCATTTGCCCCCGTGCCTTGGTTTTTCGCGCCAAGCCCGCCTGCACGTGTGGCCAAGTGATGATCTCGCCAGAGTCTGCGGTTTCATAACTCCCAAAAAGCATGGAAATGGAGCTGCTGCTTATGCTTCTGTCAAGTGGGGGTGCGAAATTTGTACCACGATAGGCCAATTAACACCTTGTTTGTTTGTGACTAGTGTACTTTGGATGTTTGGAAAATTGCAGCGAGATAAATGGCAAATGTGGTGTGAAAATTGAGGAATGGAAATTGATACGGAATTCTTGGTTTTCATAAATTAAAAGTCAAATAAGCATGTGTACAAATATTGTTTAGAGTCTTTCCAAAAAGCTAGGTTGCTGGATATTACGGAAAATGCACTTTTTTTCAACAACTTAAATCATCCCGCATGAACAAACAGAAGTCTTATTAAATTAATAAACCACAACTCAAACCACCCACAATTAAATCGCCAAATCCAGGTCTAACCACAAAAGCCCGACCACAGCCGGCATTTGGCACCCACGTTCCGTTGGCAGGTCGTGGTTGATATTTGCATTTTGACACCCTCATTCGCTCCGATCTTTGTGCCCGTTGAAATCTCCGTCGGTCGGTCGGATGTCTGTATGTCAACCTGGTTGGTGTTATGCAAAAATTGCATTAGAATACAATTTTGGCATCAATACCAGCCGGACCAATCCACAGCGGGCAAAACAAAGCACAAAATCTGTTTACGAGAGGGGAGATTTGCGTGGCTGACCGTATGGACCTCTCCAGCTATAAATGGTCTGACGGCCACGGAACCAGAAATCGGCGCCCTCCCATCACCCCCCGTCCCAAATGCATTATTGCATTGGCAAACTGTCAACAGAGCAACAGTGGTGGTTTTGCCAAACAAACCTGCGGTGCATATCCGGAATCTATCAGGCACGCAAAACAACACAACCTGCAATGCAATCAACAATCTCCAACGGTTTGTGCAACAGCTGCGGCACTCCAGATCTTTGGGCACGAAGTCATGCAGCCAGAACGAAATGTTGAGGTTTTGCAACAGAATTTGCAGCCAGTCAGACAAAACAGAATCGTGATGGCGCCCACACTATCCGTGTTTTGTTGGACAGGTGAACAAAGTGGATTCAATAGTTTCTTTTTCAAATTATTTTAAAATAGTAGGTATCATTTTTTCATCTACGTTTTTAATGGTTTAAATAATTTTCAGTAAAATGGGGTGACTTTGATAGGTGAGCAATTCTCTACGAAATCGGTCGTTTTTTCTTTGAATTTTAATTTTTGTATTTTTTAATCCGGCTGAAACTTTTTAAGTGCCTTCGGTATGCCCAAAGAAGCCATTTTGCATCATTAGTTTGTCCATACAATTTTCCATACAAATGTGACAGCTGTTCATACAAAAATGATGTATGAAAATTCAAAAATCTGTATCTTTTGAAGGAATTTTTTTGATAGATTTGGTGTCTTCGGCAAAGTTGTGGTTTGGATAAGGACTACACTGAAAAAAAAATGATAAACAGTAGAAAAATTGTTGATTTTTAATTTAACTGTTTGTCACTGAAACTTAATTTGCAAAAAAAACACTATTTTTAATATTTTTTTATTTTTTTATTTGTTTTAAAGGACATCAAATGCCAACTTTTCAGAATTTTCAGGTTGTGCAAAAAATCTTTGACCGAGTTATGATTTTTTTTTAATCAATACTGATTTTTCCAAAAACTAGAAATATTGATCGCGAGGGTTAAACATTCAATATTACGCCCTTTTGAAATGTTAGCCATGATTTAAAATTTTGAAAATATTGTTTTCGAAAAAATCGGAAAATTTCACGATTTTTTCATATTTAAAAATTGTAAATCAGACCAGACCTGTTTTTAAACCTTTGCATGGCAATATCTCTGCAACTAAGGGTCGTATCAACAAAGTTCAAAAGAGCAAAATAAAGAGAATTTTCTCAGCTTTTCAAAAATATTTTTTCCAAAAGTGGGCAAACATGTGCACTAATTTA